>NC_086177.1:103746704-104060227 GCF_023053635.1 Elgaria multicarinata webbii | reverse complement strand
TCCTGTTCTTCAGTCAAAAAGCTCCCAGAGCGGCTTACGGGAATCAATAATTCGACAGTCCCTGCCCTCTGGCTTACAATCTAAAAGGACAGGGGATGGAAGGAAAGGGATTGGAACACGATGGCGATACTTGATTTTGAAACCAGGTGTATTCAGGTTCGTCTGCATCTATTGTCCTTCTGGGCCAGCCTTTCTTTGCTGGTCCGATCCATCTTTTCTTTCTTCTGCAGTTTCTCTTTGGCTTCGTGATTATGAGTCCAAGCTTAATTAGGGTGACCCTATGAAAAGGAGGACAGGGCTCCTGTATCTTTAACAGTTGCATAGAAAAGGGAATTTCAGCAGGTGTCATTTGTAAATATGGAGAACCTGGTGAAATTCCCTCTTCATCACACCAGTTAAAGCTGCAGGAGCTATACTAGAGTGACCAGATTTAAAAGAGGGCAGGGCACCTGCAGCTTTAACTGTTGTGATGAAGAGGAAATTTCACCAGGTTCCCCATATATACAAATGACACCTGCTGAAATTCCCTTTTCAATACAACTGCTAAAGATACAGGAGCCCTGTCCTCCTTTTCATATGGTCATCCTAGCTTAATCCATTTCTTCTCAAATCCCCTCAGGGCAAGATGTTTCCTCAGGAGTAAGGGTGTCCTCTGTTTGAAAAATCCAGTGTTTTGAGGGCCCAATGAATTCTCGCTGCCCATGCATTCATGAACCTAGCTGCGGGTTTTTTCTTTTCATCTTCCTCTTGCAAATAGAAAATTGTGCAAATTGCTGCTGCAACATGCTTCATTTACACGAATTCCAGCCATAATTCGCTTCAGGTATGCAAACTCTGGCCATAATTTGCATGATCTTGCACAAATAACAGCTGCAATTTGTGTAACTTTCTCTTCACAAGGGGAGAGAAACCCTGTAAAATCCACGAGCTGACCCAACTCGATGCAGATCAAGCCAGGAGGCCAAACTGATAAAAGCTCAATGGACTCCATGCCCCTAACCTCCTGGATGGATTGCTCCAACATCCCTACTCAAAAGAACCTTCTGGTGTCAGTGTGGGGGGGGGGGGGGGCGGGCAGGGAAGGGAGCATGACCCTCACCAGCTTGGAAATCACTCTTTAACAGCAATGATGTCTCTAACTTAGCAGCTTCAGTGAATACTTTCAGTATCAGGAGTAATACAAGTGGGAATGAGGACTGTGCACCGCCTCGGATCCGAACCCCGAAACTGAAGCGGATCAGGGTGATTCAGACCCTCCCAAACCAGATCTGAGGCAGTTTGGGTGAAGTCCGAGGTGGCCCGAAGCTGAAGCCCAATTGGCTCCAAAGCTTTGGGCTGCTTCGGTGCTTTTGAGGTGTCCCCAGCCCCCCACCAGTCTCCTTACCTGCCTCTGCTGTCTGCCACCACCACCACACTTGTGTCTGATGGCTTCCACTACCACCGACGCAAGGGTGGCGTCAGCGGCGGTGGACGGCAGAGGCAGGAAAGCGGGGAAGGGGAAGGCGCGTTTACCTGCTTCGCCATCCACCATGCAGACAGCACCCAGAAAATTCGGAGTCACCTCGGAAGGCCCGAATTTCGCCTCGGCTTTGACACCGAGACAGGTTGGGAACCCCCGAGGCAGCCCCAAGGCAGATCGGGGCTGCTTCGGGGCCTACGGATTGGCCTCCGAGGTGGATCGGGGGGGGGCGTCCCTGCACAGCTCTAGCAGGAACTGCAACAAACTGTTGCCGTTTGGATTGATCCTATCCAAGTTTCCAGCCAGCCCTTTTCCAGGATCTTCCACCCATCACCCCTCCCCAGCCATCTTCCATCCCCTCGCACAAACTGAAAGTCAGTATTGTGTGGCCATTTGTTTTGGGTAGCTTCCCCCACCTTGCCACCTTAGTTGTGAAGGGTTTATTTATTTCTTTATTTGTTTTATTACATTTATATACCGCCCCCCAGCCGAAGCTCTCTGGGCGGTTTACAACAATTAAAAATAGTAAACATTAAAAGTACACAAAATTTTTAAAAAACATAAAAACAGTATAAAAACAACAACAGTATCCATTTGTTGTCGCTTGTTTTCTTTTGTTTACTAGTTTTTGTCCTTTTGCAAAGCTTACGTTTCCCCAAGCCTGCTAATATCTATCTGTTTTGGATGCAGATACTGACATTTTGGCTGCGTACAAATGGGCAGTTGAGTTCGATACCCGCAAAAAGGAAGTCCCTAAGTGGAAAGACAGAGAGCCAAACAGTGCATTATGACAGAGGCTCACAAATGCATCTTCGCTCATTTTAAGCATCCCCTAAGAGTAGCCCTGGGGAGCCGAGGAACAGGACTGTGCATTTTAATCCTTTCTCCTGTGCTACTTTTGCAATAAAAATATCCTCCCCATTCCATCCCTCCATCCCTCCCACAAACTGCTGTTGGCCATAATGGGGGAAACATACCTGGATGACCAGGTCCTCTTCACAGTCCTGCTTCAAAAGGCCCTTCCTGATCCTGTCTGTTATCTGCAAAATCCAGGATCCCTGGACGTTTCCTCCGCCATAACCGCTTGCTGTGAAAGTCATGCCAGAGAATTTTCCAGACCAGCTGCCGCCACCAAGGTTTGTTAGCGTAAAACATCTGTGGAGATGAGGCATCTGCCCTCAGCAGGCTGCAGGACAGGAGTGGCTCCTTCAGTAGACATCCCTCCCATTCATGGAAGGTTTGCAGGACACACCAGTCAGGAAGCGTGTGAGCTTTGGGACGGCCACCCTTCCATTTATAAAAGTGCATGCTTTTGGGGAGGAAATGAGCCTCAAACTTAGTCGGAAGACCTTCAAGGTTGTGTTGACGGCTCTTGTCAGCACAAGGAAAGGATTTGTATACATGGCCAGCTTTTCCCCAAAGCATGAAAGAGTGGACATATTTGCACTGTTCCTTCCTTCTTGGGGAGCTTTGTGGCTAGGCAAAAGGAAGCCAATCTTTCCTTCCATTCAGGATGGAAGTCTAAACCTGAAGCATTCTGGTGAGAGAACTGTGCCATGGTCCTTGTCTTGTTAGTAGGTATGTCAAAGGTGCCTGACTGGGTCCAGGAGCCTGGCAGACCCCTTCATGTCCACACACACCCAGACCCAGTCAGGTGCCTGTGGTGCATTCACAGGCCTGCACTTCAAATGCCCACATGGCCTGAAAAAAGCGATAGCAGCCATCTGTCCTAGCTGTCTCTCCTCATCCAGTGCATCCATTACATATATTTCCCTGTTGTGTAAATGGCGGAAATGCCCAATTTCCAGAGTCTCCATTTTTGTGCACTATGCAGGTTTGGGATGAGGGTGGATGGGTTTGCGTCCATTGCCCTGGGGGCATTATGAGGGTGTAACATGGCGGCCGGCAGCAGGAAGAAACCAAGAGAAGCACTTCCTGACTGTTAAACCAGTATGACAATGGAACCAGTTACCTAGGGAGGTTGTGGGCTCTCCCGCACTAGAGGCCTTCAAGAGGCAGCTGGTCAACCATCTGTCAGGGATGCTTTAGGGTGGATTCCTGCACTGAGCAGGGGGTTGGACTCAATGACCTTATAAGCCCCTTCCAACTCTGCTATTCTATGGTTCTATGATTCTATGACCCGTGAGTTTTGCACCTCCCCACCCTCAAAAGTCATCACCCCCCCAAAAGTGATGAAATGCGGAAGTTTGAGGTTATAATAAGAACTTAAGAAGAGCCCCGAAGGATTAGACCAAAGGCCCATCCAGTCCAGCATTTTGTTCACACAGCAGCCAACCAGCTGCCCACAGGAAACCCCCAAGCAGGCATTAATACAACAGCACCCTCCCACCCATGTTCCCCAGCAACAGATTCCTGTTGTTCTCCCTTATTACGGATCTTTATTTTAAAATCAGATCTGAACCTGACAGCCCTTCAAAGAGAGGACTGTCCCATGGCCACCCTATGCAAAGGAATGCTCTTACCTTAAAGCAAATGCCTGGGTGTCATTTGGACAGCAGAGCATTCCAAAACTAGGCAAAAAATAATAATAATAGAACCCTAGGAACGCACTTGTCCCCCGCCATGCACATGATGAGGAGAAAAACTCTGACCGCATCAAAGCAGGAACAAATGGATCAGGCTTCTGCACCCCATTGTGAGCTGCATCTAATGTGACATTTAAAGGAATTGGGGCTGGGGGGGGTGGAGGTGAGGAACCACCCTGCGTCTAGCCAGCAATATGTACATTGCTGGGAACTGTAGCATTTCCAGTATGTGAGGGAAAGGCAGAGACAAAGGAAATGAATGTACACAGTCAGTGCCTTACATATTCAGCAATTCTGCCCTCAATATCCAGGAATTGTGAGTACGCAGCATAGAACAGAACACCTTACTGGTCTCTGTGCTGCTAAGCGATCCTAAAAAAACCAGGTTACGCCACTGTCTGGAGCTCTCTGGTAGACTTGGCTCAATGCAGTGGTTTTAATTCTCCCTCCCTCTCTCCATCTCCTAGGTTTTTGGAAGTTTATTTATTTAATTCATTTATTTATAATCACCCCCTTTCCACCAAAAGGAAGTGGAAAAAATGACAAAAATGAAGCTTAAAAATAAAATCTTCGTTAAAGCATAAGATTATTTATTTATTTATTTATTTATTACATTTCTATACCGCCCAATAGCCGGAGCTCTCTGGGCGGTTCACAAAAATTAAAAACATTCAAAGTATAAAACAACAGTATAAAACCATAATATAAAATACAATATAAAAGCTCAACCAGATAAAAACAGCAGCAATGCAAAATTACAAATTTAAAACACCAAGTTAAAATTTATTTATAGACTGTTAAAATTCTGGGAGGATAAAAAGGTCTTCACCTGGCGTCTAAAAGCATATAATGTAGGTGCCAAGCGAACCTCCTTAGGAAGCTCATTCCACAGCCGGGGTGCCACAGCAGAGAAGGGCCATCCAGTCCATAACAACAGATCCAGAAAAGCACCATTATAATGTGCGAATAAATGAGAAAAGCACCCCCTAACACATTTTTTAAAAACCTTCAGCAACAGACCAGCTTACACACTGAACAGTGGCCTGAATAAAAATGGCTTTGCCTGATGGCAAGAGGACAGCATAGGGGGAGCCACCCTCACCTCTCTGGGCAGAGAGTTGCACAGCCAGGGAGCAACCACTAAGAAGGCCCTGTCTCATAACCCCAAGAAATATGCATCTGAGGGTGATGTCACCAAGAAAAAGGCCTCCCTCGATTATCTAAAAATCCTAGCAGGCTTGTGTGGGAGAATGTAATCTTTTAGATAGCCTGGTCCCAAGAATCCAAACTATTGATTACTGCCAGAAGTTTACCTTTCTTACTCTCAGTTTTGGCAACAGTTCTGGTAGGGTGGCTACTTACCTATCACCAATAAAGAGGGCAAAAGAGGGTATAGACGTGCATAAAATGTGCCTGTGTTAATTTATATGTATAGATGCACATTTAGAAATAATTATTATAATAGAAAGGAGTGCAATACCTCTCGCCATAGAGGGGGAAACTGTGACCAGGTGGTCTGTGTACCTGTCCGCACAGTCTGCTGTCCAGGTGCTAATTGTGCACAGGCAAGTTCAAAGTACCTGCCCCCCCTCTCTCTCCTTAAGGTGCTTTATTTTATCTAGGTGGGAATTTCTTTTCAAAAGCAATTTCTTTTCTATCAAATTGAATGAGAATGGTTGGGAAGAAAAAATGGGAGAGATTTTCAGCCTGCCATGAGTTTTTCACCCAATCTAAAATAGTTCATAGAATCATAGAATCATAGAATAACAGAGTTGGAAGGGGCTTACAAGGCCATCGAGTCCAACCCCCTGCTCAATGCAGGAATCCACCCTAAAGCATCCCCGACAGATGCTTGTCCAGCTGCCTCTTGAAGGCCTCTAGTGTGGGAGAGCCCACAACCTCCCCAGGTAACTGATTCCATTGTCGTACTGCTCTAACAGTCAGGAAGTTTTTCCTGATGTCCAGCTGGAATCTGGCTTCCTTTAACTTAAGCCCGTTATTCCGTGTCCTGCACTCTGGGAGGATCGAGAAGAGATCCTGGCCCTCCTCTGTGTGACAACCTTTCAAGTATTTGAAGAGTGCTATCATGTCTCCCCTCAATCTTCTCTTCTCCAGGCTAAACATGCCCAGTTCTTTCAGTCTCTCTTCATAGGGCTTTGTTTCCAGACCCCTGATCATCCTGGTTGCCCTCCTCTGAACCTGCTCCAGCTTGTCTGCGTCCTTCTTGAATTGTGGAGCCCAGAACTGGATGCAACACTCTAGATGAGGCCTAACCAGGGCCGAATAGAGAGGAACCAGTACCTCACGTGATTTGGAAGCTATACTTCTATTAATGCAGCCCAAAATAGCATTTGCCTTTCTTGCAGCCATATCGCACTGTTGGCTCATAGTCAGCTTGCGATCTACAACAATTCCAAGATCCTTCTCGTTTGTAGTGTTGCTGAGCCAAGTATCCCCCATCTTGTAACTGTGCCTTTGGTTTCTATTTCCTAAATGTAGAACTTGGCATTTATCCCTATTAAATTTCATCCTGTTGTTTTCAGCCCTTAAGGGAAATGCCTCCCTTAAGGCTTAGGTACTAGCAGTGAAAGCTTTAAGCTAAACCAGTGGTTCCCAAACTTTTTCAGGTCACCGCCCCCTTGGTTCCACAAACTCATGCCCAGCGCCCCCTACCCTACACTATAAAAATCATTATTCGGAATAGTGGTTTTCAACGACCCACCAAGGAAGATAATAACAATAAAATTCAAAATCGTAACAATTAATTGAATACTTTATTCAAAATCCAATTGGTGTGCCCTGCCATGCTGGCTGCAAACAGAGGCGTTCACTCTCGTTTCCCTCCCTCCCTTGGCAAGCCTGGGACAGGTGCTTCCCATTTAGAGGGGATTCTAGGAGTTGAAGGGCTTCTTTCTGTCTAAACATGCATAAAATTGTGCCTTTAACTTATCATGTCACACTAGCATGAATACAGGAATCAAATAGGATTTCCTTCTTCAGTGGAACGCACTTACTTAGGAGTAAGCACCATTTTGTTATAGGAAAGGATAACCATGTCAGCATTCTGGGCATTTGGAATAGAATTTGGTCCTTGCGCTGAAAGATTTTCAACAACCCTGTTCCAAACCGAATGTTTCGTCCTGAGTGTTCCAATGGACCCTCTCTCATTCGCCTTCTTTAAAGGAACATGGCACAAGGAAAGGGGATGACTTGAGGGTTGGGTTGGTATGGGACACAACTTTGATGCTATTTTTGCATGTTACAGGTCATGACTTCAGGCCAGGGGAGGCTGGTGGCTCCAAATCCTGAGGGGCAGTGATTCCATTTTTGGTTTTAGTTAGAACCGGGCAGAAGTCTAAAGGAGCTATCCAAGGTGCTGGGCCTTATTCCCCAAAATCCTTTAGACTTTTGGATGGTTCGAACTAAACCTCAGAATGGAACCATTGTCCCACCAAAACTGGCACCAACAGCCTCCTCCCAAATGTAAGCTTGTCTGTGTTATAGAGTGGTCCTCTTGTGGTCATGAGTCGGAGTTTTGACTGAATCCAACAAGTCAAGGCGCAGAGATGTGTGAATGGGACACTATTGCAACTACTACTTTTATAAGATTTGAGGTTGGAATCAGTAGGAGTGCTGGACTTTCCCCTAATGGCCATGGCAAGTATCTCTTAACTTAGGGCCAACCCACCATCAACATGCGGCCCCAAACAGATTGCCCGTAAGGGAATGTGGCCTTCCATGAAAAGAATGTCCCCCAGTCCTGTTTTAAAGACAGAGAGAGACCAGTGATCCCACTCTTTCTGTTATCTCTCACTTAGGCCATAGCTAGACCTAAGGTTTATCCCTGGATCGCCCAGGAGTCAAACCTGTTCATTTAGGTGACACACAGGGGATCCAGTGCTCAGGCAGGGGCGAACCCTGGATGATCCCAGGATAAACCTTAGGTCTAGCTGTGGACCCAGTCTCTCCACAGCTAAGGCTGTTCAGGGTTCCATGTAGCACCTGTGGAGACCAGCACCTTGAGAACATCAGACCAAGGGTCCATCTAGTCCAGCACTCTGTTCACACAGTGGCCAACCAGCTGCTGACCAGGGACCCACAAGCAGAACATGGTGCAATAGCACCCTCCCACCCATGTTCCCAAGCAACTGGTGGCTTACTGCCTTCGATACTGGAGGTAGCACATAGTCATCATGACTAGCAGCCGTTGATAGCCTTCTCCTCTGGGAATTTGTCCAATCCCCTTTTAAAGCCAACGAAGTTGGTGGCTATTACTACATCTTGTGGTAGTGAATTCCACATGCACTGTGTAAAGAAGTTAATCCGTTTATTTCTGAATCTCCCACCAATCAGCTTCATGGAATGACCCTGGGTTCTAGCATTATGGGAGAGGGAGAAAAATGTTTCCCTATCCCCATTCTCCACACCATGCATTATTTTGTACACTTCTATCATATCTGCACCTTCCCTTGCCTGCTTTTTAATTGTAAACTGCCCAGAGAACCTCAGCTATTAGGCAGTATAAAAATGTAATAAGATAAATAAATAAAACTGAATACCGCCGGTCTTTTCTCCTCTCCGTTGCAACACATAGCTGTGATCTATCCCAAGCTCACAAACCCTGATGCACATGCACACTCTGTTCCCTATGTCCTCTCTCTCTCTCTCTCTCTCTCTCTCTCTCTCTCTCTCTCTCTCTCTCTGTGATGCTTGTCATCCTTGTCTCTTTCCCCCCTCTGTCATGTGCCCTTATTCTTGAGGACTTCGATATTCCCTTTGATGTTCCTTCTGATTCCACCTGTCTCTCCCTTCCTCTCACTCTCTCATCACCTCCTTTGATCTTCTTCTTCATTCCATTTGCTCGACTCAACAGCTCCGGCTGTGGCCTTGATCCTGGCATCTCATGGAACTGCTGCTCATCCTATGACCTCTCTATCTCGGAATGTATTTGCCACTCCTCCACCCCATCGCTCAGACTTTGAAAACTTCCCTCATTGTCCATTAGTGAGACAGGCCATAACTTTGTAGAAGCTACGTTGATTCTGTTCCAGTAGAGCATGTTCTTCTTTATGCTTGATATTTTTTCTTTCTTTAATAAGGCTTTCCACCAGTTGTTTTGAAATTGCTGATTGTCTGGCATTTGAGTTCTTTAAGAGATCTAGGATGGATGCCAGCTGCACCAGATGATCTATTCATTTCTCTGTAGGGTCTAGAATTCATATCACGTTACTACTACTTGCCTTAGTTCCTCTGACTCCCTTCCTGAAAATATCACTTCAAGCACTTGCGTCTGCCCTACATCCTCTGAAGTGAAAACAGATGAAATAGTACTTTTTTTACTTCTGCTCTCATCCAACCGTCCAACTGCTTCCCTAACTATTTTTCTGCTTCTGATGCATTTAAAGAATTCTTTGGCCTTGATGTTATTGGCAATACATGCCACAAGATACTTTTTTTGCCTCCCTTATTGTCTACTTGCATTACCTTTGTGCAAGTTTAAGTTCCTTCTTGTTCTTCTCATTTTGGCAAGACTTCCAGTTTCTGAAGGAAAGCTTATTTTCCAGGGTTTTAAATTGTATGGAGACGCTCCATGGATACAGGAAACTCTCTCCTTCAGAAAGTCAAGGGAAGGGATGGAATAAATGCCAAGTTCTACATCTAGAAAATAGAAACCAAATGCACAGTTACAAGATGGGGGATACTTGGCTCAGCAATACTACAAACGAGAAGGATCTTGGAATTGTTGTAGAGCACAAGCTGAATATGAGCCAACAGTGCGATATGGCTGCAAGAAAGGCAAATGCTATTTTGGGCTCCATTAATAGAAGTATAGCTTCCAAATCGCGTGAGGTACTGGTTCCTCTCTATTCAGCCCTGGTTAGGCCTCATCTAGCATATTGCATCCAGTTCTGGGTTCCACAATTCAAGAAGGACGCAGACAAGCTGGAGCGTGTTCAGAGGAGGGCAACCAGGATGATCAGGGGTCTGGAAACAAAGCCCTATGAAGAGAGACTGAAAGAACTGGGCCTGTTTAGCCTGGAGAAGAGAAGATTGAGGGGAGACATGATTGCACTCTTCAAATACTTAAAAGGTTGTCACACAGAGGAGGGCCAGGATCTCTTCTTAATCCTCCCAGAGTGCAGTTCACGGAATAACGGGCTCAAGTTAAAGGAAGCCAGATTCCGGCTGGACATCAGGAAAAACTTCCTGACTGTTAGAGCAGTATGACAATGGAATCGGTTACCTAGGGATGTTGTGGGCTTTCCCACACTAGAGGCCTTCAAGAGGCAGCTGGACAACCATCTATCAGGGATGCTTTAGGGTGGATTCCTGCATTGAGCAGGGGGTTGGACTCGATGGCCTTGTAGGCCCCTTCCAACTCTGCTATTCTATGATTCTATGATGACTGAGTGACATAAAGTAAGCATCCATACACTGGATCAGAACACCTGAATAGGGCTCATATCACTTCTTGATTGTCTGTGAAGAACCCTGAAACATCAAGTGTCCTTTACAAGTTGTACTTGACCTAATCATTGGTCTCCTTCTTTTGTTAAGCAGGAATAAGACAATCATTCTTCTTTTGTCCACATGGAAATGATGATCCCAAGACTATCCTTCTCTTTTCTGAAGATTTGTAATCAAAGGCTATGACGGTCTTGGAACCCCTGAACTTAATGGGATACACTCCACACAACATGACAATAATCAACCATAGTGTGGTTTAGGATCAGTGTTGAGTTAACTATTAGTCCACATTGACCTGACTCACCCATCCTCCACCCTGTCTTCTAGAACTGTGCAGGGACCCCCTAAATCTGCTCTGGATCCTGATCTGGACCTTCCAGAACAGGTCCGAACCACTCTGGATCAATCCAAGCCTCTTCCAAACCAATCCGGATCTGAATCCGGAGCAAGATCCGGAGGTCCAGATTTCCCCCCATAGACTTACACTGGAAAAGGAAAATGTCTATATCTTTTTTTTTATTTTTCAAGATAGAAGCATGAAAATGGGCACCATGATAGCATCCACATAGGACCTCATGCTCACCAACTTTGAAGCAAATTGGATCATGCCCTGATTTTTAGCGATTTTTAAAATGTTAAACCTCAACCACTATCTCCATCAGAAATAAAGGAGGAGCGAAAGTGCATCTGAGGACAATATTGGAAGGAGCAAAAGTGCATCTGAGGACAATATTGGAAGGAGCAAAAGTGCATCTGAGGACAATATTGGAAGGAGCGAAAGTGCATCTGAGGACAATATTAGCATTTCAAAGGGAACACAGTGCACTTGTGTTGCAACTCAGTGACCAATGAAATAACAGACAGTGCCCACCACTCAACACGATAACCAACAGTGGTTCAAATAGCCAGCTCTGCACAGTGTTGGTTCTTTGCATGGGTTATTTCGGCCAAATAACCAACCATTGGTTGAAAAAATCCATCCATACAACACGATAGCCTGTGGTGGGTTAAATAACCAACTATCGACTATTTGAACCACAATTGGTTATCATGTTCTTTGAACCCAGTCAATGAATCTCTCTTTAGTCTTCCATGAGTCTGTTTCCCTGAATTCCTCCTGGCATCCACGGACCAAAAATCTAAAAATATAGTAGTGCCATCTGAAGGGATTAAACAAGGTAGACATTTTTGAAAGCCTACTAAAATTATTAGCCATGATGACTGACACTAATGAGTAGATTACACTATGGTTGTGTTAAAAACAAAAAAATACCTTCTGCTCAAAATTGTCAGGCTTTGGCACTGTAAATTTCACATTTCTTTGCTCCATTAGGGCCCCAAAAGGGCAAAATTGACCAGGAAAGGTCCATAAAATAGTGTGATGTTATGTGAATTTGTGTGTGTGTGTGTGTGTGTGTGTGTGTGTGTGTGTGTGTGTGTGTGTATTTTAGATTTCACATTTGGATGAAATAAAATCATTCATAGACGCCAAAGTTTTGTCTCCCATCTTCATATTCTACACCTTCCCCGCTCATTTAGCCAACTCTATTTCACTTTTCAGTGATCAATCAAATAATAATAATAATAATAATAATAATAATAATAATAATAATAATAATATATTTATTTGTTACCCGCCTCTCCCTCTGGATCAAGGCAGGGTACAACACAAATAAAAACACCATAAAATACATAAAACTAATTCAAACATTTAAAACCAGTGCATCATTAAAAGCAGCACTCCATTAAAAAAGACATCTTAAAATTCAGCTGGGTAGGCCTGCCGGAAGAGATCAGTCTTTATGGCTTTCTTAAATTCTGGAAGACTGTTAAGTTGATGAATCTCTCCCGGCAAGCACCCTCCCGGCCATGTTCCTCAGCAACTAGTATATACTGTCTCTCATACTGGAGGTAGCGCGATTAGTAGCCATTGATAGCCTTCTCCTCCAGCAATTTATCCAACCTCCTTTTAAAGCCATCCAAATTGGTGGCCATCACTACATCTTGTGGTAGTGAGTTCCATAATTTATGCGCTATGAGTTAGTCTGTTCCAACTTGGTATCCTTCCTTTAAAATTAGCCTATAACTCTATTAAAATAATTAGCCATGATGACTGATGGTAAGAGAAGCTTTCACTGAAAACCATCTTGTATAAAATAAAATAAAATAAAATAAAACATAGCCCAAAACATATGTGAGCACAAGGTGACAAGGCAATCGAGGGTCCTGGTCTCCTCCCCTCTCCACCGACAGAATTTCCCTCCTCTCCAAGATTTATTTATTATTACATTCATATCCCACCCTTTTTTTCCTCCAAGGCAGCATACATAACCCTCCTCCTCTCCATTTTATCCTCACAACAACAACCCTGTGAGGCAGGTTGGGCTGAGAGTCTGTGACTGGCCCAAGGTCACCTAGTGGGTTTCCATGGCCAAGTGAGGACTAGAACCCGGATCGCCCGACTCCAACACCTTAGCCACTACACCACACTGGCTCGTTTAGTTGGCATGGTTCTCTCTGCACCAGCTGTGAAGTGGAGGGAAGGGGACATTGAGGTCAGACTCCTGGGTCCAAGGTCAGAGCAGTGTCTCCAACCATGGCTCCAGAAATCCAACTATCCTATGCACACACACACACACCCCTCGATTCTGTCTAGGGTCCTTAGAAATGCTCTCTTAACAAATCCAAATAATTCTTTCTTAGGTCTCAGTGCAGGCAGGTGAAATCTCAAAGGCATATAAAACAAGATTGAAGATTTCCATTCATTTATTGGCCCAATGAATAGGACACTTCTTCAGGGCAATATGAATAAGAACAATTAATATTTGTATAATCGGTAGGTATTCAATACACTATAATGGAAGAAAGCTGTGCAATCAACGAACGGAACCAAAAACGTATAAAAGGTATTATGGTTATTTTGTAAAAGCTAAAATATGCGCACACAGCCTCACTAGAGACAATGAAATATTTTTAAACTGTAATGCAAACAGTACAAAGTGTAACTCTTCGAGCACAACTGTTCCTTTCTGTCCTTATGACCAACCTACCCCACCCCAAACCCAAAGCATTCTAAGGAACAGTGATGTGTTTGAAAGGTTACACCCTATTCCATTCGCATTAGATAGCTTTCCATTCTTTATAATGAGACAGTTTGCACATACTTCAGCTTTTGTAAAAGAATCATAGGCCACAGCTAGACCTAAGGTTTATCCTGGGATCATCCAGGGTGTGCCCCTACCTGAGCACTGGATCCCCTGTGTGTCACCTAGATGAACAGGTTTGACCCCTGGATGATCCAGGGATAAACCTTAGGTCTAGCTATAGCCACAGTATTTTGTTCTTTTTCTTTCATCCATTTTAGTGTACTGAATTATGTGACATTGCACAAATATTCATTGGTTTTATTTGTAGTGCCCCTGAACAATTGTAGTTTGAAATGCTTTGGGTCAAAATAATAATATTAATTTATGCACCTTAGAGATTTCATCTTCGTCTGCTCTCCACTGCCACCCTCTTGCCAAGAGACATGAAAAAAAAAATCATTCATAATTCAGTGACTGAGGACCACGTCCAGTTTCTTAGTGTGGACGTTACAAATTAATTAATTAACTAATTATGCATTTATTACATTTTATACCATCTGTTAGCCAAAGCTCTTTGGGCGGTTCACAACCATTAAAACCATAAAATGCAAGACAACAAAATTCAGATGATTAAATACAGGATAAAATTTAAATGTTTAAAACTACAATATAAAAGTAAATAATAAAAATAGCCAAACTAAACAGAAGCTAACAGCAGTGAAAAAAATCAAAATACAATACCAGATATAAAACAAACTGAAAAACTAAAATGCCTGGGAAAATAAAAATGGTCTTCAGTAGCGCTAAAACAAGCACAACGTAGGCATCTCACAAACCTCTCTGGAAAGCTCATTCCACAGCTGGGGAGTGAAGTGTTGGAGAACTGAATAATAATTATGGGCTATTATTATCACATATAAGATAAACTGAATTGACATTTGTGTATAACTAAACTACAAGGGGAGGGAGGGAATATTTATTTTGTATCTCTGATACTGGTTTTATTTGTTTGTTATGTAGGGTAAGACCTAGAAGCTGTTGGAAAATCTGGTGTGACTAACAGCAGAGTTGCTTTAGAAAAGGAAAGTGTGGCAACACAGTATTTAATATTGGAGGCAATAAATGTGGGCTAGAGACAGTCTTAAAGAAGTTCAAACCAACTAGTAGTGCTTTTATACACATTATCAGAGAAAGCTAACACTGTATAACTACAAGCATTCCCTAAAGCTGGGTGCATAAGTAAGTGAAGACATGAGATATGGTTACTTGCTTCTCCTCTGGAGAGACCGCATAACACTTGTTATTGCAGAGGCAAAGGAAGGAGGTGGAACAGGAAAAAAGGAACCGATCAAGCTACAGGGAAAAGGGAACTGATCAAGCTACAGGGAAAAGGGAACTGATCAAGCTACCACCCCCTAGTGTCTGGAAGCACACAGAGTTGTTCCTATGATCCAACAGAAGCTACAATGTATATGTTGTCGCTTGTGGTTATCTTTTGGTTTAGACTTACCTGCAGAGGAATAACTGAGTGCTGGAAGAATATTGGGGCGCTGGAAGAATATTGGAACTGGCCAACTGCAAAATTGCAAGCGAGAATCTATTGCGTCTCCGAGGGATTATTTGTTGCATGTAATTGTATAGAGGGGACTGCTGTGTTGTTCTTTATAACTTAGATTCTGACTAAAAATACTAAGGGCTAAATCAGGGCACTCCGAGCTTGGGGCACTCTGACCCTTCGAAAGCCCTGTCAGGCTCTTGCTGTCAGAGTGGAAAAAAGGAGCAGGATTTTTAAAAAGTCAGAGTTCTCTGCCATTTCTAAAGCCCTGCTGGTCTCCTAGCATTCTCTTCCTTTCCTCCTCCTCCTCCTCTTTTTTTAACTCTCACCACCCTTTCCTCATGCTACAGACCATCTTCTGTATTCTAGGGCTAGGCATCCTGGGGTTCTATCCAACGGAGTCGTTCCACAAGCATCCAGACATCTGGAGGGTACCAAGTTGACTAACTGTATTAGAGAAAATGGAAGCTGTTTTCAACAGAGGCTTTTTTTCTTCTTGTTTGAATCTCCATGCAAGTGGCAGACTTTCAGGAAGCAAACAGTTGTGTGGTGCAGTGGAGCTTAAACCTCCCCCTCCTGGTTTGCAGTGTTCCCACCTGAATTTGGGGGCATACACACCTACTCTAGAGGAAAAAGAGAGAGCTAAGCCTCAGCTACATGCTACGTATGTGTAGTTCGGCCCTTAGTGAATGACAGATCAGGCCTTGCTTGGACAATATGGAAGGGAATGAAGAGGAGAAGACCAAAAGGCCTCCAGCCAAGTCCAGTGCACGGAATCACTGCTTGACTGAGGGAAGAAGAGATGAGACCCTCAATGGCCTGGAAAAGGCCCCGAAGTTGCCTCAGCAGCATTAGGTACAATTCAGTCCTGACTGTGCCCCAACAGGAGCCACAATGGGGAACTAGAGGTTCCTAAATCAACTAGAAAAGAGACAAAATGCTTATATCAGGGATGGAGCAGGCCGTAGTGTAGTGTGAGGAATGGAGCAGGCCGTAGCTTAGAGCACATGCTTTCAGGGTGACCAGATGACCCGGAAAACCCTGGAGACCTCCGGAAAAACGAGGCTCTCCGGGTCATGCGGGACTGGGCCCCAATTTACCAGGAAAGAAAAGGCCCAGTTCGGCACTGGCAGGGCCTAGAAGGACACATCCTCCAGCCCCTCCCAGTGCTGATCTGGCCTTCTCCTTGGCTGGGGCAATCACGCTGGAGCTAGAGGACGAAGGACGAAGCAAGAGAAGAAGCAAGTAGGAGGTAAGACTGAGGGGTGTGTGTGAGAGAGAGAGTATGAATGGGGTGCCTGGTTGTTTGAGTGAATGGATGTGTGTGTGCGTATGTTTTGGAGTGGGTGATCCTGAGTGTGTGTGTTTGTGTGTTGGCAGTGTGTGAGTGTATTGATGTCTTGGGATGCCTGGTTGTTTTTGTGAATGGATGTGTGTATGCGTATGTTTTGGAGCAGTTGATCCTGAGTGTGTGTGTGTGTGTGTGTGTGCATGTGCTGGCAGTGTGTTGAGTGTATTGATGTCTGAATGGGATGCCCGGTTGTTTGAGTGAATGGATGCATGTGCTTGTTTGCAGTGTGTGTATGGGGAGGGTAGTAGTTTTCTTTGTGTGAGTTGGCGGGATGATTTGGAGGTGATATTCCTATTAAAGTAATGCATTTTGTCCCATAGACCTTCCTCTCCAATTGGTTTGACATAATCAGCAGGACGTGAATTTTGTAAAAATTTCTGATAATTGTTCATCCTTCTTAAAAATCTTTTTAAAAATTAGCAGGGTTGCCATTATTATTATTATTATTATTATTATTATTATTATTATTCATTATCATTATTCATCTCTCTTTTCTTGCTCATGGCGGTTTTTCTAGATGAACATTATGGGCTTTGCTAAGTCATTCTGTCTTTTACTGATTCAGAAATTTCCTGACTGTTGAACATGTTTTAAGTATGACTGCTTTCTGGATGTTGGCATGCATGTATTTTTGTAGGCCTAATTTCTGAAGGTTTTCTGTAAAAAATAATGATGATGTGATTCTGGTGGTTGATGTGACTAATGGAATAATTGTAACTTTTTCCTTTTGCCATAGTTCTTTAACTTCCATAGTCAGTGGTGTATATTTTTCTCTCTTGTCCTCTTCCTTTTCTGCAACATATTTGTCATTACGTATTGCTATGTCAATGAAGTAGGTGTGTTTTTCTTTGTTGTTTTTGACTGTTATGTCTGGTTGAAGTTGAAACAAGCTAAGAGGTGCTAGCCTTTAGTCCATTTTGTTCCATGGCTAATGTTTGCAGGGTAATAGTATTTTATACTCTTTCTTAATGCTTTGTTGCTTGTTTGGTGTACTAGATTTTTCTGTACTTGTCAACTGCTTCATTTGTTTAGTGGTAGCAGTGTGCTGAATGTGTGAGTATGGATATGAGAAAGGTGATGGAGAAAGGGTTTTAAAAGTTAGGAGAGGTTAGACTATGGTCATCCAGTGAAGGATTTGCAGTCAGAAAAGATATTTGAGGGAAGGGAAGACTGTATCACACAGAGTATAGCAAAAGCTTCAAAGTACAGCAAAAGCTACAAAAGTAGGAATGAGTGAAGTTAATTTCAGATACATTGAATGTCTCACTTGTTCTTTGTTCCAGTGATGTTAACATTAATATGTTAGAACAGGTTTGTCTTAATTGTGTGCTGTGAAATCAGACATGTGACCAAGGCCATGTTTGGGTGGGCACGCCCCCTTGGGGGCTGGGCATGTTGGTGGGCACACCCCCTTGGGGGCTGGGCATGTTGGTGGGCACACCCCCTTGGGGGAAGCCATGTTGTCCTCATTTTTGGGTTTCCAAAATATGGTCACCCTACATGCTTTGCATACAAAAGGTCCCAGGTTCTATCCCTGGCAGGGTGAGGAAAGAATCCTGCCTGAAACCCTGGACTGCCACTGCCAGTCAGTGTCGACAATACTGGGCTAGATGGGTCTCAGGTCTCAGTGTTTAATAACATTTTTTTTAAAAAAAAACCCAACAAACTGGAGTGTTCAGAAGGTCCCATGACTCAAAAAGAAAGTGTGCTTGAAACTCTTCATGTTTCTCACAGGTATCAGATGACAAGACCCCCATCGGAAAGAAAAGAGGGGGAGTTGCGTTGCATGAGCTGTAAAATAGGTTAAAAAATCGACAGATAGAACAGCCTGCAGCCCTTCACTTTCAGTGCCAGCCTTGAGGGGCCTTTTAAACATGTTGGATTCTAAGCAAAGATCTTCCTGTTACAGAAATGGCTATAAAATGAGATTATTAATAAATGGGGGTGGGTGGGTTGATGCCTACTCAGCATCTCAGCATTTTAAATATTAAAGAACATTTGAAATAACTAGGATCATGTAATAACTAGGCTGATGCATTGGCCTGCTCGTGTAATTTTTTTCTTAACAGGGGCAAATGATGTTTGTGTGTGTGTGTGTGTGTGTGTGAGAGAGAGAGAGAGAGAGAGAGAGAGAGGTTATATTTTATTTTAACTCATTTAAACACTATCTATTCATCCATCCAACCTGTGTGTGTGTGTTTAGTACAATATATGTACGTTAAACACATGTGGAAGAATCTCACCAGGAATCCAGAGGATACTGAACCATGTGCAGTGACTATTTTACCAACAAGAGAGCCAGCGTGGTGTATTGGTTAGATTGTTGCACTGGGACTGGTTAGACATGGATTCAAGTCCCCACTTGGTCATGATGCTCAGTGGGTTACTTTGGGCCAGTCACTGGCTCTCAGACTATCCTACCTTCTTCAGAAAAGAAAGGGCTTAAAAGGTTATGGGGAAATTGCATGGCCTTACTGGGTCTTTGCTTCCTGCTTTTCTTGTGCAATTATAATGGGCTGCATTGCATGGGTGGAGAGAGGAGAGGCAACCATGTGGTCTATAATTGAAAACTTCCTCACCTCATAACCTTGAAGGAAACAGCTGCCTCTAGTGTGTGCTTTGTAGTGCAACTTCAGCTGCACACAGTAGGAAATCCCATGATATTTCAGAAGAATCTGGATATCCAGGTTTTTTTTTGGGGGGGGGGGGGTGTTAGAACGGAATAACTGGGTGAAGGTGCAGGAGACATTCAAGAGGTTGACAATGTCATCAAAAGGACCCACAAACTTCCATGAGTTTCATGAACATACCTTATCTCACTCATGTGAAGTACTCCATAATGGAGAGGAGAAGCATCATGTATGCCATCTTTGACTCCTTAGAGGAAACGGTGGAATATAAATGTAACAAATAAGCAACTTTTTGTCTCCAGAAGTTTGCTGTCGGATTTCTGAATACAGCTAACATCATGCCATTAAAAAACAACAACATGCCCAGTGGCCTTATTAGCCATTCCATGAGCAATACAGCATCACCAGACTACAGCGCATAAGTGGGCCTTCTCAGTAGTGGCACCTACCCTGTGGAACACTCTTCCACATGTTGTTCAAGAGGCAAGAACTGTGGTGAGCTTTAACTGCCTCTTGAAGACATATTCGTTTACACAAGCCTTCCCTGGCTTGGAATGGATTAGGACACTGCTCCGTTTTGTTACAGCTTAATTATTTTCTTTGCTGAACTGTTTTAAAGTATGTATTATTTTGTTCTTATGCTGTTTTTATGTTGGTTTTACACTGCACTGCACACTGCTCTCATGAGGATTGGGGCATAGAAGACACCAATTGTGATGTACAACTAGCTCCTTGGTATGCAATGTTCTTCTGGGTTTCCACTAGGGATGTGAACGGAACCCCCAATCCTCTTCACACCTGATCCGCAAATTGTGGATCGGGCCCGCTCCGCCCCGCCTCGATCCGCCTAGGGGCTGCTCCGCTCCGCTGTGGAGCTCTGGCTCCGAATCGGAGCTCCGCAGTGGTGGGGAGTGGCGCCAGGTAAGGCCCCCTCCCTCCTCCCGCTTACCTGTGTCCATCGCGGCCCATCCCAGCTTCACTAGAGCCCGCGGCTCAACCAGGAACTGTAGGCCCCGATTGTGGCCTAGTCTTCCTGTTTGAGTCCTCGGGCTCTGTTGAAGCAGCCACGGGACCGCGGACAGATGCAGGTAAGACCCCCCTCCACCTTGCCCCCTTACCTGGCTCTGCCGCCGTCGCTGCACGGGCGGCAGTGACAGCGGCAGGGCCAAGTAACCCCCCCTTACCTTTTTTGCGGAGCTGCAGATCAAGACAAAGGATCCCCTGATCCTCTCCGCCTCCGCCTTAAGTGGAGGCGAAGCCCCCCGATCCACTCCTGCTTCTCCGGTCCGAGGAGAAGCGGAGCACATCCCTAGTTTCCACTACAGAGACCAGCAGTTGTTGGCTGACCAGCACACAGAAGTGGCCACTCAGGCAAGCCCAGTAAACTGGCCACACAGTGGCTTGGAGTCTGAATATTTGCACTGGCTGCTGTGAAATATCCTTATTGCTGGCTTTCTGTGTTGCTTTGCCTGCATTAAAGGACTTTGATAAATACTATTGATGAACTTCGTCATCTGTCCCTGGTGTGATGGTCCTCCAGTCTCTCTACATCCTTCAACTTGAATTGATGCATGACAGGGATAGGCAACCTCTTTGGGCCTGTGGGCACATTTAGAAATTTGAGAAACTGTCATGGGTGCCACCACAAAATGGCTGCCATGGGGGACTGGCTTGTCACAAAGTATTCGTAACCTTCCCAAATGGCTGCGTTGGAGGCAAAGCCACAACATCCTAAACTACTCCCTTTAACACCCCCACCCCAGTTTTTTGTGCTCCCCTCCTTCTTTGGCTGGGTTTGCTGCAGAGGAAGGCGTCGTTCTGCAGCCGCCTGCCATCTGTGTTTCCTAAGAATGTGTCTGAGCCCCATCATGTAGCCCAGAGGGATTCGTGGCAAATGAAGATGGCGGCAGCTGGAGGCCTCGGCTTAGAAATGATCTCAGCTGCCAATAAGGAAATGATAATTTTAAAAAAACAGTAGTGGAAGGGATGGAGCATAATTTTATATTAAGGCTTTATACTGTTGTTTTGTACTTGAATTGACTTAATTTTGTAAACCGCCCAGAGATCTCCGGCTATTGGGCGGTATAGAAATGCAATAAATAAATAAATAAATCTTGTCGGCATCTCAAATCGTGTCAGGGGACACATTGGTACCACCTTGCCTAGCCCTGCATTACAGATTGCTTCCTGTTTAGCATTGCACCCACTACATTCCGTGGCCACTGAGGCCTATACTAAACCAAGCAGGATATTGCACTATGAAAATGGTATGAAAGCGGTATATAAAAGGCAGGAGCCACACCACTGCTTTATAGCAGTATTGAAGTGCACTGACAACTGTTAGGGCCCGCTGACACACACCATATGCTGCTTTCATACCACTTTCATAGTGCTGTAGCCTGCTTGTGTCATGGGCCCCAACAGTTGTCAGTAGATTCAGTACCACTATGAAGCAGTAGTGTCGATCCTGCAGTGCAGTTCAATACCGCTGTAAAGCAGTAGTGTGGCTCCTGCCTTTTATATACCGCTTTCATAGTGGAATATCTTGCTTGGTGTAGATGAGCCCTGAGTGTACTCAGTCCACACTGGGCTGTTTGGGAACATTTTCCCTTTAGGGATTTCCCCCCAAATATTTATTTATTTATTTATTTATTTATTTATTTATTACATTTCTATACCGCCCAATAGCCGGAGCTATTAAAAAAAATTTTTTTTTTTAAACTTCAGTCTAACTCAGAGTTCCCCCAAGCCTGCTGATACGTAGGATCTGCACACACACATGCACGCGCGTGCACACACACACACACACACACACACACACCCCTGCTTTTCTGCATGGGTGGTGCCACTTGGGCTACCTGTCCTTTTCAGTTTGGTTCAGACGCTGCACCAGGCACATAAAGAGGTTAGTCCAACAGGCAAGTCAATTCGGCAGATAAATAGTCAAGCACAGGGGTATCAGTCCAGTATGGCAGCACTTTAAGGGAGGAGAGGTCATGATAGAAGCAATGGTCAAAGTACAGTATTTCCAGGCAAGTAGGTAGCTTGCAGAAGAAAAGTCTTCATCTCAGCCAAGGTCAAAACACAGGAGAGTAGTCAAGCAGAAACATGGCCCAAGAAGCAGAATCAACAAGGAGTCCAGAGGTCAATAACAGTAATACAGTCACAGGTCAAGGCAACAAAACACTTGAGCTGAAAGCAAGATGTTGTTCCAACAGCTAGTGAGCTCTGACTGAAAGTGAATATAGCCAGAGCTTCCAAAGCCCCACCCAAGGCTCAGCTGCAAGCCACCATCTATATTTTTCCACCTGCCACAAGCTCAGCAACCTCTTGGTTCTGCAGTCACAAAGAGGCAGTGAAAGCAAACATACTGATCCCAGAAAAGGTATTGAGCATGAGTTAAGGCATGTTTCATCTGCCAATTTGGATGTGCTTCTAGATCAGGGGGAAAGGGCGGGGGGGGCTCTTCTGATCTGAGGGCTGCATTGAATTTTAGACCAAACACTCACTAAACAATTGTTACAAACGGGTTAGTGGCCTTACTATGGCTTAGCATGTTGTCTGAACAGTACCTATGTCTTTTCTGTGTTTTATGAAACAGCCAGGAGCCGACAGCCTTATCTGTTAAGTCTTTTATTACACTGGTCAATTACCCAGCCATAAATCTCTGGCCAGGGATGCAAACACAGGCCTGGATGTTGCAAAGATCAAGTCCCAGTCTTTTACACAGAAGCAGCAGTTCAGCCACGAGGGAAAATCCAAGGAAACTGGATCTTAAGCCTACCAGTCTGAGTCCACCAGCCAGAAATGAGGAATGCCGATATCATGGTGTCAATAGCCAGTCCGAAGTCCAGTCCAAGTCAAGAGCCGAGTCCATTGTCCAGGATGTCAGGGTCAGGTATATACATAGACAGTCAGCCAGTCCAAGTCGAGAGTCCAAGGTCAGAGTCAGGAAGCAAGGCAAGGTACTGGCAACCAAGGAGAGTGAAAGGTGTTTGCCAGAACAACCCAGCGGTTAACTTCCTCCTGTTCTAGTCCTGCCAGTCTGGCCCCACCCAGAGTCCAGCTATGCCTTGTTATGCCTACCTCCTCCTATTTAGGCTTAGCGTCTTTCCCCTGCTGGTTTTTCTCGTGCACACTCCTCCTCACTGCCTGCATCTGCTCAGCCCTCTTTCCTCGCCTCCGCTCTCGAGGGCTGGGTGGCGTCACCATCTCCATCTCTACCTCCACCTCTGGAACATCAGGCAGGGCAAGGGTCTGGCTAACTGGTGGCTCCTCCAATGGACCTGTGACCTCCTCCCTCTGCATGTTGATCTCCTGCCTGGCTGTGGGGGAGGAAACTCCCTCTCCTGTGGGTAAGTTGTCCTTCTCCTCTTCATCTGAGGAGGCTTCCTCGGATGCACACCTAACATTGTGGTGGAAAAGTAATCCCATAATACTTGTTTGCTTTCTGTACTCTATAAAACAGGAAAGGAGTTGAATTACCATGTTAGAGAGATGAATACTGAATTCTGAGACTCTCCTCTTGTCACTGCCATTGGGAGCTTTGCTCAAACTTGGTTCTTCCATATTTGGTTGAAGAATACGTCCCCTCGACTCCTTTTCACCAAACTCAGATTTTAACAACCACGAAAAGAATTTTTCCTTTCCAAACTCATTTCTTTCATTGGTTGGAAATTAAGGACACAATTCTATGGATGTTTAGACAGAAAAGAAGTCCTACAACTCATGGTCCTACAGCAAAACTCATGGTTCAACAATGAAGTGGTACAACTCAAGTCCTACTGCATGGTGGGGGAATGCTGGGAGATATACCGTCTTCTTCTTCTTCTTCTTCTTCTTCTTCTTCTTCTTCTTCTTCTTCTTTTATTTATTTATTTATTTATTTATTTCATTTTTATACCGCCCAATAGCCGAAGCTCTCTGGGCGGTTCACAAAAATTAAAACCACGAAGAACATAAAAACAACCAACAAATTTAAAACACAAATACAAAATACAATATAAAAAGCACAACCAGAACAAAAACACACAGCAAAAATTAATATAGGTTAAGATATGAGATTAAAACAGCAAAGTTTAAATTTAAGTTAAATTAGGTGTTAAAATACTGAGAAAATAAAAAAGGTCTTCAGCTGGCGACGGAAAGAAAACAATGTAGGTGCCATTGTTCTTGTTCTTATTCTTATTTATTACATTTATATACTGCCCCATAGCCGAAGCTCTCTGGGCGGTTTACAAAAGTCTACACATCCATATGATTGCACCCCATTTGCCCAATTGTTTTGTCAATAAGCAAAGGCAATGCACACACCAATGGGTTACAGAAAGACATTTATTTAACTAAAATAGGCTAACAAAGCAAGACAGTATATTCTAGGGGTGTGCACTCCGCTTCACTTTCAGATCCGCCATTTTCGGATTGGGCCGCTCCGCCCCGCCCCCACTCCGCCTGTGCCCACTCTGCTCCACTCGGAGCTCCGGATCCAGATCAGAGCTCCGTTCCCCCCCCATAGGGGGGGTTACCAGGCCCTGCCGCCATCGCCGCCCATGCGGCGACGGCGGCAGAGCCCGGTAAGGGACCAAGGGAGAGGGGGGCCTTACCTGCCTCCGTCCGCGGTCCGTTGCCGTCTTCAGTTGAGCCCGCGGTTCCACCAGGAAGTCTGGGCCGCAAGTGGCCCAGACTTCCTGCTGGAACCACGGGCTCAATTGAAGACGCTGACGGACCGCGGACGGAGGCAGGTAAGGGAGAGGAGGGCGGGGGGACAGCGGCAGGGCCCGGTAAACCCCACTTACCTTTCCAGCGGAGCTCCGGATCGAGGCGAAGGATCCACCTTCACCTCGATCCTCTTCGCCATGCTCTGCCAGCCCCCCAATCCTCTTCGCCTCCGCCTTAAGGACAGGCGAAGCCCCCCGCTCCGCTCCTGCTTCTACGGTCCGATTAGAAGCGGAGCACATCCCTAGTATATTCAAAGCATAAAGCATGTGTTTCCTTCAGTCACCAGGATCCTCGTACTCTTATCTTAAGATCAGCAAATCAGATAAGAGCAATGACGAATGGAATCCATAATGGCTTGGCCCTGTAGCACCTATGGGCTTGACTTACAATGATACTCTTCCTCTCAAAGCTTCCTCAGAGAACTATATACACCCTGTGGGCTTTTTCGTCCTCTGACAGCTCCCATGGGAAAAGCCACTGGACTCAACCATTGGCAGGCTGCCAGATCAGATGAAGGTAGTGAACTATGGCTGACCTTGGGTGTCTTATGTGTTTCCCAGGGCTGATGCTAGAAGCTTGGAGAATGTGTACGATTGAGAAGGCATAAAGCAGAAGGACTACTAGGCCTAAGATAAGAAATCCAGGCATAGATGTAAGATAGGATCTCGTGTGCATTGGGGCACAGAAGAAAACAATTGTAACGCACCACTAGCTTCTGGATATACAATGTTCTTTCGCGTTTCCACCACACCCTCTAATAAACTGAAAGTCTCAGATTGCTTAAAAACAACAGCAGCTGAAATGTAGACATCTGCTTTTATTCAGGAAAAAGAGGCAAGACAACTGTGCAGGGGAGACCCCACTAGGATGCATGTTGTTGTATGTGACAAAGACACAACTTGCTTCCTACTTTCTCTGCAGAAGCAAGCATGGAAAACCCCATGGTTCTACTACTTGCTGAACTGTTCCAAGATAAGACGCTTGCTCTACATGCATGACCTGAATTCTTGTGCTCCTGACAGTCTTCAGAGGGACCCAGGCTTGCAGGAGGCAAACTGATCACCCTGGGAAAGGGCAAAATCCTCTTTGAATGGGCCTAAGAATAAGCCAACATCAAATCGAAATAGTCACAGGACACTTGTACAAATAAAGCCTCGTGTGCCTCAAATAAAATCAGCCCATCCAGAAAATGTACTCAGGCATATATTTTTTTTAAAAAATGTTATCTTAAAATTAAAATACAAAGCCATATCAAGGTGACTAACAACAAAATTATAATTGGCTGGATGAATCACAGGTTGTCAGGCTTGCAAAAATCAGTAGATGAAGCTTCCCCATCACTTATTTTGTGCGGTCAAGCTGAAAATGCTTTAGCTAATTTAATTTCGATACATCATGCACCTCTTAAAGATGTTGGGTAAAATCCAACGTAAGTTCTACATAGAGTAGACCCATTGAAATGATTGGGACAAGTTAATCATGACTAATCAGTCCCATTCATTTCAATGGTTTTACTCTACATAGGATTTACATTGGGTTTTATTCATAGGATCCCTGCTCACCCCCCACCCACAGTGTTGTCCACCTTGCAAGAAATAAAGAAAGGCATATATAGAGTCCCCAGATCATCTCCCACCAAAGTTATCACCATGCAAAGACCTAGTCAGAGAAGGAATTATATCAGAGTGGGCTAGTTAGAACCTGAAGAATAATCATGGCAGAAAGTGGAGAGAGGATATTGGTGAGCAACAGGGCAATGAAGGTCAGTCACTGTCTGACCTACCTCCCAGGGTTGTTGAGAAGAAAAATGGGTAAGGGGGGATCATCATGCCATTCTGAGCTCAGGTAGGATAAAAACTATACAACAATAGGAAAAGGAGGAGAGATTTGGGACCCTGAAGAAAGACAGAGAGCTTCTCTAAATTAGTGATGA
Source organism: Elgaria multicarinata webbii (assembly GCF_023053635.1). Lineage (NCBI taxonomy): Eukaryota > Metazoa > Chordata > Lepidosauria > Squamata > Anguidae > Elgaria > Elgaria multicarinata. The sequence continues at coordinate 104,033,481 of NC_086177.1, read as the reverse complement.
CTGGCCCCTTGTGGAAGTTTGTGGGTCCATTACATGACATCGCCAATGGCTAGGATGTCTCCTGTGCTATCCCCTTGAAATCTAAAAAAGAAGAAGATAATATGGTAATATCCAGACAATAGCAGGATCTCCCAGTGTGTAAACTAGATGGCATTGCCTCATTAAAGTGATTGGAAATGAATGGAGCACTCAGAGAGGAAGGCCATAGCTAGACCTAAGGTTTATCCCAGGATTGTCCTGGGGTCAAACCTGTTCATCTAAGTGCCACACAGGGCATCCAGTGCTCAGGCAGGGGCAAACCTGGGATGATCCTGGGATAAACCTTAGGTCTAGCTACGGTTGAAGTATTCAATTTCAAATCACGTAGCCACCCAAGTAATGGTCTCAATTATAATCCCAGAAAGAAAACGGAAGCAGAAAGCCCCGGTAAGGCAGCAGTATTTTTTTTATTATTATTTTTAACGTAAAGAAGCTCAGAGAAAGATGGACAGGGATGAGAGTGAGAAAATATATTCCTCCGGCTTTTTGAATGAACCACGAATCGAACAAGATGGAGCAGAAAGGCCATCTCCATTAAAACATGACAGAGATTTTTACACCTGCCCGACACTGTGAAAAGCCTTCGGGTAATCAATAAATAATAGACAACTTGGTTTATTCATGACAATGTAGTCTTTTATGAGCGATGTAACAGGCGGGAGGGAAAGGGGAACTTGCTCCCGTCCACCTCTTCCTTCTCACCCCTTAAATTTTAAGGCTTAAATCTTCCCGTTTCGGAGAGTTTAACGTCCTCTGCGCTTTGGCTGCCATGGGTCTGCTGCGGAGGCAGGGCACGCAGGACTGGTGTCTTTGTGGGAGGAGAGGTCAGGACCCCGATTCCTTAAAAAACTCCTTCGCTGGAAATGTAATAGCAGAGGCCATTTCCCAGTATGGCTGCCGCGATGGGCAATGCTGCACCTGTTACTTTGCAGACAGTCTTTCAAAAGCAACTATTAAAATAAGGAACAGGAGGCTGCCAGGAAAAGTAAGTGGGTGAGGCTGGGAGGGAGACCCTCTCTGAGAAGGAAGCCAATAATAGGAAAATGAGTAAGAGCAGGCCAGACCAAACTTATCTTACCTCCTGAGGCAAGCCCCCCAGCAATGGATCCTCTTACATCGTAATAATACGATGTCATCACAACATGAGTAGGCAGCCTCCAGGACGCAGAGACAGTCCATCTGGACGCAGAGCCTCGGGGCATGTCTACACCACAAGAGTGTAGGGGGAGGATCGCGGACGTACCGGCTTCCGCGATCCTCCCTGGGTATCCAGATGGCTGCGCAACGTCCCAGAAGCCTCTTTTTTTTAAAAAATGAGGAGAGGAGTGCACGTGAGCTCCTCCGCCAAAGGTAAGAATAAATAAATAAATACACCTGATCCTGATCCCCACCCCTGATGGGCATGAGCGCATGAATACCTTCTTGCCCCGTGCCCGGTTCCTGCCTCCTCGCGTTTATTTGCAAGGAGGCGGGATGAAGCTACGGTGATCCTGAGTCCACGGGAAAAATCGGGCTAAAAGCCGCCCCAGTTATCCCAGGGAAATGGAGGGATCATCCCTTCCTGCCCCCAGGATCCCGTGTGTCATGTGGACACACAGGAATGATTCTGGGATGGTGTAGACATGCTGTCTCCATCCATGGGCCCCACTTCCTGGCCCAGAGGCTACCAGAGCCTTCGGGAGAATGCAGGGATAGAAAGCCCCTCCAATCTGTGAGATGGATGGCAAGCAGTTTGAGAGGAATCTAATGTAGGTTGAGTGGTGTGCAGGGCAATCCCTTTGTTATCTCCAGTCAGAGAATGGAGATAACAAGAGGATTGGGAGAGCTGCACCTGTGCTCTTTGTTCACTCTTCCACTGCCCTGCATGTGGAAGGTGAAGGACAAGTGACCCCACATAGCCTTTAAAAATAAAATAAAAAAGATTCTCCAGTAGTCGTCAAGCTCGCAGAAAAGGGATCTGGTACAGAAAAGCCTTTAGTCAGTAGGAAAAAACTAGATAAGGAGATGGTCAGGTGGATTTCCATTAGGAGTGAGTTCTACAAAACTGACAGCATCCTGCAACATTTTAAGTCCTAAGGAAGTGGCCATGATGACACAATGCAGCCTACTTAGCACAATAATGTTATGATTTTGGCTGCCTTGACTATTTTGAATGGGACTATTGTTAGGGCTTTGTTCATAAACGGGTCATGAAGGATTGAACAAAAGACGCTGAATGGGCCTTGAAGGCCATTTATATAAGTGACACCCATCAGAATTTGGGAAAGGGACAGAGAGACAGATAACGAAGTTTTCAGTTTGAATTTAATGAGAAAAATGGGAGCTTTTCGCTGGGGTTAGTTTTTTTTTTTTAAAAAAAAAGCTTAGGATGTTGATAATTATGGGACGTCGATGCAAGGTTAGTAGTTGTGTTGCCTGCTGTAGGATTCTGCTTGTTTGTGTTTGTAAATAAGCAGTTGTTACAAAGATACCAGAAGTCTCTGGTGCTCTGTTCTCCAAAGGAAACAAACCACAGTAGTGCTGCCCTGGAACTAACCACTGAAGGAAATTGGGAAAGCTTAGCATTAAAAACAGCCTCACTGGGTTAGATCAAGGTTCATCCAACCCAGTTGTTTCCAATAATGCACAATCAGGGCATGGCCATATCAATTTGTCACTAGCATCCCACACTCAGAGGCAAAACACTCTCTGAATGTAGAGGTTCCATTTAACAACCACGTGGCTAACAGCCATTGTTAGACTGATCCCCTTGATCCTCATGCACTCATGGAGATCCATGAAGTGGACTAGAACCTTAACTGAGAAGGTGAAGAACAGGCCATGGCTTGTGGGGAGGTTGTTAACCACACCAGACACCCGCCCTTGCTGGGTTTGGATGACATGACAAGCCACGCCCAGCAAGAGTAATTAGGTAAATTGGGTGTCCCGTGCAGGGGTGGTTAACAAGGCCCTGCTGTGCCTATATCTCTCCCGCCCTCCTCTCACTGCTGAGCACACACTCCCCATTGCTCCAGCCTACAAACATAACCTCACACACACACTTCCCAGCATATCTCTTTCATCCCTAAATATTCACACTAGTTTTCTCCTCTCTTGCGCACAAGCGCCCCTCCCCTCAAGAGATCTGCAGCCACTGCACACAACTGCCCTGCTCTGTCAGTTTAACTGGTTATTGCTACCCCCGCAAACATTGTGTTTCAAGGCAGTCTTCCATCCGTGGAATTGATTCAGTCTTTATCTTGCTCGAGGCTTGTTACGTTTCAGCCTCTGCTTTGTTTCCAATTGATTGTTGCTGTTGGATCAAGGTGGACCCCTGTATTTTATTGGTGTCTTATGGTATGTCACCAAACCACGTGACCCACTCTATGCCCCTGCTGTATCGTGGCTTGGACTGGGCCTGCTAGGACACCAAGACCCAGAGGTTCTGAACCCAATCAGGCAAAGAACGAGAAAGCCTCTTGCTGTTGAACAAGGTTCAGACCGGGTCTTCCGACTTTTCCTCATAGGGCTGGCTTGACCAGTGGAGGCTGGTGGCTCCGATTTTGGCGGGGCTGTAAATCCGCTCTGGGTTTTAGTGAGAACTCCAAAGGAACTCTCCAAAGTGCTGAACCCTAAATGGGACCCTTTTAGAGTCTGACTGGTTCTGACTCAAACCCAGAACAGATCCAAATCCCCACGGAAATAGGAGCCACCCGCCTCCACTGGTCTCGACCAGGACTAGCAGCTGCGCGCGTGTGTGTTTGAGGAAGACAGAGACTGACAAAGGGGCTTCTGCGGAGCCGTCCGGAGGAGTCCGTTTCAGCCCCGCTGCTGCGGTTCTGCCGTTTGCGGGCTGGCCGCTCCCCCTCTCGTGGCCATGATCGCAGAGATCACCCAGCTGCTTTTTTGTTTTGGAAGAGGAACTTCCACCTCCCGCCCTTTCACTCCGCCGGAACGCAGGGCGAAGGGAGAAATAAAACGGAACGGGATCGATCATTGCGCTTTCGCTCACTCGCGCTCTCTCTCTCTCTCTCTCTCTCGCTCACTCACTCTCTCACACAAGTACACGTCATAAGCCTGCTCCGTCCCATTTGTGCATTACTCCGGAGCTCTATTTCGGACTGGCGCGGGCGCACACGGCCCCCACCCCCTTCCTTACTACTCGTTTTACAGGCTCTCTTTTTACACATAGCAGGCGCCTTTCCGTTGGCGAAGGAAGCCGCTGGGGAGATCGGCGAGCTCTCTTATCGGTCTCCCTGTGGCGGATGTTTTAAGCACACACACAGAGAGATCCCCCTCCCCGGCGGCGTTCCCTCTGTCACTCGGGCCGAGGAGGAGCCTGCGCTGCGCCCCTGGTGTTTGCGCGTCTTTGCGCGCCCTCTCGCATCCACGTGGCTTTCTCGGGGAGGGAGCGCTATATTAGGCAGGCAGGCAGCCGGGGCTGCGCGCTCGGCGGCGAGGAGAAGAGGCTATTGTTGCCGCCGCCGCCCGGGGAGAGAGCGAGCCTGAGCCCGAGCGAAAGCGGTCCCCCTGCCGAGGACCGGCGAGGAGCCGCCGCCGCCGCCGCCGCCTCCTGCTTGGCTCCGCGTGCGGCGGGCACTTGGGCAGGACAAAGGAGCCGGAGAAAGCGGCGGAGGTGTGGGGCGGCGAGGCGATGGGAAGTGCCGGGAAACGGGGCTGGCGGCGGCGGCAGCAGCAGCAGCAGCAACCCCAACCCCTCCGGACCTGGTGAGTGAGCGAGAGCTCGGCTTTGCGCACTAGGAATCTCCCCTTCCCGGATCGGCTTGGAAACCAGCAGAGGCGCCTCCCCAGATGGGAAGGAAGTGGGTGCCTGGGTGGGTGTGTGGGAAGCGGAGACGCAAAGGTAGGGTGGGAAACGAGGAGGAGGGGGGGAGGGGCGTCATCAGAAAGGGAAGGGGGGAACGCTTGAACGGGATGGGGATACGGTGGAAGCCCCTGGCTGCTGCACGGCCAGCCTTGCTGGGGGAGTAAGCGGGATCGGGGCCGCGGACTCTCCTCCTCCTCCTCCTCCTCCTCCTCTTCCTCCTCCTCCTCCCTCTTCCCCCGCTGGCGAGGAGATTCCGCTGCAGGAGCGGGCAGAGGCGATCGGTCCGCTCGGCGCCCGGGGGCGCAGCAGGGACGTGCTAGGGGGGTGGATCTGTGACCAGCGCTTCCCTTCCCGTAATTGTTTCCAAAAAAAGAAAAAGAAAAGAAAGACGGGAAGTGGGAGCACAGCTGTCTGGGAAGAGGAGGGCTGCTGTGGCGAGAGGAGAGCCGTGGCGGTGGCCCCGTAGCCAGGGGGAAAGGAGGCGAGAGTTCGGGCTTCTCCGGCGGAAGGTCCCGTTACACCGGAAAAAGGTTCGGCGCGTCTTGGCGCTAAAGGAAGGCTGGCGGGGAGGGAGAAGGCGAGGTGCAGCGCAGGGTCCCAGCCTGGCCTGAGAGGAGTACTCACGCTGCTCCCTGCCCTACAAACCTCGCGGTCTGTTTCTAAACGGGGAGGGGGCGTCGAGGGGGGAGCAGTTCGCCTTCCGGGCGTGAATCGAGCCTCGTGGGTGGGGGCGTCGGTCGGTGGCATGGGGGGGTGCGTGTAAGAAATCCTAAACTTTCTAGCTCGGATCGAAAGTAGGGTTCTCCCCTCCCCCCCGCCCCGCATTCCAGTGTCTCTGCGTTTAGGCGATTTGAGGAAGGGGCTGTGCGCCTTTGCCCAGCCCGCCCTCGTCCTTTTGAGTCTGGGCGGCGCATTCTCGGAGCCTTTTATCTCGCCCGCTTTCTTATCTCTTCTTCCAGTCCTGTTTTGCCCGAAAAGAGAGAGCGAGAGCGAGAAGAGCAGTAGAAGCTGGTGGCTCCGGTGGGAGTGGGGCCACGAATCCGCTCTGGGTTTCAGTCAGAAGCCGTCAAAACTCGAAAGGAGCCACCCGAGGTGCTGAGCACAGGGTGGGGATTGTGTTCAGCACCTTGGATAGTTCCTCAAGAATTCGGACTGAAGCCCAGAGCAGATTTACAGCCCCACCGGCATCGGAGTCACCAGCCTCCACTGAACCAAAGGGAGTTCTCGCTCGTTCTCTATATGAAAACCCCCCCATTGGCTCTAAAAGGGAGAGGGAGGCACAGTTATTCTTTTGGCCCTCGGGAGGGGCGATTTTTGGATTGGGGGAAGGACTTGACGGAAACAGCAGCAGCGAGTTACGAACTCATCCAGGCCGTTTGAGAAAGGGGTGGGGGGGGGGTTGGTTAACTTTTGCGGTCGCCCCGCACGCCTCAAGCGGAAGGAAACGCGCCGCCACCGCTTCTTGTTGCGCGCTTCACACAGGAAAGGGGCCCCGTGCCACGTGCTGAGCTTTCCGTTGCAACTCGAAAAGCAGCCGAGTAAAGCCAGAGGACAGTCATGAGTCGCTTCTGCACGCGCTTCCAGCCCGTTCAGACGAGCACTTGGCTGGACGTTTTTACCACGCCCTTCTCCCGATGTCGGATGCCACCCCAAAGGACCAAGGCTCTCACCAGGTGCTGCATGCATGCAAATGACAGCTGCTGAAATTCCCTTTTCTATACAGCTGTTAAAGATACAGGAGCCCTGTCCTCTTTTTCATATGGTCACCCTAAACGGCCCATGGCATGTTGATTGTCTGAATGGGCTCTTCTTCTTTTGTATTTGCATGCAAGTTTGTAAAAGACGGGGGTTGCTCAGTTCCTAAGTACATCCTTATGGGACAATTTTGAAAAAAATGGGTTGGTTATCATGACTAATATACTTAATGGTTTTTACAGAAAGGCAGTACTAAAAAGGAAAAAAATAACTTTAGGGGCCAATCTTATGCATGTTTAGACATAGAAAAGGTCCTACAATTCCCAGCGTTGTGACTTTTTTCTATCTAAACATGCGTAGGATTGCACTGTTAAGCAGCAATCCTATGCCCACTGATCTTGTAGTAAGCCTCATTGAACCCAGTCAGGCTTACTTCTGAGCAGACCTGCATAGAGACGCAGTATTAGAGTGTTCTCTTAACAAGTTCTTAGCTGTCATGTTTTATTTAAATGGTTTTTTTATCTTATTTTCCTAAATGGCCTTGGAAGCTCTGCTGAAAACTGGCACATAAATTTCTTAAGTAAATCAGATCAAACAAAGCAATTCACATATGTGAGTTCTTTGCAGACACTTTTTAGGGTAGGTAAGGGATATTGCCGTACTGTACATGGGGTTTGAGGCTGAGATAGCAGCTTGCCTAAGTCACATGAAGTGCAATGCGATCCACGTTTACTCAGAAGATAGTCTTACAGTGTTCATTAGAGGTTACTCCTTCGTAAATGTCAGCCAGAGCTGCAGTCCGAAACACGACTGGATTGGGAACTCCTGCCTCACAGCTCACTTTAAGCCTCTTGGGAAGGAAGAAAGGGGAGGTAATTACTTCCGAGAGATTAAATCTGGAGTTTTAACATGGCCTATACTTGTGTATGTGGTATTTCTCAAGACCCAAGAGCATTTTTTAGCTGCTTTCGTTCAGACTTATGTGGTCACAAGTTTGGATCAGGGTCTGAGAGCTTGTTACCAGTAATATTTGGCTTTTGCTGCCCTCACTAACAGATGTTCCTCCCAGCTGCTGTTCTCCATACCTACGAAGCAGGGGTGATGATCCTTCTTCACTCCGGGGGGCCAAATGCCATTTCAGAGAGGGTCTGGGGCCGCATTCTAGAGGGGGGTGGGGTAGAGCCAAAGCGAAACATGGGTGTGGCTGAAATCTCTCCCCACTCCCACATTTCACGGTTGCGCAACAATTCTGCACTCCTGGTCAGAAGTCAGCCGCATTAAAAGACCCAATCCTAAGCATATCTGTTCAGGAGTGAGTCACGACAGCTACAGTTCAATGCAATTGCATGTCTCCTTAGACACTCACAGAGCCATTCTGCGTTTGCTGAACGAGTGTCACCAAGCTGGAGCACTTTGAAAATCTTTTAAAATCAGATGCAGGTTTACAAATACTTCATTTTACAACCATGATTATTGGTGATTTTGAACATTCCAGTGCCATTCAAATGCGTTGCCTTGGTAAGCCACGGGTCTGGTAAGGTGCATCTGTTTTATCTGTATTGAGAGGGCAACAGCTGAGTAGCAGTTAGTGTTGGAGTAGGACCAGGCAGATCCAAGTTCAGATGCATGTTCACTGGCTGGCCTTGGGGTAGTCATAGAATCATAGAATTGTAGAGTCGGAAGGGGCCTATAAGGCCATCGAGTCCAACCCACTGCTCAGTGCAGGAATCCACCCTAAAGCATCCCTGACAGATGGTTGTCCAGCTGCCTTTTGAATGCCTCTAGTGTGGGAGAGCCCACAACCACCCCAGGTAACTGGTTCCATTGTCGTACTGCTCTAACAGTCAGGAAGTTTTTCCTGATGTCCAGCCAGAATCTGGGTTCCTGTAACTTGAGCCCATTATTCCATGTCCTGCACTCTGGGATGTCATCTTCTCTCAGCCTAACCTAGCTCACTGGACTGTTGTAAGAATAAAATGCAAGTTGCCCTGGGTGCCTTGAAGGAGGAAGGGTGGGTTAAAGAAAAGGCGGAAATAAATTAATGCGTAGATTAAAATCTTGTGGACACCAGAGAGCATGGCTTTTCTAAGGTTTTCTAGTGAGTTCATAGAGAAGTTGAAATTTGAACTGGGGGCTTAAACTTCACATTTAAGGCTTAAATTTCTTTTTGCTACTTGGAATAATAGCTGATATTCATTGGGAAGGGACATTTGTAATGCAAATGAGCTATTTGGCCGATGTCCGGCTAGTACTGGGAAAAACCCCAGTGTGGGCAGTTGAAAACTTAATATTTCCCTGATGGAGAATACAAGAATTTTGAGATAACTCCTTTAGAAAAGCAAAACAGTAGCTCTTCCCCCCACCTTCTTCTTTTAGTTTCACTTCTTTCTTTTGTTAGTTTCACTTCTTTCCTACTAAGTAGGAAATAGGCGTAAGCTCTGCCTGGCTGCCAATAACATCCTTTTACTTAATGTAATGGTTGCAATAGGCTTTAATCTTCCATTGAAACAAGAGTCACTTGAAACTTCATGTGTGGAAAAAAAACCTGGGCCGCAGATCATGTGCAGAGCGCCCTTCCATCACTGTTATGGATAATGACAGAGGGTGGGATGGCCTACAAAAGACGTTGGGACACTCTTGACACTCCTGTTTTCTAACTGGTGCACAAGTTGCACCCGTCAAGTGGTAGTGCAATGACTGAGCAAATAGGTACACATATGGCATGAGTGTGTGTTTGCATACATGCATGATGTAGAAGCTCTCTCCTTTCTGATTCTTCATAAATCAGCGTTTTGGGGATGGTTGGGCTTTTTTGGGTGTAAACATGGAGGAGTAGATGGCACTGTTTGAGAAGCAGGGAAGTTCTTTCTCCCATTGCAGAGATCTTACGGAGGAAAGCAGCAAATTAAAGGGCACTCGCCTTGAAAATAGGTCCCTGCTCTTTTTAATTATACCCGTCTTGTTTTCTGGAACAGCAAGTCTCCAGTATGATAGAAACCGTTGACTGAATAGTGTTAAGATAGAGCACATGCGTCCGCAGATATGAAGCAAGTATTTAATTGAGACATATCATGGTGCATCCTGTTTATATTGCGGTTTTAGTTTTTGCATGTTTTTTCATTATACTAGGGTGACCATATAGAAAGGAGTACAGGGCTGTTGTATCTTTTAACAGTTGTATAGAAAAAGGAATTTCATTTGTATGCACGCAGCACCTGGTGAAATTCCCTCTTCATCACCACGGTGAAAGCTGCAGGGGACCGGCCCTCTTTTGTATCTGATCAAGAGGACAGGGCTCCTGCAGCTTTAACTGTGGTTATGAAGAGGGAATTTCACCAGGTGCTGCGTGCATGCAAACAACACCTGCTGAAATTCCCTTTTCTAGACAACTGTTAAAGATACAGGAGCCCTGTCCTCCTTTCCATACGGTCACCCTAATTATTAGGGGTGTGCACAGACCCCCCGCTCCACTTCACTTGCAGATCCGCCATTTTCCGGATCGGGCCTCTCCGCCCCGCCCCCGCTCCGCCCACTTCCGCTCCGCTCCGCCCGGAGCTCCGGATCCGGATCCGGAGCTCCGTTTCCCCCCCCCATAGGCTTGCATTGAAAGCTAAAAAATTATACAACTTTTTTTCTGTTCAAGTTAGAAACCTCATGTTTGGCACCATGACACCTCATGGGGATATACACACGCATGCCAAGTTTCAAAGCAATCCCATCATCCCCTGATTTTTGGCGAATTTTTGAAAATCGGGCACTCCACACACAACATCCCTGCGAGGTGGGCAGGGGAGGAGGGAGGGAAGGCAGGCAGGCATGCAGCTGGCATTTCTGGGGGCATAAGGAAGTGAGCCAAGGATAAGCCAGTAATGCATATAAAATGGAATAAATCAATCAATAAACAAAGGAGGGGTGGAATTAAAAGCAGCAGTGTTGCTCAATAAACAACAAGAAGAACTTTTTTTAAAAGGCTATATCTGTCTTTTACCAGCAATAGGGGGACGTGCCCGGGGGAGGGGGAAGTAGCTGCCAGTTCAAGACACTGACAGCCACAGCTCTGAGAAGAAGTAAAACACTCACTTCGACTCAGAACAGGCATTGCTCCACCACTGAAAAGTGACCATTCACTTCAACTCATGATAGGCATTGCTCCACCGTTTTACTCTCTTTGGAAGGCTCTATGGCCTTCCAGTGCAGGAGAGAGTGGGGGCACGTCCACGATGAGATGCCCTAGGGGAGCTCATCCCCTTGCACCACATCGATTCAGTTGTTCCCCAAGGTTAGGGTGGGGAGCAGTGCTGTGTTTCTATCTCTTATTCTTGGCTTAGTATATGATTTCAGGTTGTGTTTGTGCATTTGGTGGGGCTACTGTGTTAAAAAACACGGGGAAAAGCCCGTTCAGATGAAGAAAGAGAAGTTTCCCAGAATCCCAAGTTACCTGTTTTGCCTATGCCCTCCTCCAACTTTGGGATCATCATGACCGGGAGCTGACTCTGCCCCTCAGCCCTTTGAAAAAGGTATTTTTCCCACCGATTTTTTAAAAACGTCTAGCCCGCGACCCGTACGATGCAGAAAGTTGAGAGTGGTCTCAAAATGACCCCCATCCACGACTCTCTGTGCACAAGAATTTTCAGAACGATAGCTTAAACCCCCCCCCAGTTGTCCCCGATTCTTTCCCTCAATGCAATCCTATGGGCGAAAAGCCGAAAACGCAGTTTGAGCCGCGCGGTTGACCCGATTTTCACAAAAATATAGCCCGCGACCCAGACAACGCAGAAAGTTGAGAGTGGTCTCAAAATGACCCCCATCCACGACTCTCTGTGCACAAGAATTTCCAGAACGATAGCTTAAACCCCCCCCCAGTTATCCCCGATTCTTTCCCTCAATGCAATCCTATGGGCGAAAAGCCAAAAACGCAGTTTGAGCCGCGCGGTTGACCCGATTTTCACAAAAATATAGCCCGCGACCCAGACAACGCAGAAAGTTGAGAGTGGTCTCAAAATGACCCCCATCCACGACTCTCTGTGCACAAGAATTTTCAGAATGATAGCTTCAAAAACAACGTAGTTATGCGCGATTATTTGCCGCAATGCAATCCTATGGCGAAATGTTTTCAAGATGGCGACCGGAGCGCTCCGCCTGAACTCGGAGCTCCGAAAAATGGGCGCTTCTCTTCGCCTTGCTTCTAGGGGGTCCGCGGTCTGCTCCTACTCCGCCTCTGGGTAAGGCGGAGCAGGCCAATCCGCTACTGCTTCTACGCTCCTAATCGGAGCGGAGCACATCCCTACTAATTATACACCTGTATAAATTTGTTTGCATAATTTTGGATGGGATCTTCCCCCCCCCCCAACTGCAACAACAAAATGGAACATCTCGGTTGACAGTCAAGCAAACAGCTCTGCGTCCGTCTCGCTTCTGTTTTAGACGCTCCAAATTCAGCAATTAAGATTGGGAATTGCTGACAGCTTGGGCCCTGGGCTCTCACGGAGCAGATGCTCTCTTCAGTGCTTGTAGCTACTGATAAATTAATAAAGGGGCTTCTCAGGTTTAGGCTGCATGTCAGCGTCCTGTTCCTGACGTAAGGACTCTTGGCCTTGTAGGCACAGGATCCCATCGCTTCGTACCCTAACAGGTGCGGCTGCCTAAGGGTTGTACATCTTGACCAGAGGGTGGGAACGATGCATGATGGGCATTTCTTGCACACATCGTCTGGTCCTTAGCTTCGCTGCTGCCCTGCTTTTCGGGACACGCGCTGAACAAATCGTTCAAGGCTGCAGGACTCTTAGCAAGCCTCCTCCGGCTCCTGTATGGCTGTGAGTTGACGTTCCAAGAAACTGCAAAGCAGGGCTGCCTCTTGTCGGCCGTCAGCTGCCTTTTCAACAGAGTCTTTCTTGGGACGGGACCGTGTGGCTTGGGAGCTGAAGGAATTGCTGAAGGCGTGAAACTTTTCATCGATTTGCACAGTGGAGGCTGGTGGCTCCAGTATCAGTCAGCGGGGTGGTGAATCCGCTCTGGGTTTCAGCCAGAACTCTAGGAGTTTGGACTGGTTCTGACCGAAACTCAGAGTGGATTCACTGCTCCATCAGCCTCTACTGCATTTGTACAGGCTTTTTTCTTCTTCTTCTTCTTTTTTTTTTTGCAACTATCCTGTACAGTTCATCTGGAGGACTAAAGCCCAGGGATGGAAGGAGGGAGATTACCAGTGCAGACTCTAGGTTTTGAGAGCCTTTGGGGCAGACACCCACAGTGGTCCTCCTCTGTCAGTGAGTCTGCCTTCTCACCACGTCACCAGCTGCTATTGCTGCTGTTCTTCATCATTGCTACCGTTGCTTGTTTGAGAAACAGAGAAGCGTTGAGCCAGTAGATGGGGGCATCTGCTCCACCTTCTCACCACCACTGTTATCTGACTGGGCCAGTCCGAGAGGCAGGCGGATGAGCAGGTTGCAACCGGGAAGAGGAGGGCAGTGGTGTAGTGGATGCAGGGCTCGCATTCCTGGCACTTTTTTATGAGCAGGGAAGCTGACGTCATCAGCCACCCCACTCTGACTTCCCTTCTCCCTCTGAGTTTAGCTTTAATTCTCACAGTAGCTAGGGGGAAATGGATTTTCCTAGCAGCAGTATACAGTTCTGCCTTATCCCTGTTGTAATGCAAAATAGCTTGGGGTGGCTTGGGGCTCATCTACACCAAGCAGGATATTCCACTATGAAAGCGGTATATAAAAGGCAGGAGCCACACTACTGCTTTATAGCGGTACTGAAGTGTACTGACAACTGTTGTACTGAAAGCTGTATATAACACTATGAAAGAAGTGAGGCAGGTGGCTACCAGGAGGAGGTCTTGAATGTACAAAAGACCTGCTCCCAGTGGAGACAAAACTTCTAGAACTGGTTTGTTGAAGCGGGTCAATGCAGCTGTCTGAATTTTTGGACTCTTCTTGGGAGAGCCGTGATGAGCACCTGCACTTCAGAATTCATTGGTGACAACTGTAGAGGAGGAGCAGGATCTCTTGCCAGTGTGTTCCTGCTGGGATCTGAGAACTTGGCAGGTGCCCAGCCATGCCTACCCATGGCGCCATGAACTGCAGCCCTGGAGATCATGGCAAAGGTGCGATTTAATCTGGGGGCTTCCGGTTCCCAGTTTCCTGCTATGATGCAGTCGCTCACACAGCAAGACCAACATTGCATTGAAAACGTTTCCGAAGACACAGCAACATACAAGAGAGACGAACATTTCTGCCTTATCTTTTGTACTATCTTCTAACAGCAGGGAGTGGTTTCAAAAAACCACCTTGGTGCGTTAGGCTCCCTATGTCCTGATCCACATTTAATCTGATTTCAATCCCATTAACTTCAACACCATATAGGGGAAAGAGGGAGGGAGGGAGGAGTCGGTCAAGCAAATAGCCCTGCTTGACTTGACTGCCTTTCAAGGCGAAGAATCCAAGTGCTTTGTCCTAATTGGATTGCGGTAGGCTTGAAACTCTTGTCTCGGTCGCTCAGCTTTTGCAATCAAGACCGCAGGTGCCAAGATTCAAATAGATCTGGAAGGCCAACCTCGCCACCCTGTGGGCATCCACTGCTGCACCCAGACTTCCCCCGTAATCACGCCATCGTTCACTGTATTTACTCATTTATAGCACTCTGTTCTCCTGTTCTCAATATCGCCACACTTCTCACATGCTGAGTCCAGGCATTGGGGTGGTGATGTGTGTGATGGGGGTGAAGGGTAAACTTAATCAGGGCCCGGAGATCCAGGAACGCCCAGCCAGAGTGGAAACCCATTGCTATGAAGGGAGAAAAAGAGGTGAAATTGTAGATCCAGGTGTTGAACTTCTTTCACCCTGAGAGCCAACTTCAGTTCCAGATAAGCTCTTGGTAGAGTGGTTGTGGAGAAGGGGTGCGTTCGATTGGTGGGTGGAGCTGAAGGAAAAGGGGTGGGGCCAAACTACCCCCCCCCCAAAAAAAAGCCAGCTCATACTGCCAGTAACTAAGCCTTACGAGGGGCATTTTAGAATGGGGAAAGGGGGCAAATTGGGACCTCCAGAGATCTGGATTTGCCCCACAGGCCTGCAGTCCAGCATCCCTGCTGTAGATCAGTCTTGAGGATATTTAAGGAAACATATTACGCTTCTTATGTTCTACTGTGAGAATTGGTGGTGCCCATCAGAATCGGTGTTCGAGAAGACCAAGCAACGTTTTGAACAGTGAATTCCTGGATCAGGGCCTTCTCTAGAACAGTGTGTGTTTGCTTGTAGTGTGTTTGCTAGGACTTGTAGTTTGAGAGACAGGAAATGGTGCTTCCCTATGTGTGAGCTCCCAGAACTACCAGTCCCAGAGTTCCTTGTACACAGATAGGTGGAACAGATAAGTACAATGCACAGCTGGTGGGAGGAAAAGGGCACCATTATAATCAGGGAGGGTCATTGATCCCAGGGACAGTGAGAGCCAGTGTAGCTCAGAGAATTTACAGCCCTCAAAATATATGTATGTGTGGTTCACACTCCCATTGACCTTTCTGAGAATTTTCCTTGTGAAAAATATATAGCTAATTTTGGCAGAGGCCGTGAACTGCCCCCACTTAACTTCTTAAAGGATCTTCATAAGAACGCAGAAACAAACTGCAGCTAATTTTCAATGAAGTGTGCACAGCCCTATGGGGAGTTCTTTCTTTCTTTCTTTCTGCAGACTGCCAGTGCCTGGCAGAAGCTGAAATAAGTTTCAGCAAGTGAGCGCTCGTCAAAAACTGGAGGCGTTCTATGATGGAACAGGAACAGTTAAGCCGCCTACCTATTTTGTTTACTGAGTGTGAACCTGCCTTTGGGGAGATAATTCATGATTTTGCAATGAAAAAGGCCGGGGGGGGGGGGGGAGGAATGAAGTTTTAAAGAGAATTGGTCTTTTTATAAAATGTTTTCAATCATGTTGTTCTGTTGGAATAATAATGAAAAACATTGACGGGGAAAATACATGGGGAGAGGAATCCTATGGCCCTTAGAGAGTGTCTTGGGGAGTGGGGGGATAAGATGGTTTGGATTCCTTGATCTGAGGTCAGAGGGCATAACTACACCAGCGCTATATCCTGGGATCATCCTGGGATCGTTCCTGTGCATCCAAATGCCACACAGAGGATCCCGGGAGCAGGCAGGGGTGACCCCTCCATTTTCCTGGGATAACCCTTAGGTGTAGAAAGAGCCACAATCATCTATCTGGCCTCAGAGCCAGGAGTCTAAGCTCCCCTCCCCTGACAGCAAACACAAGCTCGGAGAGGAGGGGGCTGGGGCAGTTAGCTTACAAACAATCCTTTGGTTTCCCCACCTCCTTTTCCTCCACACCCCAACATCTCAGCTAGATGGGCAAAAAAATGCCCATCTAGAGGTGAAGATCACCTCCATGCTCCTTCTGCTACGCATACGATGCCCATCAGCCTCTGAGTTTGGAGACTGAGGCCATAGCTAGACCTACGGTTTATCCAGGATTGTCCTGGGGTCAAACCTGTTCATCTAAGTGCCACACAGGGCATCCAGCACTCAGGCAGGGACGAACCCGGGATGATCCTGGGATAAACCTTAGGTCTAGCTACGGCTTGACAGGCATCAAGGTAGGATTGTGCCCTTGTTAATCAAAAAGTTACACAATAGTCAGCAAGCACTGTAGAGGTCTTCAGGGTGGGGTGGGGTGGGGTTTAAAGAAAAATATCAAGGAATGGGGGGGCATTGGGGGCATTTATTTATTAATTACATTTCTATACCGCCCAATATCCGGAGCTCTCTGGGCGGTTCACAAAAATTAAAAACATTCAAAGTATAAAACAACAGTATAAAACCATAATATAAAATACAATATAAAAGCTCAACCAGATAAAAACAGCAGCAATGCAAAATTACAAATTTAAAACACCAAGTTAAAATTTATTTATAGACTGTTAAAATGCTGGGAGAATAAAAAGGTCTTCACCTGGCGTCTAAAAGCATATCATGTAGGTGCCAAGCGAACCTCCTTAGGGAGCTCATTCCACAGCCGGGGTGCCACAGCAAAGAAGGCCCTCCTCCTGGTAGCCTCCTGGTAGAAAAGCACCACTGTGAGTCATGCAGTACAATTTCAAAATGTGGAAAATGCAATTTCAGAGAGAGCGCCTTCTCCCTTACCAACCTGCCCAGTCACTGAGGTCATCCGAGGGCCTGCTCCTGGTGGTTCCACATAGATCCATCCTCCGATTGGAATCCACCAGGGGAAGAGCCTTCAGTGTGGTGGCCCCCCTCCTGTGGAATTCCCTGCCTCTGGAGGTCAGGCAGGCGCCAACCTTGTACTCCTTTCGGCGCCTCCTGAAAACATCTTTATTCCAAGAAGCCTTGCCTTAATATGCAGCCTTGAATCTCTGTTTTTGCTTCTTTTAAATTTTGTTTTAACTGTTTTAGTCTGTTTTTATTTTTCATTTCATCTTGTACACCGCTCCGAAATTTTTCAATGGGGAGCGGTATATAAATATTCTAAATAAATAAATAAAATAGAAGCTTTTCTTTCATGACTTCTGGGATTGCATGCATGGGATGGGATTGTGCTATACGTGTTGTGGGAAGGGCAGGATATACGATATTCTGTATACAGTGCTGGTGCAGTATACTAATTTCCCCCTCCAAATGTATCAGTTAAAGGGGCCTTCTCAGCAGTCTTGCCTAGAGCCCGTGACTTTCCCAATATGGTGCTGGTTTTGATTATGGATGTTAACACTGAAGAAAAAGAGTGTTATTAAAAATGTGAGTTATACGTTTTGATTTCAACCAAACTGAGTTCATTAAGTGGTCCACCGAAACCCCCAGCAGTTTTCAAGTCGTCTGTGGAGTAAAAAATAAATGTTGAGAAACCTCATTCCGAAGGATTTGAAATAGCCCGCAGGACTTGTACCAAGAGATAAGCAAATTTCCTCCGTTCTGCCCTGTATTTAAACTAAGATTCCAACATACCTTTTGTTCTGCTCTGGCTGAATTCCATCACGATTTCCTGATCTTGGAATAAATGTTGTGTCTCTCTGTCTGTAAAGAGTAGAATAAATCAGCAGCACGCACACAACACTGGCTCCCAGTTTTGAAAGTAAATGTGTAGGCAATTGCAATATTACACAATTGCACAAATACATGTTTTTAAAAGTCGGGATGCCTTCAGCGTGGGAGGGATCCCTGGTTTTGTCTCAGCTCCTCGCAACCAAACGAGCTCTTCGGGTAGGGTGACCATATGAAAAGGAGGACTGTATCTTTAACAGTTGTATTGAAAAGGGAATTTCAGCAGGTGTCATTCGTATATATGGGGAACCTGGGGAAATTTCCTCTTCATCACAGCAGTTAAAGCTGCAGGTGCCCTGCCCTCTTTTGTATCTGTTCACTCTAGTATAGCTCCTGCAGCTTTAACTGTTGTGATGAAGAGGGGATTTCACCAGGTTCTCCACATATACAAATGACACCTGCTGAAATTCCCTTTTCTATGAAACTTTTAAAGATACAGGAGCCCAGTCCTCCTTTTTATATGGTCATCCTACTTCAGGAGCTCCGTGCCCATCGGGGGGCGGGGGGGAAGCAAAGTCGGGGTTTTTTTTACCTCACAAGCTTCGCTGAAACACTCGTGTGCTCCAGCTCTTCTTTTGTATATTTTTAAAATGGCCGCCGCAACGGGTGCAATGCCCAGGATGTCGCGCGGCCCGTGTGGACTGAGGGGGAGATCATAAGATCCTCCCCCTCCCCTCCCCTGGTGTAGACATGCCCTAAGTGTATTTTTACTCAACCAAAATGTGGAGAGAAAAAGATGATCCCTCCCTCGCCCCGGGATCTCGCTGTCCCCTTTGGCCCTGGTTTTTCCACGGTCCCGGGCTGAGCCCGAGATCGCGGAACATGTGGCCGGGTTCCGCGGGTTGACCTGGCTCCGTGTGATTCCTCGTGAGGAGCCGCGCACAGGGCGCAGAGCTCCTCAGAATTATTATTATTATTATTATTTATTTATATAGCACCATCAATGTAGAGCTGCACCCATTGGGGTAGGGGGGAGTGGAGAAACTAATTTAAATTTAAAAAAACACTTACCTTTAGCGCACGAGCATTTGTGCGCTGCTGCCCCTTTAATTTTTTTTTTAAATGGTGGGCTCGACACCTCTCCTTCTGAGGTCGTCGTGCGTCGCATGTAAACAGAGGAGGGATCTCGCAATAAACACATTGTAGGATCTTCCCCCCTCTGTTGCGGGCTAAATGGTAGGTCTAGCTAAGGCCTTAGTTAGCCTGGTCCCAAGCCAAATAAGTTAACACTTTTATTTTAAGAATCAAAACTATTGATTACTGCCAGAAGCTTTTCTTTCTTACCACTGTTTTGGCAACAGTTCTGCTAGGGTGGCTACTTACCTATCACCAATGAAGAAAGCAAAAGCAGCCATAGATGTGCATAAAATGTGCATGTGTTAATGCTGGACTAGATGGACCCTTGGTCAGATCCAGCACGGCTCTTCTAATGGTCTTATGTCTGGCACCTGCCCAGGCATGCTTACTACTGCTTGTTACTGGTGGTTATTATTGGTAGTGTGGCTCGATTTTAGCATAAGTTTAGAAAGCAGGGCTGAGATGTAAAAGTTTGAGGTCCACCAGCTTAGAAGAAAGATGGTGTAATGGCGAGGGTTGTGTATGCATGTAAGGGGTGGAAGGAATGGAAAGGAACCTCTCGTGCAAGCACTTGAGTCATTGCTGACTCCTAGAGGGACGCCTGCTTTCGCTGACATTTTCTTGGCAGACTTTGTAGCGGGGTGGTTTGCCATGGCCTTCCCCAGTCGTGGTTACCTTTCCCCCAGCTAGCTGGGTACTCATTTTACCGACCTCGGAAGGATGGAAGGCTGAGTCGACCTGAGCCGTCTGCCTGAGAACCAGCTTCCGCTGGGATCGAACTCAGGCCATGGGGAGAGTTTTGGCTTCAGTAACTGCTGCTTACTACTCTGTAGGAAGGGGGAGTGGGTGGGGGAGTGATGAATTTTGTAAATAAAACCATGATCAGGAGAGAGACAGAGAGGGAGTCCCCACCGCCCGCAACACTAGAGTCTGAGCCCTGAAATAAACACAGTCTTTAGCTATATAAAACAAATGAGGTCAAAACCAAAATGAGATCTTTTGTATATCTCTAGTCATGGCCGGTGCAGCTGCTTGCGGAAGTCTACAAAGTTTTAAAGTTTGGATGTGGAATCTGAAGAGCAAAACACAAGAATAAGAAGCTGACGTTGATTGTAATCGTGTTAAGTGGTTTTCATATCAAAAGAATCAAGCACTCATTTCAGGCTGTGCCAGGGATTTGGAAGAGAACAAGGAAGAAGGGAGGGGAAAGAAAAAATAGGTGCGGCAGAAAAGTTCTTGCTATAGAAAACCTGAAGTGCCCAATTATCTTGGCTCACTCCCTTCTGCTCGAAAAGAAATCATGAGACGGGCTTAAAAATAATATGATTAAAATAATCTCTTTTTAAAAAATGCTGTCTGATTTCCAAGCCTTGAAGGTTACAGTGGATTTATGTATCCAAATCGTTTTGCTCCACCTACAAGAGCGAAACAATTCCTTCGATTTGAGGTTGGCCGTGCAAGACCGGCTCTTACTTCTTTTTGTCAATGGCTCGAAGTCCAAAAGCATCCTGCCTCTAACACAACAAGGGAACCTTTAGATCCATTCCAACAGTAATAGAACTGGAGTAAGCACCTCCCATCCAGGGGGGATAAAAATTGATGATTTTTTTTTAAAAAAAAACACCACTATCTTTTTTATTTATTTCAATTTTATTTTCATTTTAAAGAACATCAAATAAAATACTAAATTTGTCTCCTTTTTTTAAAGTGACAATTACATCTCATCATAAACATGCTAAACCTACTCTTACAGTCATAAAAATGAAGTTACCTAGTAATCAGACATAGGCCTTAGCTAGACGGGGATTTATCCCGGGGCGAACCCCGGGATCGTCCCTGTGCGTCCACATGACACACAGGGGATCCCAGGATCAGGGAGGGATCATCCCGCCGTTGTCCCAGGATAGAGCCCGAGACCGTAGAACGTGTGGCCTATTGCCGCAGGTTGACCCAGCTCCACGCAATTCCTCACACGGGGCGCAGTGCTTCTCAGGAGCACTGCGCCCATCGGGGTTAGGGTGGGGGGGAGTGGGAATTTACCTTTTGCGCACGAGCATTCGTGCGCTCCTTCCTCTTTAAAATTTTTTCAAAATGGCGGGCGCGATGCCTCTCCTGAGAAGGTCGTGCATTTTGTGTAAACAGAGGAGGGATCTCGCGTTAAACACAACACGAGATCTTCCCTCCTCCATCACGTGATAAAAGGTAGGTCTAGCTAAGGCCATAGACATCCATTTGAGTTTTGCCCGTCATGAAAATGGCTCCGTCCAACCTAATCAACAGCTCTTGCTTCTTGAAAGTTCAGGGTGTTTAGTGACTAAAGTCACTTATGCGAAAACATAGACTGGACAGGATTGTGGTTCTGTGCTTTTGCGGTGGTGGAATTGAGCCAAGCAAGGCAGAAGGGTTAAACAGAAATCTAGCAGAATGGTTAAAAATGGATGCTTAAAGAACCAATCCCAACAATTGGGTTTTTGTTTTTTTGTTTTTAAAAATATCAATTCGATCTATCAGTCATGGGCTTTGTTTTCTTCTTTGTTTTTTATGGGAGCAAGGTTGGGCCATGGCAGAGTGAAGCAGAAATGAGCAGCACTGGAAAGCAAAGGAGACAAAATTGTCTTCGAGCAGAATTTCAGTTTTCTTGTCTCTCATTGCATGTGCATGTATTAAATGAAAGGTCCACTTGTCTGTCTCTTGTGGTGGTTTAAAACTTTAAAACCTGCTCCAAGGAAGAGGAGGCAGATTCATGATATCACTGTCTCTAGCCAGTCAGAGCTGTGCATAGTGGGTGTCTGCAAATGTCCTCCTTATAGGCTTCCCATAAGCATCTGATTGGCCACTGTGGGAATAGAATGCTTGGCCAGATTGGCCTCTGGTCTGATCAGCAGGGACCATCTAATATTCTGATGCAGAACAGTTTCTGCTGAGCTTGAGTTAGGTCATCCTCCCCCAACCTGATGTCTTCCAGATGTGTTGGATTGCATCTCCCATCATTCCCAGCAAACATGGTGTTGCAGTCCAACACATCTGGAAGAGCACCACATTGGGGAAGGCTAATCTAGATGATGGTACAATGCACAAATCACAGTGAGTGTCCCTCCACAGCAGACCTGCCATTCAAATTGTGTACATCAGTATGCAGCCTGTATTTTTTATAGTACGGTGTATCTCCGCCTTCCCCAACTTAGTCCACTCCAGATGTGTTGGCCTGCCTGCAATCTTCATAATTCTCAGCTTGCATGGCCATTAATGAACCTACCTGTACACTATGCTCAACATCTAAGGTCCTTTTCTGGGTGCCTACTCCAACGGAAGCTTGGAGGATGGCAGCAAGGGAGAGGGCCTTTTCAGTGGTGGCCCCCCCAATTATGGAACAATCTCCCTGACGAGGCTCACCTGGCGCCAACATTGTTGTCTTTTTGGTGCCAGGTCGAGACTTTTCTCTTCTCCCAGGCATTTGAAAGCATAGGTTGAGTTTTTAATTGACCCAGAATATAGTATATTGTATGTAATCTGGTTTTTTTTAATGCTTTTTATGGTTTTAAATTTGGTATATTTGTTTTTAATGTTCTGTGTTTTAATTTTTGTAAACTACCCAGTGAAGTTCAGCTGTGGGGCGGTATATAAAAGCAAATAATAATAATAATAATAATAATAATAATAATAATAATAATAATAACTTTCTAAGTCAGAAGTCCAGAACCTGAACCCCTCCTGGGGGTGGGGCACATCTGGCCCTCCAGTATTCCCTACATGCTGCTGCCTCATTCAACATGCGCCACCCCATTTCACCAACCAATGGTCATAGGAAATGCCTCTCCTATGGTACAATTACTGGTCAAAAGAGCTTTAAGCTAAAATAAGATGGTATTTTAGGCCCTGCCCCTTTTTGCTCTTGGCCCCTCCCACCACTGGAAAGCGTCTCCAAAATGGAACATGGCCCTCGGATTTAAATAAGTTCTGCACCCCTGTTGTAAGCCCACAAAAAGGCTTGCACTGACAAATTCTCTTAAAAGCCAAACAGACTGCACGTACGTTCTGACACATCCTGCCTGTTATCTCTCTCATCTCCTGCTGAAGGACATTGGCTGCCCACGATCAACTTTGATTGGTTGATGGGTTCTAGGGGGTGATCTCAGCATAAGTCAGTTGAGTTTAGGGTGACCCTATGGAAAGGAGGACAAGTCTCCTGTATCTTTAACAGTTGAATAGAAAAGGGAATTTCAGCAGGTGTCATTTGTATATATGGAGAACCTGGTGAAATTCCCTCTTCATCACAACAGTTAAAGCTGCAGGAGCCTAATCTAGCTATACTAGACTGACCAGATACAAAAGAAGGCAGGGCTCCTGCAGCTTTAACTATTATTTCACCAGGTGCTTCATGCATACAAATGACACCTGCCAAAATTCCCTTTTCTATGCAACTGTTAAAGATTGAAGAGCCCTGTCTTCCTTTCCATATGGTCACCCTAGTTGAGTTACCACCAGGAGGAATGCACGTTAGTTCCCATCTTCCTGCACACAGCAAACTCTGGCCTAGCAGCTCTACTTTAAACACACACACAGTTTTTATAGAGCTGAGTTTTCTTCCCCCATGACAGACACATTTTCTTGTTTTAAATATCCCTGATTTCAGGATTGACGTTCGGTAAAAGCCAATTAAATGCCTTTTTACCTATTCATACATATTTACATGATAGAAAACTTGTATGCTCCAAGGAGTGTTAATATACCAGATGCTTCTGAATGACTCATGTGCCTGCAATTATGCATTTGCCTCCTGGACTCATATTTTGTGGGTGTGGGGAGGGGGGAGTTTCTAATTACGGACGTTTGAGAAGAAATTGAAAAGCTGACTAATTTATCAACAGTCTTTGGCTACTGTTTTTCCTTGAACGTCTGTGAACTAATGTTTTAAAATTTAAGTTTGACTTCTGGCGTGTAGATCTAGATCAGGGAAAGGCGGTGGGAAAGAGACAGAAGTCCATTTGAAGTTGGCCTGTTGGGTCTTCCACTCCTAAGCTGTGGCTCATTGAATGAATATGCTCATGCACGGGATGAAAAAGAAGCCTTTAGTTTGGCTAATGTACATTTTGGGACATAAGAATGTCCTTGCTGGTTCGGATCAGAGTTCATTTAATACAGCACTTAGACTTTCTTCCAGCAGCACCTTGCTAAATGCCTCTGGAAACTTACAAGCAGAGCACAGAGATGACTGATCATTCTTTGCTTGTTCCCAACATCAAGTGATGACTAACATTTTTATCGTGGCAGAAATCCTGAAATCTTCTGAGTCAAAGCCATTCTCAGACAGTGCTGGGTCCTAGTTTTTCATGGAATTGCACTGGCTGCCAATACATTTTCGGTCATAATTCAAGATGTTGGTAATGATGTTTAAAGCCCTAAACGGCTTGGGACCTCAATACTTGGGACCACCTCTCCCTATATCTGCCTGCCTGAGACCTGAGATCTGTCAGAAGAGCCCTTCTCCGTGCCCCACCAACGCGAGATATACACTATGGTGGGACACGGGACAGGGCTTTCTCTGTTGTGGCACCCCAGCTGTGGAATGACCTCCCCATGGAGACCTGACTGACGACAGCACTGACTTATTTTTGTATAATTGGGAGTTACAAGCGATTTCCAAGTTCCTTCCAAGGTTGCAGCGCTGTATAATTTGCATGCTTTAGATGGACATAATTTTAATGCCTGCCACCTCATTAGGGAGAAAATGACAGGTTTCTTCAAACATCCAACTTTCATATAAAATAATCAACTTTCCTAAGACTCTTAACTCTGGATTCTAATTAAAATTGCTCTGTACTCTTACTTGAATTATATTCCTTGCGTAGTTAATTAGTATCATAAAACCTCTCTTTTTCTTTTCCACTCTTTTTCAGCGACACTTCCCAAAATTAATTATATACTCCATTTGGAACACTCGGCAAGTTCTCATACCCAACTGTGGCCACATTTTAATATTCAGATGTTCTCAGAAATCTAGTATGTGTTAGTGATTGGGATGGCTTCACCTACTCTGGGAATTTCCTCTGGTATCAGAGCTGAAAGAGAAAACTCAGTGATGAGAATTGATTTGGGGTTTCAAAGACTTCAGTTAGATACAATCTGATGATCTGGTTTGAACACAATAATTCCTAGAGGATTTTCCTTATGGTTCTTTAAGAGTCTAATGGTAAATTGCTTAGAGATCTTAGGATATCAAATTATATCTAAATAGTTCAAGGAATGAATGAATTAAATAACTGGAACCGTTATTTTCTGTTGTTATAGCTTCAAATCCAAGCCTTTAGTGTTCCTAGAAATAGCATTTTGGATATGTACCCTCTGTGAAAGGAAAAGAATAATTAATTCACCATGTCTAATCCAAAGGTTATATAGCCATCATAATCTGCTTCTCATTGAAATCAAAGGTGAACTGTCAAGAGTAATTTTGCGGGGAGAGGAATCATAGAAAGAAGGTTCAGTTGGAAATGAAATTCAATTGAAAATTCCAGTTGGTCTGAGGAAATCAACATCCCGGGATCCCCTGTGTGTCATTTACATGAACAGGGATGACCCCGGGACAATCCCGGGATAAACCTTAGGTCTAGCTAAGGACTAACTTTGCATGTGTGACCTAAAGCTACTGGCCTGGTTCAGACAACACGCCAAACCATGCTGCTTAACCACAAAATGGTTGATGGAATTTCCCTTAACCATTTTTGTGGTTAAGCAGCATGGTTTAGCGTGTTGTCTGAACCAGGCCACTGAGTAATTGTCTTTGTTAATGCCAAGGTTTCCTGCCTGGGCTGGAGTCAAAATTTCTTAGAGGCACCATACCCCTGTCTCCCGGTATCATGGAGAATACAGGACCAGCCCGGCTATGAGCCGATTGAGAAAGGAAAGAAGGTTACATCTTTACAAAAAACAAAGTTCAACTATCAGCAATAGCCATGCCAACTTTGGATAACGTGGCATTGGGCAAATGGTGGAACCAATGACGTCCATTTGATAGCAGGAGCAAATACATTTATCATAGTTTACACTACATGGGGCATTGAACTACAACACTTTTTCTGCCAGTCTCATTTCCCTTGCATTGAGATTAGTAGTTTGTTTACTCACTGTATTACTGTAATCTGTAGGAAACAGGGTGATTTTTGTTTTTGGACTTAGCTTGATTTTTATTTCATTTTTATTTCCATGCAAATCCAGCATTCTAAAGGGAAACAAGCAGAAGAAATCCCCCATGTGAGAGAATTTGGTGATTTCTCTCTATTGGGGAAATCTAGCATGCAAAGGCTACTACTACCTTTGTTTTGAAAGCTATATCTGCTGATAGATACTAATTCCGCTTGCTATTCTCAGTTGGGATAAGCATTTTAATAATTTTGCACTTTGAACCATTCAATCTGAAACTCAGCCATTCTTCAAAATTTGCAATTTCCTCAGTTTTGCAGTGAAGTTCTCCAATCAAAAAAATGCATATAATAATATGTGTATTAGGGAAAAGTCCACACAAAAATGCATATATTTGTGAAAATAGTGTTGAAAAATGCATTTTACTTGGAAAATTGCTTTCTAAGTATGTGTGTGCAAAAATACATGTATTGGGAAAAATGTATACAAATTTTCATGCAACCTTTTAAAAATCAAGTTCCCAAAGATTGGGATAAACTAAATTTAAGATTGGAAAAATGAGATACTATAGTTGACAGATTCATCCGTCCCTAATTCCAGGTAATGAACCGACAATATTATTATTTTATTTTTCCCTGTTTCTCTGCAGTCCCCTTATCCTCTTATTACATTAATCCAAAAATCCAACTGCTTCTATATCAGGGTTCCTGCTTCTCATATATTTCAAGTGCCTTTTATGGTTGGTCTTGTTTTAGTCATATGCTTTCCGATTTCTTTTTTGTCTGCTTCCATTTCTTTTGACAAAGATTGTGTTCCTTGAATTCTCATTTGGTTGGGACTTCCATTTTTCTGAAAGATGCCTTTTGTGTTTACCTCTTAATGGCATCCTTGACTTTGCTGGTTAACCATACTACCATCTTCTTGGACTTGGTGGTACTTTTCCTGAAGTAGAGTATATGTTCTCGCTGAGCTTCTATTATTATGGCTGTGAATAACCCCAACACTTTTTGGAGAGAGATGACACGCTTAACTTCCCCTTCCAAATTCCTTTCTTCTGTTCCCTTGAATTTGAGAAGTTTCCTCCTTTAATGCCAGATGTGCCCCTGTTGAGCTTCCTTCAAAATTATCCACTTACATATATATTGAATTCAGTAGCACTGAGCTCACTGTTTCCAGTAAGTTCAGCAACATTTACATGCTACCCTGAGCATCAGGATTAAGTCCAGGGTTACCTCCGTTCTGTGTTCTGTTCATGACGGGGATGCAAAATACATTAGATGATGCAAAATACATTAGTTTCTGAATTGAATGTAACAAGCAAGCAATTAAGCATTTGCCTAGAATGACATGTTCAGTATTTGTGTCTTTCATGACGTAGGCATGTAAGTGGAGAACTGAACTCCTTAAAGATGGTTGTGCACGCGCTGGTAACTTCAAGGCTCGACTTCTGCAATGCACTCTACTTAGGGCTACCTTTGTGCCTAGTCCGGAAACTTCAACTAGTTCAAAATATGGCAGCAAGGTTGGGCACCGCTACACCTAGGGGGGACCACGTCACACCAGTCTTAAAATCCCTTCACTGGCTGCCAATTAGTTTCCAGGCAAAGTATAAAGTGTTGGTTATCACCTTTAAACCCCTACAAGTTTTGGGTCCAGGCTACCTGTGGGATCGCCTTCTCCCGTACAATCCGTCCCACACACTCAGGTCCTCTGGGAAGAATTTACTCCAGCCAACAAAAACAAGGCTGACAACTATTACCCAGAGGACCTTTTCTTCTGCCATTCCCAGTTTGTGGAATGGCTTGCCGGGAGAGATTCGTCAACTTAACAGTCTTCCAGAATTTAAGAAAGCCATAAAGACTGATCTCTTCTGGCAGGCCTGCCCAGTTGAATTTTAAGATGTCTTTTTAATGGTGTGCTGCTTTTAATGATGCACTGGTTTTAAACATTTGAATTAGTTTTATGTATTTTGTGGTGTTTTTATTTGTGTTGTACCCCGCCTCGATCCAGAGGGAGAGGCGGGTAACAAATAAATAAATATTATTATTATTATTATTATTATTATTATTATTATTATTATTATTAAAACACAGGATAGGCAGAGAAAGTAGAGAATCTCCTTGGAGGCAGAGTGTACAGATCAAAGGCAAAAGTGCTGATTGATGTAGGTCAAGGATGGACAGCATTTTTTTTTCTGTTGAGGGCCACTTTCTTTTGTGGGTAATCTGTTACGGGGTGAATATCAGTAGAGGTCTGGGCTGGAATGAGAGGGGGATTGTCCCCTTTTCTCTCCCTTTCTGCCTCTCTCTGCCACCTACTCCCCCCCTCTTTCTCTCTCTTTCTCTCATTCTTCCTTCCTGCCCAGTGGGTTTCCAGGAAAAGGGACAGATAGTTCTTGCCAAAGTTCTGAAATGATCACATATAGAGGGCTTTTGAAATTAGACTGAGGGACACAGGTTGTCTATCATCGTCAATGTAGGTGTGTTCTCTACCACTTCAACTGTTCCCCGACATACAGAGAAGTGACTCAAGCTGCAGGAAGCCATGCCAGCTGGGAAATGCTGGGAGTTGTAGGATTTTTCCCTCCTGCCTAAGCATGATAGGATTGTAGCCTAAATCTTTGATTTTACTAACTTTTTTTCATACTAATAAGGAAATGGAACATGTAACTGAAACTACAGCATATTCTTCCCCAGCTTTACTCCTGCCTGCATTTCCTTCCCCTTCTTCTCTTGTGCTACATACAAAACCATGTATCCTGATGGCACTATATGTAACGTGTTCAGAGGAGGGCAACGAGGATGATCAGGGGTCTGGAAACAAAGCCCTGTGAAGACAGACTGAAAGAACTGGGCATATTTAGCCTGGAGAAGAGAAGATTGAGGGGAGGCATGATAGCACTCTTCAAATACTTGAAAGATTGTCACACAGAGGAGGGCCAGGATCTCTTCTCGATCCTCCCAGAGTGCAGGACACGGAATAACGGGCTCAAGTTACAGGAAGCCAGATTCTGGCTGGACATCAGGAAAAATCTCCTGACCGTTAGAGCAGTACGACGATAGAACCAGTTACATACGGAGGTTGTGGGCTCTCCCACACTGGAGGCCTTCAAGAGGCAGCTGGATAACCACCTGTCAGAGATGCTTTAGGGTGGATTCCTGCATTGAGCAGGGGGTTGGACTCGATGGCCTTATAGGCCCCTTCCAACTCTATGATTCTATGATCTATGATTCTATGATTAACCTTGTTACTGCTGCTGCTGTTTATTAGCATAAATATAAGAGTGGGGCAGCAGTTGATCTATTGGGCTGGACCCAAACATATTCGGTTGTGGGATGAGTTTCCCAGAGAGCCTTGTCTGATGCCTACATTATGATCTTCTCAGTGCCAGGTGAAGGCCTTCTTATTCTCTCAGGCATTTTAGTTTTTTAGTTTGTGTTGCTTTAAATCTGTTCTATTTTTAAATCTTCACAGTGCTGGGTTTTTTGTTTGTTTGTTTTACACTGTAGTTTGAACTATATATTATATTAGGGCTGTGCATCGCTTCACTTCTGGATCTGGATCCCATACCACTTAGGTCTGAATCCGGATTGGGCCAAAGCAGGACAGATCAGGGCTGAAGCACTTTGGGCCACTTTGGCCCAATCTGGGATGATGGTGAGCTGCTGCCCCCTGCCTGTACTGCCAGGTGAGTGGCCTGGACTTACGTGACCTGACCACTCACGCCTGGCAGCTGCCCGACCTCCATAAGAGCCAC
Organism: Elgaria multicarinata webbii; assembly: GCF_023053635.1. Taxonomy (NCBI): domain Eukaryota; kingdom Metazoa; phylum Chordata; class Lepidosauria; order Squamata; family Anguidae; genus Elgaria; species Elgaria multicarinata. The sequence continues at coordinate 104,003,912 of NC_086177.1, read as the reverse complement.
CATTTTTAAGGAAGGTTGGAGCTCGTGTGGCGCAGAGCGGTAAAGCAGCAGTTTCTGCAGCCGAAACTCTCCCCATGGCCTGAGTTCGATCCCAGCAGAAGCTGGTTTCCGGCAGCTGCCTCGGGTCGACTCAGCCTTCCATCCTCCTGAGGTCCTAATGAGTACCCAGTTAGCTGGGGGAAGGGTAAGAACAGCTGGGGAAGGCAACGGCAAACCACCCCGCTATAAGGCCTGCCAAGAAAACGTCAGCGAAAGCTGGCGTCCCTCCAAGAGTCAGTAATGACTCAGTACTTGCACGAGAGGTTCCTTTCCTTTCCTTTCCTGGAGCTCTGTACTAGTGTGGATCTACTGTTGCACACCATTGGGGGCCATAAAGGGTTTGGGGGCAAGCGGCTGGGATTAGTTTTATGGACTCCAGGTTGGCCTTGCACCTGACTTTCCTGAGTGCCCATCAAGCAACTGCTCAGCGGGTGCCCTGGAAACCAGAACGTCCGATACGCTGTGGATGTCCAAGCAGGTCAGTGGGCCAAGGCTCCAAATTGGCCTCTGAAGCAGGTGGATGGTCCCTGCTCAGCCCTATATTGTATTATATTATATTAAGAATGTAAGAAGAAGAGCCCTGCTGGTACATACCAAGCACCCCTTTAATCCAGCATTCTGTTCACACAGTGGCCAACCAGCTTCTGCTGGGAACCTCACAAGCAGGACCTGAGTGCATTGGCACCGTCCCACTCATGTTCTCCTGCAACTGCTGTGGAGAGGCATATGGCCGCTGATAATTGTGGTAGAACATCGGCATCAGGACTAGTAGCCATTGAGAGCCTCATCTTCAATTAATTTGTTGAACCCCTTTTAAAGCTATCTAAATTGGTGGCTCAACACAATGTCCCGTGGTAGTGAACTCCATCGTTTAACCATGTGCTGTGTGAAGAAGTAGTTCCTTTTATCTGTCCTGAATCTCCCACCAATCCGCTTCATGGGATGACCCCGTTGGGTTCTAGTATTACGTGTGCGTGAGAGAGAAATGTCTCCCTATCCACTTTCTCCACACCATGCGTAATTGTGTACATCTCTGTCATGTCTGCCCTTACTCGTCTTTTCTCCAAGCTAAATGTTATATTACATTATATTGTGCAGTATTTTGTGGTTTCAGTTATTGTAAGCTTTCCGCAGAGCCTTGGCGATGGGGCAGTAACGTAATAAAGAAATGAATCGTGCTTCGAACAGACCCAATGATGACAATTGACGACATATTCGTGAGCAACTTAAGGCCGTTGCTAGACGAGGAGTTAGCCTGGTGTGAGGCCCGGGCTCTCTGCTGTGCATCCAGATGATGCATAAGGGATCCCGGGGTCAGGCCGGGCTAAGTCCTCCCTTGACCCGGGATAACCGGATCCGCTTATGGCCTGGCTGTTCCGCAGCCCCGGGCTGAGGCTGGGGCTGCAGAAGGTCTAGCTACTTCCGTGGCTTTTTCCGGCTGCTCGCTTACTCGTGAGTAGCTGGGAGAAGCCACACACTGGGCTTCTCACACTACCCATCGGGCCGGGGGGGGGAGGAAATAAAAGGGGGGGAGATGGCGGCCAGGGGAAAGAGCGGACCCAGCAGGAGAGATGGGGGAAGAGCGGAGCTAGGGTGGGGAGATCACGGATGGGGGGGCGCAGAGGGGGCATCGGACATGGCAGGTGGGTGATCAGGTGGGCATGGCGAGTGGGCTGGCCAGCAGGCAGGGGGGGCATCAGACATGGCGAGCGGGGACGGGCATGGCGAGTGGGCGGGCAGGGGGGCATCAGGCATTGTGGGGGGGGAGGCAGGGGGAGCGGGGAACCCTTAATTTTTTTTAAAAAAACCCACTATTCCATTGGTGCGCTCCTGCGCACATGGCCCTTTAAGTAAAAAAAAAAAAAGAGGACGCGACGGGGCTTTCCCTTACCCCGTCGTTTGTTACATGTAGAAAAGGGCGACGGCCTGCTCTAGCTGTAGCGCGGTGTCGCCCCTACTCCCCACCGGATTATCAGGTAGGTCTAGCAAGGCCCTAAATCTTATTGATTTCAGGCTAAATCTCGATCCAATCCGTTGTTGTAACTCAGGCCAAACTCTCTTCAGAGATCAACAAAGGCAGAACTGGGTAAGTGTGTGTGTGTGTTAATGGCTGTTAGGTAAAAGAAAGAAAGAAAGAAAGTCTCCCTGTTCCTCCAATGCCTTTAAAATAGGTTGAGTGTTTCTGGTGATGTTTACCGCTGGTTTCAAATGAAGTTCTGTATGTTGTATGGAAGCGTAAGGGTGTTTTAACGACTATATTCTTACAAAACCTTCCGCACATTGTCCTAGGCACTTGTAAACATGGGAGGGCAGTTGATAATTTTTCAAAATAAAATGACCAAGCAAGTGTGGGCGGACTACATTTTTCGATCCCCTCCCCCCCCCCCCCCCCCGGTCACAGTGACTTGCCGGTATATTTGATATATTGGTAGCTGCTGCTGCCTGATGTAGCATATATATTTTTTTGGTCCTTGTCTATTTTATTTTAATAGATCTATTCCCAAGCGAAACAGAGGAGAGAAATGAACTTAGTAGAAAGAATGGTCACGCCAGAAAATAAATAAATAAATAAATAAGTCAGGGGAATAAGCGTTGATGGGTAGAGTTGCTAGTTTTTGCTGTAGCTTCAAAGGAGCTCTTAACTAACTGCTTTTTGAAGTCGCTACAGTTTCTTTAAGTATGCTCTTTTACCACCAGTCTCTGCTCTACTTTCTGTTGCCTTACATTAAAAACAAAACTCAAACCCTACCAAAACCAATGCGAAACTAGAGGCGGGCTGTGGGGTTCCGTTCTAGCAAAGAAGTGCCCACCGCAAGTCAGGGCCTTCCCAAGACATTTTGCTGCCAGAGGCAAAGAACAAGATGATACCCCATCTGATGGATGGATTGGTTGATTGATATCCTGCCTTTTTCCCCCTCCAAGGAACTCGGGGCAGCATACATAATCCTGCTCCTTTCCATTTTATCCTCACAACAACAACAACCCTTTGAGGTAGGTTGGGCTGAGAATCTGTGACTGGCCCAAAGTCACCCAGTGAGCTTCCATAGTTGAGTGGGGACTAGAACCCGGGTCTCCCAGCCCAACATTCTAGCCACTACACCACACTACACCACACTATTCCATGTACAAAAGCTGACTGGAGTGGCAGATAAATCTGTTTTCAACACTAATGATGGGACAATGTTCCCCATTGAACTTGAAAGCATCCGGCTGACTCAGAGAGTGCAGAGTTGACTGCAAACCACCATTCTCTCTTTGAGCACCTTCCCTCTGCCTCCTAGCATCTGCCACCTAATGGTAGAGCCGGCCGTGAGAGAATGCTCAGCACATTTATTTATTTCATTTATATCCCACCTTTTTTCCTCCAAGGAACCCAAGGTGAACATAACCGTTCTCCTCTCCATGTTATCCTCACAACAACAACCCTGTGAGGTAGGTTGGGCTGAGAGTATGTGACTGGCCCAAAGTCACCACTGGCTGAGTGAGGACTAGAACCCGGATCTCCCAGCTCCCAGTCCAACACCTTAGCCACTATACCACACTGGCTCTCAGGTGTGACACAGTTGTAGCAGCATTGGACTCTGACGACAGTGACCTGCCATGATATTTCCTGGGTCACCCTCTCTTAGGGTGAAACTATCTATAATATGGGAGATCTGTGCTTTGAACTACCAACTTAAAAAAACTGCTGCAAGAAGTGAGGTTGGAGTGGGAAGACTGTGTGGACTGGATTATGTGGCCTGCACTGTGGAAAGCGGTTTCCATTCTTTTTTTGCTATACTATTTCCTTGACTGAAAACTAGGGTGGCCACATGTCTTCATTTATATAGGAAAAGGAAAGGAACCTCTCGTGCAAGCACTGAGTCATTACTGACTTTTGGAGGGACGTCAGCTTTTGCTGACATTTTCTTGGCAGGCCTTATAGCGGGGTGGTTTGCCGTTGCCTTCCCCGGCTGTTATTACCTTTCCCCCAGCTAACTGGGTACTCATTTTACCGACCGCGGGAGGATGGAAGGCTGAGTCGACCCGAGGCGGCTGCCTGAAACCCGCTTCCGCTGGGATCAAACTCAGGCCGTGGGGAGAGTTTCGGCTGCAGAAACTGCTGCTTTACTGCTCTGCGCCACATGAGGCTATATATAGAGGACAGTCCCGTATTTGAAGGGATGCCAATGAAACAGTCTCTGTTTAAAAGGCCATCCAGTCCAAGTCCAGTTTAAAAATAAAGAACCGTAAAAAAAATTGCCCATCTACTGTTAGTGCCTGTACAGACACTGTACAGACAATCTGGTCCACACTACATTGAGATGGCCTGTATTTGTATTTAAATAATACTAATCATTTCTAAGCTTGCATGTATACATATTTGGTTTTCATTGTTGTGAACCATCTAGGTAGCTTCAGATATCAGGTGGTGTGGAAATATAATAAATAAGCATATGCAAATATTATGCAAATTGGTGCCCACTTGGTCCTCTTTTTTTGGTGACATAGAATCACAGAATAGTTAGTCAGAAGGGGCCTATAAGGCCATCAAGTCTAACTCCCTGCTCAGTACACCTTAAACAATCCACCTTAAACCATGCCTGACAGATCGCTGTCCAGCTGCATCTTGAATGTCTCTAGTGTGGGAGAGCCCACAACCTCCCTAGGTAACTGGTTCCATTGTCATACTGCTCTAACAGGAAGTTTTTCCTGATGTCCAGCCCTTCCTGTAACTTGAGCCCATTATTCTGTGTCCTGTACTCTGGGATGATTGAGTAGAGGTCCTGGCCCTCCTCTGTGTGACAAACTTTTAAGTATTTGAAGAGTGCTATCATGTCTCCCCTCCATCTTCTCTTCTCCAGGCTAAACATGTCCAGTTCTTTCAGTCTCTCCTCATAGGGCTTTGTTTCCAGACCCCTGATCATCCTGGTTGCCCTCCTCTGAACATGCTCTAACTTGTCTGCATCCTTCTTGAAATGTGGTGCCCAGAACTGGACACAGTACTCAAGATGAATAGAAGGGAACCAGTACCTCGCGTGATTTGGAAGCTATACGTATCTGCCCTTTTTTTTTTGTGATTCCTAAGTTCAGAGGAGGCTGGTGGCTCCTATGTCATTGGGGCAGTGAATCTGCTCTGGGTTTCAGTCAGAACTCTGAAGGAGCTACCCAAGGTGTGGAAGCAATAACCAATGTTAGAATACACACTGAAAAGCATGGATTCAAGTTATTCTTAGGTCCATGAAAACCTGGTAAGAATAACGTGCATCACTTTATCCAGAAACACGATCTTACTCCTCAAACTACTTTTTACCCATCACATTTTACCGCCTTCATAAGTTCTTCAGATCTGCAAAATACCATTACTTAAATGATCGGTGTCATCTTCCTCCTGTTTTTCGAATGAATATGTACAATTTTCTCAGCTTCTTTGACGTCCTTCCCCTTGTAATTCTTATTCTTCCACAAACAAACCACCTACGTGAACACTCCCACACCAAAAGCGTGCACGCTTCCCACTGTGAAAAACTGCAACGTGGGGGCTGTTAAAACCGTGGGGATCCAGATCTCATATATCCCTTGTAAAGATATTTACTTGGAAGGGGCTTTTGGAGAAGGAAGAATTGGAAAGTGGGAGAGAATGCTTAAACCAGCAGATTCTTTCCACTGCATAAAATTCGAACTGGAAGTGAGCTCAGCTGGGGGGAACTGGTGTGGAGGGCCGCATGCAGTGGAAAATCATGCCTAAGGTGAGATTAAGCATCCCCCTGTCACCTGTAGATCTCCCCTGTGAGTGCCCCATAGCCCTGCATTCTTCATTATTTCAGCAAACCTGAAGTTTGGGATGTCTGCACAGATCACGTTTAATTTGACATTTAGTCCTGCTGGCTCATTGCATGTCCCCGGGCAATTTGCTAGTCCTTGGCTTTGGTATCAGCAGGTCTTGGCCAAAATAAACAAACAGAAATATCAGAAGGAAGGGGACCTGTTGGAGCAGAAAGTTCAGCATTGCTATTGCCATGGGACCAGTTTCAGCAGGTTGTGTGGTCTCTCTCTTCTCTCTGTATGTGTATACTTCTTTGTGTGTGTACGCCTCTCTGTGTATGTACACGGATGCACTCGGTTCTGCTTTGTTGGCCAATATAAACAAAACACCATTTGGTTTACCTACAGTTGGAGGGTAAAATCTAATGTGGGTCCTATTTAGAGTAAACCCATTGAAATGAATGGGACTTAAGTCAGGCATGGCTAAAAGAAATCCCATTCATTTCAGTGAGTCTGCTCTGTGTTGGATTGTAGTCTTACCCAGAGTTTCCTAGGAGAGCAGCTCTGATTTGGTTGTTCCATGAAAAGCGTGGAGGAAGGAAGGTAGATGAGAACAATATTGGCCTTAGCTAGACCTAAGGTTTATCACAGGATCGTCCCGGGGTCATCCCTGCCTGCTCCCTGGATATCCTGTGTGTAGTTTACATGAACAGGGATGGCCCTGGGATGATCCCGGGATAAACCTTAGGTCTAGCTAAGGCCATTGTCTCTGTCCAACAAGAACAGAACAGCAACAGGAAACATCTGACTCTGCCCAAAAACAACTAAGTCCAGTGCCATCTTGTGATGAAGCCCTTATTATTATCTCTACACTACCACTCCTGGTCTATTTCATGGGCTGAAATAGATGCCCAAAGTCCTGTCTAGTAAACAGAATGCAGCTGAGATCTGATTGAAAGCAGCAATTCTAATTGTGAGTTGCCTGGGAGCGATCCAGGTTTCTCTCTCTTCATTATTTTATTTATTTATTTATTTATTTATTACATTTTTATACTGCCCAATAGCTGAAGCTCTCTGGGTGCTTCACAAAAATTAAAAACATAATAAAAACAACCTACAGGTTAAAAGCACAAATACAAATTACAGTATAAAAAGCACAACCAGGATAAAACCACACAGCAAAATTGATGTAAGATTAAAATACAGAGTTAGAACAGTAAAATTTAAATTTAAGTTAAAATTAAGTGTTAAAATACTGAGAGAATAAAAAGGTCTTCCGTTGGCGATGAAAAGAGTACAGTGTAGGCACCAGGCGGACCTCTCTGGGGAGCTCATTCCGCAACTGGGGCGCCACAGCGGAGGAAGACCCATCGCTTAGCAAATGGAAGTAGGGATGAGTGAGAATTTCGTTTCTGTTTTTGATCAGAGTTTACATTTTGTGTGTGTGTGTGGCCAATTTCTCCATATTCAGGGTGGAAAGAATTTGAGAACCGCCCAGAGAGCTTTGTGAACTGCCCAGAGAGCTTCGGCTATTGGGCGGTATAGAAATGCAATAAATAAATAAATAAATTTACTAAATTAAATTATGGGAGAAACTGAAATTGACAGATTGGTCCATCCAGACGTAGGGGATTGAATGCTTAGCTCTTAAATGTCTGGGTTTGAATCCCTGAATATTCAAACACTTTAGTGCTGGCATGTCCCTGTTGTCTGCTGATTGTTGCTAGTGGAATAACAGAGGCTTGTGGGATGCTCTTCACCATGGTTACAGTAACCTGCCCAGGGACTTTGGTGGGACTAGACAGAATAGAAGATGGAGCTGTTGCAATAGGATAGGTAGGAATAGTGGACTTTAAGGCAGGGTTCATAAGTCCTTCAGAACTTTAACCGGCAGACCAAACTGCACCGTACAGTGCAGTCTGCACAGGTGGATATGACTGAACTATCATTGTTTCCTGCTTCTCTTCACGTGACTGTAGAGAGCCACCAGGGACCACGTGATCTCTGGGAGTAACTTCTAATTCTCGACTAGGTTCACCATTCACTACTGTAGTTGTTGGGTTGATCAGTCCAGTAGATCCCTTGGTGGAGATTGGAGGAGGAGCCGGTCCTAGACATGTGGGAGGGGCTCCAGAATGGGCAAACTGCTGAGAACTCATGTCTGCCTGCAGCTGAAGGTCCAAAAAGCTCCCAGAACCACTTCTTGCACTGACACTGAGGGGGGCTGAATCGGGCCACTTTAGTGCTGAATTATGGTTGCCACCTCTCCCCCCCCCCTCTATTTTTTCTTCTTCTGACAGGCTTCTAATCTTTAACATTTACATGGCAGCAGGTACAACATGGTGCTCTGTAGGCTGAGAATAGCTGTACTTAAGGAATTTGCCCTGTGCAGATGGCTGAGAATTTCATTTTGGTTTGAGTTTTGTATATGAGAATTTAGAAAAAAATTACACATTTCTCTATAGGCAGGATTGAAAGAACTTGAGATTCTTAAAATTTATTTTTAAACCCCAATGCAGGAGAAAGCCAAACTGAGAAATTCAATGGAGGTTCAACACCTTGGATAGATCCTTTAGAGTTCTGACTGAAACCTGGAGTGGATTCCCTGTTCCACTGACATCAGAGCCACCAGGCTCCACAGCTTGGTTGTTTCGTTAGGTGATAGTTAAACTGAAAAGACGATAACCCCTTTGAATTCGCTAAAGACACATGTTTAGACAGAAAAGAAGTCTATAACTTGCATTGGATTGCACCATTAGACTGCGGTCCCTAAACACACTTAATTGTAAGTTCCCATTGAAATTAGGGGAACATACCTCCTGAGTAAATATCCATAGGACTATGCTATTAAAGTAGTTCTCTAGCAATCTCTCCTCCACTTCCATCAAAAGCTGCTTTTATCAAATGCTTTCTCCAGAAGTTACATAAGATAACCCTTGTGTAAAAGTCTTTGGTAACCCCTGTGACTTTATTTAGCTGTTCGTAGGCTTTGTGCAAGTTCTAGATTAGTCAGGGTAAAGGTTGGAGAGAGAATGAAGACTGGAAAATAAAGGGGCACTCCTTGTATGAAGTATACTTTTATCTGAAGCTGAACTGCTTGTATAAACATGGGGAGCTAAAGTACATATAGAGTAATTGCATGTGTTCATGTACAATTCTTCCCTGCCTCTTCCCTCCTTTCTGGTGACTCCATAAGAACATAAGAAGAGCTCTGCTGGATCAGACCAAGGGTCCATATAGTCCAGCACTCTGTTCACACAGTGGCCAACCAGCCATTGGCCAGGGACCAACAAGGCAGGACATGGTGCAACAGCGCCCTCCCACCCATGTTCCCCAGCAACTGGTGCCCACAGGCTTACTGCCTCAAATACTGGAGATAGCACACAACCATCAGGGCTAGTAGCCATTGATAGCCTTAGCCTCCAGGAATTTATCCAACCCCCCTTTTAAAGCCATCCAAATTGGTTGCAGTCACTACATCTTGTGGTAGTGAGGCCATAACTAGACCTAAGGTTTATCCCTGGATCGTCCAGGGGTCAAACCTGTTCATCTAGGTGACACACAGGGGATCCAGTGCTCAGGGAGGGGCGAACCCTGGATGGTCCCAGGATAAACCCTAGGTCTAGCTGTGGCCTGAGTTCTATGTTAGCCAGGCAGGCTCTCACTTGGTCACCAGAGGCAACAAGGAATTCCATGCAGGTGAATGAGCAGCCTGATGGAGGATAGATGGAAAATTCCGCCCCTCCTCTGTGCCCTGGGCTTACTGACAAGACTGACTTACGTTCTAAGCTCTTCCGGGGGGAGGGGGGCACACCAGCCTTTTTTACTTACAAGTCCCTCAAATACACTCCAAAATGTTTGGATACTTAACAGTAAATGTCAGCCCGAGTGAATCCATTATTTCCTCAGAAAGTAACGAATTTGTCCATGTGAGCTCAGAAGAGAATTCTGTTTCGGTATGAACTCTTATCCTGTCTATCTGAGAGCCTGTATGTGTGCAATATCAAGGAGCATCTTGGGAGCTGTAGTTTGGAATCTTGTAGTGCATCGTGGCATAATGTGTCACCATGTTATGCCCCCTTTGGGATTATTTTCACATGTGTGATGATGATGTCATGTGACGTTTATCGCCACCACTGATCGCCAGCAGGAAAGGGGACCCTGCAGAGCCACAGTTGGGTGGTGGTGATAAAGGTTGGTGATAAAGATTGGTGATAAAGTTGGGAAACAATGGAGGAGACTAGGTTGTAGGATGACTGAAAATTTGAGGTGGATAGGCAAATCTATGTGCTGCTTTACTCTGCATGCTCCAAAGTAGGTGCATGAGTAATTCATTTTGGTTTGGTTTTAAGAACATAAGAAGAGCCCTGCTGGATCAGACCAAGGGTCCATCTAGTCCAGCACTCTGTTCACACAGCGGCCAACCAGCCGTTGGCCAGGGACCAACAAGCAGAACATGGTGCAACAGCACCCTCCCACCCATGTTCCCCAGAAACTGGTGCACACAGGCTTACGGCCTCGAATACTGGAGATAGCAGTTAGGATTTGGATTTGGATTTACTCAGTTCACATCTTTCGGGCCAAGCACTGACTCGGACACAATCTGATGTCAAAGTCGGTCCATTTCTAAGCTTGCAATGTGATTCATGGGCCAAAAGAACATGCATTTGACAACATGCACATATTTTAAAATGTGCATTAAAATGCATACTTTTTGAAAAATGTGCACAAATCCATGGGAAAAGAATGCGTACCCTTCAAAGATGGGCACAACTGGTAGGTCCATTCGGGAAAGTTTCCTTGGAATACGCACGGAAAAACAAACAAAGCTCACAATCTGATACAGTCTGGAGATGGAACAAAATTAGAAAGGGGATCCGGAGGACTTCAGCATCCTGGAGTTTTGCTGAATCGCACATGCCTATGAAGTTTGCAACCTGTTTCTGAACTTAATAGCAAATTTGTAATTCAGCAATCCAGGTTGGCTACAAAAGGTGAGCAGTATATGAAAGGCAGGAGCCACACCAAGCAGGATATAGTGGTATGAAAGTGGTTTGAAAATGTTATATGGTATATGTCAAAGGGCCCCAACAGTTGTCAGTGCACTTCAGTACTGCTGTAAAGCAGTAGTGTGACTCCTGCCTTTTATGTAATGCTTTCGTAGTGTAATATCCTGCTTGGTGTAGATTAGGCCTATCTATATCTATCTATCTATCTATCTATCTATCTATCTATCTATCTATCTATCTCTATTCATCCACACACACACATCCACACAAACACCCAGTCCCACTGCTGCAACAGTTACACTTCCAACATGTAAATAAATACTGAAGCAATGACTACACAATATGATTTTAATAGTGACAGGAGCAGCAGATGAGACAGCTTTAAAACAAACAAACAAACAAACAGGTATCAGTGTAAAAAACAAAACAAAAAACTCATCCCAGCAAGTCAAATGCCTGCAAAACAAACACATCTTTACCAATGGCCAAGGCCCTGAGAGGTGGAGCCAGCCGAATCTCCTTTGGGAAGGAGTTCCACGGCCTAGGTGCAGCCACCGCAAAGGCCCTGTCCCATGTCCCAACCTGTCACACCTCAACCACTGGCGAGGCATGGAGAAGGGCCTTTTGTTTCTCCCAAACTTTAAGGGAGCACAGAGTAGTATCACATGATAATGATACTATAGCCGCTGTACTGGCTGCCAGTGTATTTCGGAGCCTAATTTAAAAGTCCTAGTTCAAAACTTTAAAGCCTTAAATGGTTTGGGCCCAAATTACTTGAAAGACCACCTTCAGCCTGCCCACACTCTGAGGCCATCAGCAGAGGAACTTGTCACTTGTCTATCAGTAAGGAAATTAGGCTGGTGACTACAAGAGAACAGAGCCTTCTCAAGGGTAGCCCCAGATCCCTGGAATCAGCTTCTATTGTGAGTTCATCAGGCCCCTTCTTTGCTGGTCTTCAGGAAAGCTCTGAAGACCCACTTATTTTGCTAGCCACCCCTTAATTTCACTTTTTTCCCCTTTTTTTCTTTTTTTTACTCTGTGAAGAAGTTGTTCCTTTTATCTGTCCTGAATCTTCCACCAATCGGCTTCATGGGATGACCCTCTGGGTTCCAGTATTAGGAGAGAGGGAGAAAAATGTCTCCCTCTCCACATTCTCCACGCCATGCAGAATGTTTGTAAACCGCCCAGAGAGTTTCGGCTATGGGGCGGTATATAAATGTAATAAATAAATAAATAAATAAATAAATAAATAAATAAATAAAACCCCTCTAAAATTGCTCCCCTTACTTCCCTTTTTAATAATAATAATAATAATAATAATAATAATAATAATAATAATTTAATATAGTGCTTTCTAACAATACGCTGTACATGAGATAAAGTAGGTCAGGGAGTTTACAAAGCTAAACAATCCCAGCTGCTGCAATCTTTCCTTATAGGAGAGTTGCTCCAGCCCCTTGATAATTTTAGTTGCTCTTTTTTGCACTTCCTCTAACTCTACAATGTCCTTTTTTAGGTGCCTGAACTGTACACAATATTCTAAGTGTGGTTGCACCATACATTTGTGTAAGGGAAGAATGATATTGGCAGTTTTATTTTCACTTCCTTTCCTCATTATGGCTAACAGGGAATTTGGCTTTCTCACGACAGCTGCACGCTGGGTCCAAATATTCGTCGAGCTCTCCGCCACAACGCCACGATCTTTTTCTTGGTCATTCGCCCCGAGCTCAGATCCCATCAGGTTATACTTATAGTAGGAAGGGAGTTGTTTTGCCTCAACATGCGTGACTTTACACTTGCACACCTCGAACCGCATTTGCCATTTCGATAGCCAGAAATCAGTAGGCCGTCTTTGCTGGTCGCAGGCACTCTATCCTCCCCATGTGGTTTGGGCCAAGTAAAGTGTGGAGGATAAGTTGTACGCAAGCACAGTTTGTGACATTGCACAACATCACATCACGGGGCACGTCTCTTAAGGCGTCAGCCTTCACCTTCTAACTTCATGGCTTTGAGCTTAAGGCAACGTGAGATAAAAGATCAGAGTTTAAGGTTATCTCATCACTGAACAGAGGATCACCAATGCATAAGCCAATTAAGAGTGACATAACCAACATCCAAAAGTTGGATTTGTGCGAGTGTATCCAGCGTAGCAGAGGAATACACTCAAATAGAAAGGGGGCGGGGTGGAAGAAGCTATTTTAAATTGAGACTATAATTGGAAAAAACAAACTTCGACTGTAGCCTTGCTGGTTCCATCGGCTTGTTTCCAGATGCTTTGAGTAAAATGTGTCCAGTTCGCAATCTCTGTAATGTACTGAAAGCTAGAACTTTGGTGTGGCGTACCTGAAATTACTAACCAGGGGCAGGGCTTCTTTTCTCGAAAGAAAGCTGTTTCCGTTTCAGACGCTGCCAACCAGATGCAAGTCGGAAGAATGACATCTATGGGGACTTCTGTGTACCTGCAGAGAGTACAATTGCTTTTTTCCCTTTTTCTTTTTAAAAAGAAAATATTTAAGTGCAAGGTAGAAAATAGTAGGTGCGTGACTTTGAACTCTTCAAAGGAACGTTAGGAATGCCTGGCATTGCAAGCTTTTGGGTAGAAGCCCACAGGCACAGAGGCAAGCGCTGCAAGCAGCGTGTTGAGTTAGCAGTGCTGAGGTTAAGGTCCAAAGTACCGGTACATTGCGTTCATGTGAACTGGGGTACGGGGGAGGAGGAGGAAATTTCCTATTTCTTTTTAAAGCCAAATTGATTTGAAAACAAAAGAGGCGTGTGATGTTTTAAAGATGAACACATTTATTAGGGGTGTGCACGGACCCCCCGCTCCACCCCGCGGGCCGATCTGAAAATTTCGGATCGGCCCGCTCCGCGCCACTCCACCCATACTCCGCTCCTCTTCGCCGCGGAGCTCCGGCTCCGAATCGGAGCTCTGCAGTGGAGGGGAGTGGTGCCAGGTAGGGCCGGGAGAGGAGGGCGGGGGGGGTGTTACTGGGCCCTGCCACCCGTGCGGCGACGGCGGCAGAGCCTGGTAAGGGACCAATGGGGAGGGGGGCCTTACCTGCCTCCGTCCGCGGTCCGTCGGCGTCTTCAATTGAGCCCGTGGTTCAACCAGGAAGTATGGGCCGCAAGTGCGGCCCAGACTTTCTGGTTGAACCACGGGCTCAATTGAAGAAGCCGAGGGACCGCAGACGGAGGCAGGTAAGGGAGAGGAGGAGGGGTTTTACCGGCCCCTGCCACTGTCGCCGCATGGGCGACAGCGACAGCGGCAGGGCCCGGTAAACCCCACTTACCTTTCTGGCGGAGCTCCGGATCGAGGCGAAGGATCCGCCTTCACCTCGATCCTCTTCGCCGCGCTCCGCCAGCCCCCCAATCCTCTTTGCCTCCGCCTTAAGGGCAGGCGAAGCCCCCCGCTCCGCTTCTAATTCGCCGGTCCGATTAGAAGCGGAGCACATCCCTAACATTTATCATGGCATCAGATTTTTTGGGATCCGAGTCAACTTCACCTTGTGAGGCGACATCAGGGCTGCTAGTCCTCATGGTTATGTGCCACCGCCAGTATCTGAAGCAGTAAGCCTATACGGACCAGTTCCTGGGGGACATGGGTGCTGTTGCACTGCGTCCTGCTTTGTTGGTCCGTGTATGTACAGCGTGCTGGACTAGAAGGCCCCACAGTCTGATCCAGCACGGCACTTCTTATGTTCTTACATTCTTCTCCTCACAGATTCACATAGGGAGCTGCCTTATACTGAGTCAGACCATGAGTCCACCTAGCCCAGTTTAGTCGGCACTGACCGGCAGTGGCTTATCAGGGTTTCAGGCAGGATTCCTTCCAAACCCTACCGGGGATTGAACCGGGGACCTTCTCCACACAAAACAAGGACTCTACCACTGAGCTATACCCTCTTCATCTGACAACGTAGGTTCTAGTCCACTGCTAGTCTGTTTTTTCCAGTCATTACAGGAGAAGGCATTTTTTTATTTTCCTGACATTTTCTCAAGGTCTGGTACAGGAGTGTACAATGTCAGGCCCTGGGGGAGGGGGGAATCTCCAGCCTATCTGAGGTTCTAATCTGGCCCACCGGGGAAGCCCAGGTGTCCATGACTCCTTCCCATTGGCCCACTCCCTTTCCTCCTCACCACAGATCATCTTGCGATTCCCTATCTTTCACGCGACTCCCTCCCCCGAGTCTAAAAGGTTGAATATCCCTCTCCGAAGACTGGCAGTACGAGCTTTTATGGCAGTGTTTTGGGTCATTCGGCTCCATCCCTTTGGGTCTTTTGGCCCTTCCCACCACTGGAATGAGGCTCCCAACAACTTCTTGGAGCCTGTTGGATAGGTCCCAGACCTCTGCTCCACAGCTGCCCCATCCTTTACAATCCTGCAGATCTCTCCGTGGTTCCACCCCACCCCTCCCAGGTGCTGCATATCTAAACAGTTACTTGACCATATCACGTCCATCCAGAAAATGGCCATTCCCTGCCTCACCTCCCCACCCGGCTCTCTCCTGTTATTATGCTGCTGTCGTATCCATTTGTGAATACTTGAAACCCTTCTGCTGTACAGCTGTCAAAATCAATTTGCTGATATCCCTTCCTAACTGCCGCCCTTCCTCTTCTCTGTCTATTATTTCTTCTCTACCTGTCTGATTCCAGGCAACCGAGAACAGTGTTACTTAGCATTGCAGTGGCAATATGCTCCTCCGCTCGCTCCCCACAAGTCTTCAAAAGCCAGTAGAGATTTGTATAGGCTTCTCTCCCATCCAGTGTATGCTCTCATCCATCAGCAGCAGCAGCAGCAGCAACATGTTGAATGGGAACCTTCCAATTGCTGTTAACAGGGGAGGCACACCAGCTCATAAGATGTATCTGGAAGATGCTTCTCATCACCAGTACCACTAGACATCTGTTTAAAGCCCATTGGGCCAGGACACCTCAGAGATCAGTGGGGGTGGGGACACAACACCCAACATGCTGCTGGAGCATGCTGGGTGTTGTAGGACATTTTAAATTCTGTCTAAACATGTATTTTGGCCATAGGGTTCAACACCTTGGATAGCTCCTTTAGAGATCTGGCTGGTTCTGACCGAAACCCACATTGGATTCACACTTTATAGATTGTAAGCCTATGCGGCAGGGTCTTGCTATTTACTGTGTAATCTGTACAGCACCATGTACATTGATGGTGCTATATAAATAAATAAATAAATAAATAAATAATAATAATAACAGCCATATCAGCATCAGAGCCACAAGTCTCCACTGTTATTGATCATAATTTGGAAATGGAACTTTCATGTTCGGAAGCAGTACACCCCCAAATGCCAGATGCCGGGGACAAGCAATGGAGGAAGGCCACCAGGTTTGTGCTCTGCTTGTGAACTTTCAGAGCAGGAGTGGAGAACCTGTGGCCCTCCAGGGGATATACCACTCCAACTCCCATCATCCCCAGCCAACAAAGCCAGGGATGATGGGAGTGGAGGTCCAGCAATATGTAGAGGGTGACTGATTCCCCGCCGGAATGGTAACCATTGCAAGCTGAATGCTGGACTAGATGGACCTCAGCTTGCTCTTGCGAGGAGGCAATAAGCTTGTGTTTGTGGGTTGTACCACAGTGATAGATGCTTCTGTGTCTTCTTCCTGCTTTCTCCTGAATCTTTGTTCCTCTGTCCAGAGATGCTTGTCGCTGCAGCATGCAGCAAGTAGGACACATCAGTCGGTCTCCACAACATGTTGCCCTATAGATGTTGTGGACTTCAATTCCCAGCATGGCCAATGGTGTTTGTAGTCCAAAACATCTGAAGATCGTTAGGTTGGGAAAGGTTGCATTAGGGCCATGTAGTTTAATCTGGAAGCAGAACAGGAAGGTGGACATTCTATGGAAGTCAGGAATTGTTCCATTCTTCATTCCATGGAATCATTTCCTGCAATCAAATGACAGGTAACCCCTGATAGTATTTTACTTGTTGACTGACCGGGTGGTGTTCCTGTGGTGGAATAGCATACCTTGCTTTATTGGAGGATGGGCACCTAGCTCCAGCTGGTCCTAGTTATATCTCCAGCCTGATGGGATTCTGTACTCCTTGCAAGTTCTACTGATGCATTAATTGCAGTAATGGAAGTGAGCATGTGGGATGTCTCAGCTCTTCCCTTTAAAAATAATCCTATTGTATGAATGTGTTTGTTTTTCACCTAATTGGGGGTCAAGGAGTCCATATGCTCTTTGCTCTGTTTACAGTGAATTTTCGCTGACCTAAGGTTTTTTCTTCTTCCCGTGACTTTTACGCAAGTGAATTTGGATAGCTCTTGTTTCTGCTTGGTGATGTTTCAGCTGATAGCTGATCTGACATGAGGGCTGAAAGATAAGTCTTTGCAGTGTGGGAAAAGAAACAACAGCCTGGACTCCCTGGCTGTTTGAGAAGGTTGGATGAAACCGAGGCAACTGATGAATTGACAAAAATGTTGAAGGGAAAACACGTTTTTGGATTTACTGAGATGTGGTTTCAGCTTAGATGCTGAAAACTGAAAAATCCAGTCTAGGTTTGGACTCTAAAAGATCTGAGAAACTGAAAGGGTGAGACACATCCTCCTCTCTACCATTCCCAATGTTACAACGATGCTTTGGACTCCTTTACAGGGCCAGCAGGAAGGGCACTGCTGAGGGCCCGGGAGCTCCCTGGAGCCATTCTTGTTCTTCACCATTGCAACCTACTTGTTCCCCTGCCTCTCACTCTGGCCCAGATCACAGTGGTGGTGTGAAGGAGCAGCAGCAAATATCAATGCCAACCTGATCCCTGGCTCTCTGCTTGTCAATCCAGTGAGTGGTAGCCATGAATCATAGAATCATAGAATAGCAGAGCTGGAAGGGGCCTACACGGCCATCGAGTCCAACCCCCTGCTCAATGCAGGAATCCACCCTAAAGCATCCCTGACAGATGATTGTCCAGCTGCCTCTTGAAGGCCTCTAGTGTGGGAGAGCCCACAACCTCCCTAGGTAACTGATTCCATTGTCGCACTGCTCTAACAGTCAGGAAGTTTTTCCTGATGTCCAGCTGGAATCTGGCTTCCTTTAGAGAAAGATGTTGAGGAGCAATCACACCTGGTGACACTGGCAGTGAAATGGTAGAGTGGGCCTTTTCAGGATGTCTTGCCCAAGGGTTTCAACATCATGGAGCTGGCCCTGCTCCTTTATAACTTCCAGTTTCTATGACCCAGTTCGTCATTCTCATGTTTTAATGGTGCACTTGCTGGATGGCTTCCATAGAAAGGCGACTAAGAAATGTTCTAAACTACATGCAGTAGCTATGATACAGTTGCATCTAACAACAGACTGACCTCTGGCTGAGATCTCTTGAAGAATAGCTGTCCCCACATGCATAGTATGGGGGTAGTGACACTGGATTCCCATGTGGTTGGCTGCATTCTTATGCTCCTGTGGACAATGATGTCCACTTCAAAACTGTTCTGCAGAGACATCCAAAAGAAGTGTTATTTTGAACCCAGAGGTAAGCACATTCCAAGCAACGGCGTCACTGTAAATTTTGAAGCACAAGCACTCATCATTACAGTCCCCATAGCCACACACACACCCAAAGGGTGTCCAAAATTGCAGGCAGCTGTGTTGACCCTTATCAACAAACCAATTCTAGCCATTTTTACCTTCACCGGGAGCTGAACTTTCGTAGAGTTAATGAGTCCAAATTGCCATTCAAGACCATGACACACGATAACACTTTGCATTACAACAGGGATCACTGATAATAATGCATTTTTGCTGGGTAAATCCACCCCACCCCACCCCACCCCCTAGCTGCTGTGAGGATTTCAGCTGAGCTCAGAGGGTACAAGGACATCTGGGGGGTGGGGGGGTGGGATGTGATGTCCGTGTCCCTACTAATAAAAAGTGCTGGTGTTCTGTTCCTGTGAGACCAGACTCCACTATTCTACTGGCCCAAAATAGGACAGGTTCTTGGATCAAGGAAGTGTGTGAAGCGGAGTTGTGTGCCCCTAGTATACTATTTGCAATCATTCTTATTTGGAGCAGAGCACCAGTTTTGGAAATATCTGTTCTTTGTCATGTTCTTGCTGAAATTACCTTCCCAGTTTAGCCCCCCAGTTCCTCACCCACACACGCCCAGTGCTCTGGCTCTTCTCTGCCTAAAAGCTGGTTCACACATTCATTCACTTCCCTCGATTTCTCAGCATTTGACTGTATGCTTGAGTTGCATCTGGATGCATGAACTGCCTGCTTTGAAAAGTATGGCATCTGAGGCGACAAGAAAATTCTGTCTCTAGAGTTTGCATCTGTAATGCCCCATTCACACCTGCAAATTGTCCCTTGGTGTGGCTGCCATCAAGGGATGGATATGAATGCCTGAGAACTTCATCCCACATACCTGTCACCGTTGTTGTTGTTGTTGTTGTTGTTGTTGTTGTTGCTGTCACTGGGCGGCTAGATCCTTTGCATACCAGGAAATGGGTTAAAGGGGGAAATGTAAAAAAATAATTAAAAATCAACGGATGACCCAATCCGATTCAAATTTGGTATGCTTAAAACTCTCCTTAATATCTATTACTGTGCCAATTTTGATGTCTTTAGCTTTAAAGCTTACGCAGATGTAAGCATTTGTTTAATTTTTCTTCAAATCCTGCTCCTGCGCCCCAGTGGCCGCTCGGAAAACAACAAATGAAACGCTCGAAAACTAGTAGCAAAATATTGCACTTCTTTTGGTTAAGAAGTGCAATTAGAGCAGGATGCATGGGAGTATTTCACAATAAAAGCAGATTATAAGCTGGAAAACTTTGGAGTCCTTTGCACGCAATTCGCAGCGATTGCAAAGCTCTGAATCAGCCATTTTTCCTTTCTAGTTGATTTCCTTCTAACTTGCTTTCCAAGGGCTGTTTTCCTCCTATTTCATCGAATGTTTGTTTAATTACCTTTGCAACGCTTCTTTGAAAACAGAGGAGGTTACTTGATCTGGTTTCCAGTTCTGGAAAGGAGGAACTGAGGAACAAGAGGAGGACTTGATGGGCCCCATCTCTACCCCCCCCCTCCCCTAAGGAAACACGTCTTTCAGTGTGGGATTTATCTTCCCACTCTAAATAATTTCCTGACTGAATAACTGAAGTGCTCATTTGGAATGCAGACTCGGAGCCTACTTCGCTTTGAAGTTATCTCGGACTTCACAGGTGTAAAAAGTGTGCGTTCTCCAGTCAATCGGAATGCAGAGCTCTGCAGGTGCCTCAAAGGAAAATGGACCCCCTGACATACATCACAAAATTGTGGACTGTAATTTGAGGCAGCCAGCAGTCTCCCCTGACAAGAAGCCAAGAGCTAGTGGGAGGAATTAATTATCATATTCTTAGAGTTGAGAGTCCTCCGACACAAGC
Organism: Elgaria multicarinata webbii; assembly: GCF_023053635.1. Lineage (NCBI taxonomy): Eukaryota > Metazoa > Chordata > Lepidosauria > Squamata > Anguidae > Elgaria > Elgaria multicarinata. The sequence goes on along the minus strand of NC_086177.1, from coordinate 103,983,732 downwards.
TGGGAAAATATATATATATATATATATATATATATATATATATATATATATATAATATTGAGAAGGAAGCTGAAATGCTCAGGTTTTCTAAAAGCCACTGGAATGCTGTCCGTTAGCATGTCAAGAGCAAGGAAAGGTGAAATCCTTAACAAACAACAATATAACACTCAACAAAAAGTTATATATATATATATATATATATATATACAGTGAAACCATAATATGTAATATACAAAAATAAAATAAAGATTAACAATAATATTGCATTAAAAGCGCACTAACGTATTGCACAGACCAATGTATAACTAAAACAACGTAGAAAAAGGCCAAACGCATTTCGGCAAGAGGTCTTCGTCAGTGGCCAGTGCTAAAATGCAATATACAAAAAGAATATGTTACATGAATATTTATTTATTTATTACATTTATATACCACCCCATAGCCGAAGCTCTCTGGGCGGTTTACAAAAGTTAAAAACAGTAAACAGTAAAAAAAAGAATACAAAATGTAAAACCATCAAAAACATAAAAACAACATGGGCAAATTTTGTATATTCATGTAACACGTTCTTTTTGTATATTGCATTTTAGCGTTGGTCATGGACGAAGACCTCTTGTCGAAATGCGCTTGGCCTTTTTCTACGTTGTTTTCGTTATACCTTAGCGTGTCAAAACAGTGCTGCAAGAGAGATGAATCTCAGGCTATAGGCGAAATCCAGCTCACTAGGGGAATCAGGCTGGTGTTCAAAGAGCCCCTCCCCTTCCCCTGGCCCCTCCCCCTTTCCCAATCATTTGATGGTTTCCCAGCTTTTGCGTGATTTTCCCATTGAAAATGGAAAATGCCTCTATGCATAGGTTGAAAATGCATAGGTTGAAAATGCCTCTCCTAATGCATAGTTCCTGGCAGTAAGAGCTTGAAGCTACAATATGCTGGCATTTGGGGTATTTTGGCTAAACTTTACGCTGGTATTTATACCAGCTCCCCTTTCCGCCACCCCATTTTGCGTTCGGTCCTACCCACTCTTGGAATGTGCCCCCCCAAAGTTGCTCTGAAAGGGGTGTGATGTCCCTCTGCTATGAGATGTATGATGTCCCTCCAGCATCACCCCTGTGGTGTAACACTCTTTTTTAGGGGGGTGTCCATGAAGTGTGACCCCATGACATTAGACTGGGTCCCACTCCATTGAGATGTCCCAGCATACACTGGGCTGCCATCCTCATCAGTATCTGTGCTGTATACTGCATTATGAAATCTACCTCGATTATCAGAAACTTTCAAGTCTAGCTGTTTCATAGAACACACACTGTAACAATGGTCAGAAATATGCCACTATTCTCTATGTATTTCGTGACACCTGTAGAATCTGAGTAGCGTGAGGGATGTAGAGTCTGCCTTTTCCTCTTCTTAGGATACTCATTCATTTTGCTTCAGTTTTGTTCGTTAAACGTGGAAATGTGAAGAAAAGACCCAGGTCCTCCAACAAAACCCAGGTGGACTCTTCATTACCAAATCACTGGAGCCAAACTCTTCCAGACACTCACCCACACGCCCACTAGGGAAGGAGAAAGCCAGCTAACCCTAACCCATTACACCACAACCTAAAATCAGGGCCTACTTGTTTATCTGTAAACACACAGACACCATACACACAAGCGTTCTCTCTCCCCGTGGGTAGCTACTTGAACCTCACTTTTCCCCATTACACATTGCTCAAGGTTCTTCTCTGCTTTCTGTTGTGTGTTTCTTCCTTCTGTCCTGTGCTGGCTTCTGGGCAAAAAGTGTTGTGGAAAGTTGACCTCAGTGGTTTACATTGTAATAGCAATAATAATAATAACAATAATAATAATAATAATAATAATAATAGTAATAATAATACAGAACATTGAATCTCTCAATGGCTTTGTACACAGTTAGTGTAAAAAAAGCTGTTTTGTACACCTATTCAGCAACATTTACTCTAGAATGCTATGGATGGGGGTGAAAAGGAGATAGAAAATGATTTTTCTATCTCCGTGCATGCCTTTGAAGGCTTGTGCATTAGTCAAGATGCATCCACCACCTACTGAAAGACCCCAGCTGGTGACGACCCCTTGTTTTGGGCAAGCCTGAATGTGGATGGAGAGTGGCATTGCTTTGTAGAATGTACGGACACACTTCTTTTATTCCCCACCCCCTGAAATGCAGAACTCTGAAAGACCCAATGAAACAGCTCCGTTCTTTTGAATGATGGATTTCATGTGTGAATTTTGGCAGATGCTTAAAATCCAGACTTTCCACTAGTGGTTGGCAGAAATAGAAATACCTATATTTGACTTTGTTGGTGGGACTGCGGGCTGGGGAAACATACCGGGGGGGTGGATTGGTGCAGGATTGAGGGAGAGAGAGAGAGAGAGAGAGAGCGCACAAGTGCTAAAATTCTAAGTTACATCTACTTTGGTTAAATTAAGAGAAAGGATCAGCGGAAACATTGCTCAGTGCTTTCAGTATTACACAATGAGCTAGGGATTTGGCTCTCTTATATGGAAAACCAGCAGCCTAGAGGTCTCTCATCACCACTGATCTTTCCCCTTTTGCAATATGCCCTTCAGGCAGAAAAAAACATGGTTTGCCCACCCCTGTTCTGCACAATATGAGCCTTTCTGCATATCTGGTAGAATGAGGTGGTAGAATCTTGAGGTGGAAGAATGGGATGTACCATTTCAGCATACAGAATGCCATTTTTCACTAAAAATAAATAAATCTAAATAAATCATTGCAAGTTAAGAAAAAGAAGAGCAGGAGGGGAAGCAAAGAGGTTTTCGCCATGGCTGTTCCTTGCTGACCTTGGTTTTTACTTCCAGAAGGTTTTGTAAAGGTGACCATTCAAAATATATTATCCCCCTCAACCATCTGCAGCTTGGAGTGGCGCAGTTCACTTTCCTCCCTTAGGGCTCATCTAACCAAAATCCACTACAGTTGTTCACCAGGCCCATGAAGACTAGGGCCGTAGCTAGACCTAAGGTTTATCCCAGGATTGTCCTGGGGTCAAACCTGTTCATCTAAGTGCCACACAGGGCATCCAGCGCTCAGGCAGGGACGAACCCGGGATGATCCTGGGATAAACCTTAGGTCTAGCTACGGCCTAGGTCTCACATCCCCAAATGAACATTTGGAGCTAACATGAGGAATGATAAAAACGAATTATTTTGAAGTAATATGGAAACAGTTTTTAGACTTTGTATTATTAAAGGGGAGAGGGAAAACACCTCCAGAGGAATGAATGAGATTTTGGAAATCAGAATAAGATCCCTGGGTTGAGGGAGCACATTAATGTTAACCAATGATTATATTAAATGGAATTAAGTTAAAATATATGTTTATTTGTTTAGTATGTATTATTATATATTATGGGGTAGTGTTTTATACTGTATTGTTTGTATTGTTTGGAAGTTTAGAAAAATAAAAATTATATATATATATATATATATATATATGGAAAATGTAATAAACTGAAAGGCTGCAGGCCTAAAAACGTGGAAAACATAAAAGTTCCAAAGTTGTGTCAAGTTTGTTTTTCTTCCGCCTGAGGGATAAACTGTGCTCCAGCCACTGCAGATGGGTTTCACAAAGTGTGCTTTGTGAACCACACCTTGGACACTCTCTCCCACTCTTCCTTTTAATTTAAAAAGAATTGCTCAAACAAAGCTTACGCAATCAAAATGGCATGCGAAATAGGCAGCACAAAGAGATACTGATAAAAGTGTATCTTCAGGACTGTCCTCTACCTGTTGAAAAACATAATAATGAGTGAAAGACAGAAGATACGGTATGTCAGGCAGACGGGGAGGCTTCTATGGAGCAATCGACAGTAGCTTCATCTGGCAAGGAATGAAAGGCAGACACAATTGCATCCAGTTCTGGGCTCCACAATTCAAGAAGGATGTAGACAAGCTGGAGCGTGTTCAGAGGAGGGCAACCAGGATGATCAGGGGTCTGGGAACAAAGCCCTATGAGGAGAGATGGAAAGAACTGGGTGTGTTTAGCCTGGAGAAGAGAAGATTGAGGGGAGACATGATAGCACTCTTCAAATACTTGAAAGATTGTCACACGGAGGAGGGCCAGGATCTCTTCTCAATAATCCCAGAGTGCAGCACACAGAATAACGGGCTCAAATTACAGGAAGCCAGATTCCGGCTGGACATCAGGAAAAACTTCCTGAATGTTAGAGCAGTACAATAATGGAACCAATTACCTAGGGAGGTTGTGGGCTCTCCCACACTAGAGGCATTCAAGAGGCAGCTGGACCACCACCTGTCAGGTATGAAGGTGGATTCCTGCATATGTCAGCATTAGGGGCATTGCCTCTGCCCTGCTTGAGTGCATCCATGCCCGTCCTAGGCACAACCCCTGCCATGGTGCACAACTCTGGGGTCTCTCCAGTCCATTCCTTTGAGGGGGGCTGCCCCACAGAAGGGATATAGCTCCCTTCTTCATCCTACTAATCTCTCCAGCTTTCAAACTGGACAGACTGCACAGCTCTGTGCTGCTCAGGGCAATCTGCCCCTAGTGGCTGAAGGTGTTACTGCAGGCATCAACCAGATGGAGAAGTTTAAATTAGTTAAGATTAATTAATGTGTTTTGAATAACAAAATAACCCCGAGCTGCATGTCCTTAGAGTTCTGTTTGTAAGCATGCTAAGTTTCAGGTATCTAGGTTTCATGGATGGATGGATGATACACATCCTCATTGATGATGATGAAGTAACTAAGTCATTAAGGACACAATTGTATGCATAGTTAGGAAAAAGCACTACAGTTCCAAGCATCTCCCAGCCAGATGAACTGGCTGAGAAACACTGGAAGTTGTAGGAGATGTTTCTGTCTGAACATGCTTACAATTGCACTGTAAGCTGTTTATCTTCCATGCATCTTCCTGTCGTGCAACATACACTTCCACATTGCTGTTGGAGACACAACCTAAAATGTCCATACTACAGCTGCATACTGAGGAGCTCACTCGCTCTGGGTGATCCTGTCTGGTGGGATGGTATTGACAGATCTCAAAATAGCTTTTTCCAGACTGCCCTACCTAGATAACTTGGGCATGTGTGATTCCCATCTGCCTTTTTAAGTGGCCGCTTTTTTTCTTTTGGTGCCGACTTTATTTTAGGAGTGCTCATTCCTGTCCTACAAGGACTTTCATTTTGAGTGGGAGGAAGGAATAAAACCAGCTTTCTGCCGAGGGAGATGGAAAGCAGGGCCATTCCATCAGTTCTACTCAAAGACCAGCGCCATTCCATCTGGCTGCAACAAAGAGAGAGGGAAAGAAAGAAGGACAGTAGGGCAACTCCCATCAGCTGAGCGATGAGATCTTGCTCCTCCTCTTCTTGAAGTGTTTCCATTCCAGCTTGTTATTATAGGAACTAGTTAAGTTTAAGAATTGAGGGACAGAGGACACCCAAATCAGTGAGATTTCCTTATTCCAGGAAACCTTATGGCAAAAGCTTAATCGTTACATGCTTCAGAATTCATGTAGCTGTTGGTCAGTAGCTATAGGCGCTAAGAAATTCCATAACAGTCAAAAGCTAATCTCTACAACCGTTCCTGAGATCCTCATCGACGTGGTTTCCCTGTTGCCATCTCCACAGTTTCGAACACAAGAGGAGGATCAATCTGTACATGGGTTCAATACCCAGACAGGGGAAGGGGTTGACTCCTGGCATGATCCCTCAGGCAAAGGTGCAAATTCTTGAAAGTCAAGAAGTATTTAGTACATAATTAACACTTCAAACACATGGGGCTGGCTCACCCATCACTAAATAGCACCCTACAGGGTGACGGGCAGCTGAATGGACAAACTGTTTCCACTGAACAACTTTGTGTGTTGAGCAGGGATGTCCAGTTCTTGTGACATCCGTCCCATGTGTGTCTAGTGGATTGTGCAGTGTCGTACATTTTGGCGTCCGTTCTCAGATGGATTTCAACTTTTTGTGTGTGCTATGCAGAAAAATATGCAAATAATTCCGTAAGAGGGAGTGCAACAATTTATATAATTTATGTTAGCATGGAACGTCTTCCATTTTACTTTTCCCCGCCTGCATTTTCCAGCACAGCATATGTCTCAGCAGAAATGCGTACTTTCCTGCCAATATTTGGTTAAATTTTGGGAAAGTAAAAAATAATAATAATCCGGAAGTCTGCAGACTCCGAGAGGCCTGGGGAAGTCAGTCTGCAACAGATTCCACAGGTTGGATTCCTAGAAATCTGAGCTTATTTCGGTTATCTCGAATTTCTCCAGTGCCCCTGGTTTGGAGTAATAGAAACGTTCTTTCCGTGCCACTTTGTCCATGATGTGCAAAGTCACAATGAAGTAATGTGTGAACTGGCCTCTCGTATTCAACCAATGTGAATATGGACTTGCCACCTCTTCAGTGCTCATCTTTGTTCAACTATCTTCCCAACTAGGCTATTGCTTTTAATCCAGTTAGTGTAAAATGCCATAGCAGTTCTATTCATCTACTTTGCCTCGGTCTTCTCCCAAAAGCGGGTCTATGACCCCCCTGGAAAAAGTGAAGCAGAAGTTGAGGGGGCAGGATTGCAGTTTGAGATTGATAAACAAATGGTCAAAGAACACCTAATTTCCTTGAATGAGTTCAAATCTCCAGGGCCCGATGAACTGCATCCTAGATTAATGAAGGAGCTAGCGGAAGAACTCTCAGAACCTTTGTCTATTATCTTTGCAAAATCATGGAAGACGGGTGAGGTGCCGGATGACTGGAGGAGGGCTAACGTTGTCCCTATCTTCAAAAAGGGCAAAAAGGAGGAACCTGGGAACTACAGACCAGTCAGTCTGACATCCATCCCTGGGAAAATTCTGGAGCAGATTATAAAGAAGTCAATCTGTAAACACCTTGAAATCAATGCAGTGATTACTAGAAGCCAACATGGATTTGTCAGGAACAAATCCTGTCAGACTAATTTGATCTCATTTTTTGATAGGATAACCTCCCTTGTAGACTGTGGGAATGCTGTGGACGTCATATATCTTGACTTCAGCAAAGCTTTTGACAAAGTACCACATGACATTCTGATTAACAAACTAGCTAAAAGTGGGCTAGATGGAACAACTATTAGGTGGATCCACAGTTGGCTACAGAATCGGACTCAAAGAGTACTTATCAATGGAACCTTCTCAAACTGGGGAGAGGCAACGAGTGGGGTGCCGCAGGGCTCAGTCCTGGGCCCAGTGCTCTTCAACATTTTTATTAATGATTTGGACGAGGAGGTGCAGGGAACGCTGATCAAATTTGCAGATGACACCAAATTGGGTGGGATAGCTAATACCCTGGAAGACAGAAACAAACTTCAAAGTGATCTTGATAGGCTGGAGTGCTGGGCTGAAAACAACAGAATGAAATTTAATAGGGATAAATGCCAAGTTCTACATTTAGGGAATAGAAACCAAATGCACAGTTACAAGATGGGGGACACTTGGCTCAGCAATACTACAAACGAGAAAGATCTTGGAATTGTTGTAGATCACAAGCTGAATATGAGCCAACAGTGCGATATGGCTGCAAGAAAGGCAAATGCTATTTTGGGCTGCATTAATAGAAGTATAGCTTCCAAATCACGTGAGGTACTGGTTCCTCTCTATTCGGCCCTGGTTAGGCCTCATCTAGAGTATTGCGTCCAGTTCTGGGCTCCACAATTCAAGAAGGACGCAGACAAGCTGGAGCGTGTTCAGAAGAGGGCAACCAGGATGATCAGAGGTCTAGAAACAAAGCCCTATGAAGAGAACTGAAAGAACTGGGCATGTTTAGCCTGGAGAAGAGAAGATTGAGGGGAGACATGATAGCAGTCTTCAAATACTTAAAAGGTTGTCACACAGAGGAGGGTCAGGATCTCTTCTTGATCCTCCCAGAGTGCAGGACACGGAATAACGGGCTCAAGTTAAAGGAAGCCAGATTCCGGCTGGACATCAGGAAAAACTTCCTGACTGTTAGAGCAGTGCGACAATGGAATCAGCTACCTAGGGAGGTTGTGGGCTCTCCCACACTAGAGGCATTCAAGAGGCAGCTGGACAACCATCTGTCAGGGATGCTTTAGGGTGGATTCCTGCATTGAGCAGGGGGTTGGACTCGATGGCCTTGTAGGCCCCTTCCAACTCTGCTATTCTATGATTCTATGATACGTCTTCTACAGCCCATGCAGTGACTTGTCTGGAATAAGTGTTTCAGTACTGCCTTTCATCAGATCCAGTTCTTCTATGAAGTCAAATTCCTGTAGACCAGCCAGTTATACTGGGATTGAAGGGAGGTGGTGGGACAAGGCACTTACTTTTTAGGCATGTCTAGACAAGGTGATATCCTGGGGATCGTCTCTGTGCGTCCACATGACGCACAGGGGATCCCGGGAGCAGGGAGGGATGATCCCTTCCTTTCCCTGGGATATCTACCTACCTTTTAATCGCAACTTTTCCCACGGTCTTGGGATGATCCTGAGACTGCGGGACATGTGGCCGGCTGTCCCGGTTTTGTCCCGGCTCCTTGTGAGTAACCACGAGGAGCCAGGAAACGGGCCCAGGGTGCGGAACTCCGTGCCCATCAGGGGTGGGGATGAGCAGGAGGGGTTGTTGTTTTTTAAAAAAACAACAACAACCTGCTCACTTTTTCTTAGGAGCGCTCTTGCACTCTTTTTCGATTAAAAAACAAAACAAAATGGCGGACGCAACATCCTCTTCCTCCTGGGTGATGAGCTCATCATATCACAAGATCCTCCCTCTCCACCCTCCTCGTCTAGCCATGCCCTCTGTCATATGAGGCAGCACACTTTCCTCAGCCTCTTCCCCCCCCCCCATCTGCAATACGGGGATAATGAAATTAGGCTGTCTTTAGAACGTGAAAAACTGTCATCTGATAGGTCAAATTATTTGTCCATCTAACCCAGTGTACTTCAGGGAGGAGAAGCTCCAGGCTGTCCTGCTTGGGCTGTGGGATGCTCTAGGTGCAGATATACAGAGGGATGATCAATCCAAGTCGAGGTCAGAGCACATGCAGTCAATCGGTGAAGAGGGTCAGGCAATAACAGGAGTCATCACAATAACAGGCAAAGGTCAAAACACCATAAACAGTCAGTACGTTACACAGTCTGGAGGCAGAGTGGGGGGGGGGGCAGTCCAAAAGTTTAGTAAACCGGGTATCAGGCAAGGTTCAGGAAACAAGGTACAAGGCAGAATGGACTTAAGTTCTTCCAACGCTGGCTGATTCCAAATGCAGGCTTTTAAGCCCAAAGCCTGTTGGGCCCCACCCAGAGCTCAGCTGCAGTAATCAAAGCTCTCCTTTCAGAGCCCTACTCCTGAGGAGTCCCTTTCTCCCTGAGGAGACCTTTTCTGCAGGCCAGCACTCCATCGCACAGGAGCCTTACTCTCATTCCTGAGGGTCAGGAGGATGCTCAGCCTCTGCCTCAGAGGCACAGTCCCTTTCTCCTGGCAGGGATGGTCCTGCAGCTACCTCCCCTGAGGGCTCAGGCTCCTGTGCGTCTGATGGTGGTCTTTGGTCTGGAGCTTCGGCTTCTGGGGCACCCTGGGCTTCTGGGGCTTCTAGCTCCTCCTCTGAGGAGGACTCCTCAAGTAGGGACATGACACAGCCCATGAGCCAATTTGGTCTACCATCCAGCCTTGGACAACCCTTCCCCAAGCCCTGTCCCTTCAGAGCTAGCAGGTAGAGAAATCCCTGTGGTTATCTCCAACCAGTGCTCAGAGATAACTGGGGGTTCCTCTGCAGGTTGCTCCCCCTGCTAATTGGGAGATTGAGTGCCATATTAGGGGGAATCCCCCTTACTCTCTACAATCACTGGTTGGAGAGAATGGGGGGGGGTCCCTTAGCTTGCCACTCAGTATCCCAAATGGGAGTGAGAGCAGTCTACACTGCACATCCTCCCAACTGGGGAAAGGCATGGGGCAGGCAAAGCTGTTGTGCAGGGTGGAGGAGACTCCACCTGGCATCTCAGTTGCCTGCCCCGGGTCCCTCTCAATGGGGGAAGCTGCAGCTCTCCAACTGACATCATCATTCATTCAGTCCATGGAGGGCTGAGTGGAGACATCCAGCACCCACCCAGTTTTAGTTCCTTGCCTCTGGTCTACTTTGACTCGCAGTGGATCCCTGGCGTCTCAGGCAAGGGTCTCTTCCTTTGGCTGATAGCTCTCTTTTTTTTTAACTGGAGATGACATGTATTGAACCTGGGACGTCCTGCATGCAATGGATGTGCTTTACCACTGATCTTTACCCTGCAGGTGTGTTTAAAGGATTCCCGAGAGAATACCTGTTGAGATGCTCAAAAGAGCACTATTTAAATGCTAAGCATAACTAACAAGCAAGTTAACAAAAGCAAAGTAATTTCGTTGTTGTCAAACAAAACTATTAATCGAGCTTCTAGCTGTTGTTGTTGTTTTGTAAAAAAAAACACGGTGTGTTGGATTTTATCATTGTACCTTTCAGTAACTGGATTGATTGCAATCACTAAAATAACTCACACATTCATATTTTGTCTTGTCTTTCAGAATAGATCAGAGTTCAGCAGAGATGTATAGAGCAGAGAGAAGAGCCTAAACCTACCTCTTCTGGATGCTGCAAGGTAGGTGACTACTGGATGGAAAGAGATGTGCTGTGGACAGACACCGACCATGTGCATCCATGCACACAGGGAACACCTGCCTTTGCAAGAGAACCGTTCGGATAGATGCTTCATGGCGTTGCCAAAAGATCATAGGGATGTGCAACATGGGGAATCCCATTCCGTTTAACCCCACCGGCATTTTGCAGTATTTCTGTTCCAATAAGTGGCAGCAGACTGTAGAAGATCCCCCGCCCAACTCCAGAAACGTTCATATTTTTATGTGCATTAAATAAGACACATGTTTTTCCAGGTCCCATAATTTGTGTAATTGGGATCATGGTTGTTTCCCACCCACCCCAGATCTTTGAATTTGCGTAAATGAGATCACAGGTTTTTTTAAAAAATATTATTTTTCAGGTCTTTAAATTTGTGCAACTGAGATATATATCTTGCACAAGTTCATCTATCCACTTTGCATTCCCATTGTAAATACCCATGTCAGTTTCATCCTTCCTTTAGCCCAGCAGAGACTTATTCCCTTCTTGTCGGAGAACTTGTCAATTTTATTCTCCGCTTTGGGGCTTCCCAAGCAAAGTTGGGGAGGGGAGAGACTCAGAAAAAAAAAATCCCATTTATTTAAATTGCTACCGCCATTAATAAATAAATAAATCCAAAATCCATGTATTGGATTGACTTGCCACAGATTAAATTGATGCCAGCGAGAGGAAGCAGAACAAAATTGGCCAGGTCTGAACCAGTAAAACCCTTCAAGATTTCAACCACACAACAGAACTTTTGTACATCCCTAAAAGATTAAGGTTGAACAAACTCCGCTACAGCCAAACTCAGCTCATTAGCCATGGTGGCGGCTTTTGCTTGACATAATTTATCATCCGCACTTGGTTTCTGATTCGAGTTATCCCAGCTTGCCTTTCCTTGGAAGTTCTGCCAAAGTTTGAAACAGTGACTCAGGTAGTTCAGGACTGTGCCTTTTTATAATGCCCTAAATGCTATGTTGTACTGCTCTCTTTACTTTTCTAGCAGCCCTGGGTGTTGTATCAGCACTATTCTCTTGACATTGGGCATGGCCAGTTATGCTCACAGCACGTTTCATATTCTGCAATATGCATGCCCACAAGCCTGGCTTTTTGTTTTCCCTCTGTGTAGCAAAAGCAAGCAAGCAAACAAATGTACACATACATAAATAATTGCTGCTTGTTCCAACCAGTCTGCAAGAATCTGGATTTGCAAAAGGATTCTTAAGCATGGAAACTGTCAAGGACTACTGCATTGTAAGTTTGCTTTGGGGTTTTACCACACAGTGTGTGTAGAAAACAGTATCTTGAAACCAATGTGTGTTTTTGAAAATAAAATAAAAAACCACAAGACTTTTGACTGATTCTAATTAAGAAGGAGGAGGAGGAGGAGGAGGAGGAGGAGGAAGACGAAGAGGACATCTTCCTTGAAGCGCTTAATACCTCTGGGCCTGTATACTCAGCCCCATATACAGAACCCAACCAAAGCTCCAGCTAAGCCTCTATATAATGCAAAAGTCTTAATTGGGTTTTTGGAAGCTATTCTGACTTGAAACAACCCATCCATTATTGTTTTGCAATGAACTGGGGCTGCACATTATGAATTTTGTCCCCAGGATGCACTCATACTGGCACGAACTTGTGATGAACAACAGCAATTTTCAATGACCTCTGCTGCTCTTCATGCCTCGGGCAGATCAATGTTTTAGAATCGACAACAGTGAACATATGGAAGAAATCCATATAGAAAAGAAGGAAAACACCCCATTCCGAATGAGATGGTATATCGTTAGGTGTGCTCTGCTTCCTCCGAACGGTGAGGCTGTTCAGGGCCACTTGGGTTTGTTTCCTTTGGAAGGAAGGTGGAGGGTGACCATGTGTCATAAGAACATAAGAAGAGTGTTGCTGGGTCAGATCAAGGGTCCATCTAGTCCAGCATTCTGTTCACACACAGTGGCCAACCAGCTGTCAAACAGGGACCAACAAAGCAGGACATGGTACAACAGCACCTTACCACCCAAGTTCCTCAGTAACTGGTGCACACAGGCTTACTACCTTGGATACTGGAGGTAGCACATAACCATCTGGGCTAGTAGCCATTGATAGCCTTCTCCTCCAGGAATTTATCCAACCCCCTTTTAAAGCTATCCAAATTGGTGGCCATCACTACATCTTGTGACAGTGAATTCCATAGTTTAAATATGCTCTATGTGAAGAAGTGCTTCCTTTTATCTGTCCTGAATCTCTCACTAATCAGTTTCATGGGATAAATGAGTTTTAGTATTAAGACGGGAGGGGAAAAAGAGAGAGGGGGGGGAGGTCCTCTATCCACTTTTTCTTAATTGTGCTTAATTTTGTACACCTCTAGCATGTTTCTCCTTACTCAACTTTTCTGTAAGCTAAACAGCCCCAGACGTTGCAGCCTTCCCTCATAGCGGAGATACTCCAATCACTTGTTCATTTCAGTTGTCCTTTTCTTTGCTTTTTCCAGCTGCATGATAGCGATCAGAACTGTACCTGGTATTTCAAGTGTGGTCGTGCCATAGATTTGTGTACGTGCAGAATGGTCTTGGCAGTTTTATTTTCAGTTCCTTTCCTAATTATGCCTAAAATGGAATGTGCCCTTTTCACTGCAGCTGCACACTGGCTTGAGCTCACCTCCTTTGAAAGGCTGTCAGAGGTCAGTTCTCCGACGGCATCCTCTCTTGGAAAGGCTGCCTGGGGTAAAAGTGTAAAGAACTGTAAAAAAGAGAGCAGAGCCTTGAAGTTGTGCATCCACAGTTAGAACAGCAAAGCAAGCAGGCGAACAGGTTAATCTACACCTGCCGTTTATCCCAGGGTGGTCATGAGGTTGTCGCTGCATACAGCTGATCGCGGGGTGAACTGGGGACGCGCACTTGGTTCATAGAATCATAGAATAGCAGAGTTGGAAGGGGCCTACAAGCCATCAAGTCCAACCCCCTGCTCAATGCAGGAATCCACCCTAAAGCATCCCTGACAGATGGTTATCCAGCTGCCTCTTGAATGCCTCTAGTGTGGGAGAGCCCACAACCTCACCAGGCAACTGATTCCATTGTCATACTGCTCTAACAGTCAGGAAGTTTTTCCTGATGTCCAGCTGGAATCTGGCTTCCTTCAACTTGAGCCCGTTATTCCGTGTCCTGCACTCTGGGAGGATCGAGAAGAGATCCTGGCCCTCCTCTGTGTGACAACCTTTTAAGTATTTGAAGAGTGCTATCCTGTAGGGATGTGCTCCGCTTCTAATCGGACAGGCAAATTAGAAGCGGAGCGGGGGGCTTTGCCTGCCCTTAAGGCGGAGGCGAAGAGGATTGGGGGGCCGGCGGAGCATGGCGAAGAGGATCGAGGTGAAGGCGGATCCTTCGCCTCGATCCGGAGCTCCACCGGAAAGGTAAGTGGGGTTTACCGGGCCCTGCCGCTGTCGCCCATGCGGCGACAGCGGCAGGGCCCGGTAAACCCCCCCCCCCGCTCTCCTCTCCCTTACCTGCCTCCGCCCGCGGTCCGTCAGCGTCTTCAATTGAGCCCCTGATTGAACCGCGGGCTTAATTGAAGACGCCGACGGACCGCGGACGGAGGCAGGTAAGGCCCCCCTCCCCCTTGGTCCCTTACTGGGCTCTGCCGCCGTCACCGCACGGGCGGCGATGGCGGCAGGGCCCGGTAAACCTCCCACCCTCCTCTCCTGGGCTTACCTGGCGCCACTCCCCTTCACTGCGGAGCTCCGATTTGGAGCCGGAGCTCCGTGGCGAAGAGGAGCAGAGTATGGGCGGAGCGGCGCGGAGCAGAGCGGGCCGATCCGAAATTTCCGGATTGGCCCGCGGGGCGGAGCGGGGGGGTCCGTGCACACCCCTACTATCCTGTCTCCCCTCAATCTTCTCTTCTCCAGGCTAAACATGCCCAGTTGTTTGAGTCTCTGTTCATAGGGCTTTGTTTCCAGACCCCTGATCATCCTGGTTGCCCTCCTCTGAACACGCTCCAGCTTGTCTGCGTCCTTCTTGAATTGTGGAGCCCAGAACTGGACGCAATACTCTAGATGAGGCCTAACCAGGGCCGAATAGAGAGGAACCAGTACCTCCCGTGATTTGGAAGCTATACTTCTATTAAGGCAGCCCAAAATAGCATTAGCCTTTCTTGCAGCCATATCGCACTGTTGGCTCGTATTCATGTTCTCCCAGGATAGCTGGGACTGCTTTCCCCCCAGCTTTTTCTGCCATCTTTGGGACCATCCCAAGCTCTGCGGGCAGTGTGGCTTTCCCTCCTGAGGTCCTCCCTCTTCCCCATGAGTCCCGGGGCTCAGGAAACAGGCGTGGAGCTGTGCAGGGGGAGTCCGTGGGCATCGGGGGTGAGGGGGAGAGCATTTTCACCATCTTTGGCACGGCGCTCTGTGTCTTCCAGCGATGAGCTTGCTTTTTTGTTTTGTTTTTAAAAAAACAGTCGCTCCTTCATGCAGGATTGCACCCACGCATTTACACAAATGTCTCCTCTTTTAAAAAACAAATGGTGCCCCAGAACGCCCCTCTTTACTTCTGGGTCAACTCACTGGCATGTGGCCCCAGAGGGATGATCCCAGAAATGGAAAACTCCGTGATCGTCCCTCCCCACTCCCCAAAGGGCTGCAGGTGTCGATGAGCCCCTTGTCTTAATCACCCCCACTATGGTGGGAGATGATTGTATTTCTATTTAAATTCTAGCAATTCTTTGTAAATTTGCAGCTATACCTATGAATGGGTATGTGTACATTTTATGCAAATTTCTGTTTCCTTTGTTGTTGTTTTAAATGCTTTTTATTGTTTCTCACATTATAGACATACATACCACAAAAACACTACATAGAATACAAACGAATATACAAACAAAGATTAAAAAAACTCAGAAAATTTAAGATGCAAATTTCTGTTTCCTTTGGTCCTCTTTTTGCGGGATGCATTTCCTCTTTTTTGGCAATGCGTAAGCAGCCACCCTAGGAAGTTGAGATCACTAGATGCTTAAAGGCACGTTGTGACATTTGATTGACTTGCAAATATACAAGTAGAGTTTAGGCGGAGCTAAAGCTTAAGTCTTTCTTAAAAAAATAAATCCACTCCCAGCCACATCCCCAGACAGGCACCACCCCAAGTCATTTTGTGTGTGTGTGTGTATGTGTGTTTTGCCTTCCTCTCTCTCTTTTTTCTTGTTGTCTCAGAACCAGCTTCTTTTCTTTGTTCTAAAACCACCTCTGTTGATAGTTCATACACTCACCTAGGCCATTTCTACACCGAAGGATTATCCCAGGAAAATGGAGGGATCGTCCCTGCCTGCTCCTGGGATACCCTGTGTGTCATTTGGATGCACAGGGATGATCCTGGGACGATCCCGGGGGGAAAGGCAGGTGTAGAAACAGCCCCAGCTTACCATTAATTTATTTATTTATTACATTTCTATACCGCCCAATAGCCGGAGCTCTCTGGGCGGTTCACCTCTTCCCTTCACCTGGAACTAGAATTAAGTTACCTGCCCAACCCTGTGTTTTGAAAGCCAAATCATCTTTGGCCAACGCAACAAGTTCCCATGGAGACGCATGTCTTGAACATCCTTGGTCATTACCCACCAATCTTCCTGATAAAAGATATGGCTAGGCCTGTATTCATAGTGATAGTCTATATTGTCTTTAAGGTGGGCTAAAGCTAAAGAAAAATGAAACCAAGAAACCAAGTTTAGCCTAGGCTTTGGATCAGCAGCTGACAGTCCTTGGCCAAGTTCCTGAAGGTACCATTTGTCACTCTGAAATAATGGGTAGAGCAGCCCTAGGACCAAATTCTATGCCGGAGAAGCTCTTGTGGATGGGGCTGAAGGACGTCTCCTCTTATCCCATGACTGCCAAGTTTGGTCAGGAGTTTTTAGTGAGGCACTTCGTCAAAAGCATTTAGAAATGAAAGTCCAAGTAAACAATGTCTACCAGATCACTCCCACCCATGTGCTTGTTAACAATCTCGAAGAACAGTAAAAAAATTAACGAGACAGGACTCCCCTTATCAGAAGCCATGTTGAGTCTTCAGCAGGACTTGTCCTTCTATTTACATTATAATTTTATCTTTAAAAATGCTTTCCACCACATTACAAGGAAAAGTTATCACTCTTTGCCTCAGTTCTTCAGACTCCTTTCCTGAAAACATCAGTTCAGACACAGGTATCTATCCTTTATCTTTTGACGTGAAGACAGATGAAAATAATTATTTCAGTTTCTCTTAGCCTCCTTTAGTAGTTCTTGAACTCCCACGTCACCCAACAGTGCAGCTTCCTCTGTAAGTGGTTTCCTGCTTCTGATGTATTTAAAGATCTTGCTACTGATAGTCTTAATATTTGAGTGTCCTGCTCCTTGTTCGTCTTGTTCTGTACACCACCATGATATCTTTTGATGAAGGGCAGTTTAAAAATCTTTTAATAAAATAAAATAAAAAAATAAAAAACACCCTTTTTTGCCTCCCTTATTATCTGCTTGTATTTCTTTCTTTCAAGTTTGCGTTCCTTTCCTTTTTCATTGCTGAAGGAAGCCTTCTTTCTCTTTAATAGGTTCCTTGACATTCCTTGTTACTCACGCTGATGACCTCTTGGACTTGATAGGTCCTTTCCTGACCTGTGGTACACATTCTCGCTGAGCTTGTATTACTGCGGTTTTGAGCGACCCCCAGGCGTTCTGGAGAGATTTGACGCGCTTGACTTTCCTCTTCAACTTCCTTTTTGTCAATCTCTCCATTTCCTGTTTTGAAGTTTGCTCTTTTGAAGTCAAACATGGCTTTGTTGGATTTCACTGACATATAAATTGAATTTGATAGCACTGTGATCACTGTTTCCAGTCCGTTCAGCAGCATTTACATAGTATACTTGGTCCCAAGTGCCAATTAGGATTAAATCCAGGGCCACCTCCCCTCTGGTTGGTTCCATGGCCAACTGTTCAGGGGCTCAGTTGCTTAGACATTGAGAAATTGCACCTCCTTGTTATTAACAGAACATGCATTTATTCAGTCTATGTGAGGTTAATTGAAGTCTTAAAAGGTTGTCACACAGAGGAGGGCCAGGATCTCTTCTCCATCCTCCCAGACGGCAGGACATGGAATAATGGGCTCAAGTTAAAGGAAGCTAGATTCCAGCTGGGCATCAGGAAAAACTTCTTGACTGTTAGAGCAGTATGACAATGGAACCAGTTACCTAGGGAGGTTGTGGCTCTCCCACACTAGAGGCATTCAAGAGGCAGCTGGACAACAACCTGTCAGGGATGCTTTAGGGTGGATTCCTGCATTGAGCAGGGGGTTGGACTCGATGGCCTTGTAGGCCCCTTCCAACTCTGCTATTAGAATCATAGAATCATAGAATCATAGAATAGCAGAGTTGGAAGAGGCCTACAAGGCCATCGAGTCCAACCCCCTGCTCAATGCTGGAATCATCTCTAAAGCATCTCTGACAGATGGTTGTCCAGCTGCCTCTTGAAGGCCTCTAGTGTGGGAGAGCCCACAACCTCACCAGGCAACTGGTGATTCTATGATTCTATGAAGTCACCAGTTTCTACAAATACTTGGTCCTTTGGATCCCTCCCTGATTTCATTCTCCATTTCATGAGCGCCATGAGCATTTTAGTCAGCGGGAAAATAGCATGGTCCCAGTACTAAAGTATATTTGGGGCCAGGTATTGTCATCCATGTCGATTTGGTGGAGGAGTCTGCCCCTTTAGAGGAGCCGTCACTATGCCCTCTGACCTACACAGTGACAACTGTCCCCGGTATGTTCTTCCATGTTTTTCCTATAGAGCAAGAGTGAGCCCCCGATGGCCTCATGCATCTCCTGCCCCAGGCTGTAGCCTAAAAAGACACACCCGGTCACCTCTTTGTGCTTTAATAGAGCAGTGCAGAGTCTGAATTCATTACAGAGGAGGATGCAATATTTTCCTCCATCACATAATCCTTGCAGCACATTCAAAGAGAACTTTAGCCCTATACAGGCATTCAGCCCAATGTGTGAGAATGTACTCTGTGTAGGGTACTCCGGGCTGTGTGCATCAGCTGTCCCCCACCCTCAGCATCCTTGCATATGTTGGCTTGACCCCACCTCAGACCTTCCCATTTTGGGCCATAGCTAGAAGGGGCGAAATCCAGGGTGATCCCTGGTGTCGTCCCTGTGCATCCACACGATGCACAGGGGATCCCAGGATTAGGAAGGGATGATCATTCCCTTGCCCCAGGATCTCGTCATACACTTTAGCCCTGCTTTTTCCGTGGTCTCGGGCTGATCCCGAGACCGTGGAAAGTGTGGCCCACTGTCGCAATTTGTCCTGGTTCCTCGTGAGGATCCGGGACCCACGCATGGGGCGCAGAGCTCCTGAGGAGCTCTGCGCCCATTGGGGATGGGTTGGGGGGAGCGGGGAAAAACATTATTATTATTTTAAAAAAATTACCTTTTGTGCACGAGCGCTCGTGCACATCTTCTGTTTCTTTAAAAACAAAACAAAATGGCGGGCGTGACGTCCTCTCCTTCCGAGGCTGTCGCGCGCCGCATGTAAACAGAGGGGGCATCTCGCGATAAAAACATTGCGAGATCTTCACCCCTCCGTCGCGCAATAACAGGTAGGTCTAGCTAAGGCCTTGGACAGGAAGATCTGAAGGGGGTTTCTAACTGCATTTGGCTGAAAGCACTGGGAATCATCCCCATGATTAGGAAATCCAATCACAAACCCTAATCCGGGCTGGTTGCTCTGCATGTTCAGCCAAACAGTCTTAGAAGCCCCCTTCACTTTTGCACTGAACGTGAAAAGGTCTGAAGCTCCCACCAATGGTATAGGGACATTAGGAGTGGGGCTAATACGTGGGGCTCATTCTCTGCCCCCCTCCCGCCATACACAAATGCCAGTTGCTTCTTTAAACACACTTTGAGTTGGATCCAATCCTCACACGATAGGACGTCCCCATCCTTTCTTTTCCCCTGTGTCCCATTTGCACACCACTCAAATCTGGTCTGGCAGTTCTTCAACCCTCTGGAGTAGATTGGGGGGGGGGACAGGGTGTGCAGGGGGAAACTGTTCCCCCTGCACACCCATCAGCAGTTGCCTCCTGCTGATGGAATGACACAATCAGATACATCCCATTTTATGCCTGGGCTGACTCAACTTCGTCCTTCTCCATTTCTTTTACAAGGTGCTTTTGAAATCTTCCAGGTGGCTTTTCACCATTACTCTTATTAAGAAGTTTATTTTGGGGAAATCTCTCTCTGCAATCAACAGAAACTGCACAAGCTTGATGACCACCCCCTTTTTTTTCCTTTATTAAAAACAATAAAATAAAGAAGGCTGCGTGGGAAGAGAAATTAAAACTTCAGCCGCTCAGCGAGATGAGTTAATTTAGGTGCTAAAGTTCTGGGGCCATAAGGTAATGCCCTGGCTGTTGTCCAGATGCAGAAATGGTTCCTGAGGTTTCTTCTGCAAGAGAGGAACCATTTCTAAAACTGTCCCATCTATTATTCTCTGCCTGAGCTTCCAATGGAATTTTAGGAGCTAAGTATGTCGTTCAGCTTGGGCTGTTATTTATTTCACACACGCACCCTCTGGAGGAATAAGTTTCCTCCCTTCGGGAAAGTTTTTCCACGTCAATTATTTTGTGTCGCAGGGGATTCTGGGAAATGGTCCAGAGCTTACCCTCGCTTCACATCGGGTGTCATCCGAGTCGATCGGGCTCCGCTCTCCCTTGAAAACTCAAAATGGCCGTTGTTGCAGATGTTGGCCCGGTGCTCTGGTTTCCTCCCTCCGCTTTTCTCACTGCACGAAGCATTGCCAAAAGATAAGCTTGACGGGCTGGCTTTGTTCATTTAGCATGGATGGAAATAAAAACTCACTTAACAGAATGCTGTCGCAGAATAAACATTCTCTCGCTCAGCAAAGGCAACCCGACGCCATCGCTGTCACCACCAGCAGAGGCGTGATGACAACCAACAGTTCTGCCTCTCAAGGTGGCATGAAAGAGGATGCTGATGGAACACCAGAGGAATTCTCTGTGGTGTGGCATAAATAATGTTTTGCTTGAGGACATTCCCTTGTATTGTGAACTGGAAAGAAAGTGTTTATTGTAGAATTGCCTTGCCAGCTCAGTTTCTCCAAAAACCTATGGCTGTTTCTACATCTGCCTTTCCCCCCAGGATCATCCCTGTGCATCCAAATGACACACAGGGGATCCCGGGAGCAGGCAAGGACAATCCCTCCATTTCCCTGGGATAATCCTTAGGTGTAGAAAGGGCCTAGGTGTCTCAGCTGCTGCCTCTTTTCCTGATTATTTCTATAGTACCAGAAATGTGTCACAGACCAATCCAAAGGGCAAGAAGATAGTCAGGGCCATCCCAAGATATTTTGCTGCCTGAAACAGAAGCACAAATAATGCCCCTGTTCTCATCTCTACATTCCCTGTCAAGGTGCATAATACCCAAAGCTCACAAAGTCATTTTGGTACCGGAGTAGGGTGGGCACTTACGAGTCAACAAAAAAGGAAATGTGTCACAAAAGAAGAGGTCACTGATTTGCATGAAATGTGCATGTGCCAATGTATATGTATAGTGGCAGACGGAGAAATAATTACTATAATTTAAATGGAAAAGCAGTGAGGTTGTTCATACAATATGCTAACGCACACTCAGTGCACATTTAATGGAGTATATTTTCCACAGGGTTGGTTATTGTGTTGTCTGAATGCAGCCAGGGTGGCTTGTTGATCATGCAGTTTGGCTTGTTAACCACCCTAAACAACCCAGCAACAAATCACGGGTTCTCAAGGTGGATTGTTCAAGAAAATAAGCCACACGCCACCCTGCTGCATTCAGACAACACGTTAAGCCACAGTTCAACAGACAACCCACAGTTCAAAACAACCCACACTCAACCATAGGGCCTGCTCCTGGTGGTTCCACCTAGATCCATCCTCCGATTGGAATCCACCAGGGGAAGAGCCTTCAGCGTGGTGGCGCCCCTCCTGTGGAACTCCCTGCCTCTGGAGGTCAGGCAGGCTCCAACCTTGTACTCCTTTCGGCGCCTCCTGAAAACATCTTTATTCCAAGAAGCCTTTCTTTAACATGCAGCCTTGGATTTCTGTGTTGTTTTTTGCTTCTTTTTAAATTTTGTTTTAACTGTTTTATTCTGTATTTATTTTCATTTTACCTTGTACACAGCTCCGAAATTTTTCAATGGGGAGCAGTATATAAATATTCTAAATAAATAAATAAATAAACCATAGAGTGTGGTTAGCATGGGAAGACTGTGAACTATGGAGGACTGTAAAGCTGAAGATATGGTTACCCTATCCTTGAGGCACCAAATCCCATCAGCTCCTCTTCCCTTGAAGTCAAAGTACAATAATCAATTAAATAACTAACCATTTGCTGCCCTTTCATGACACCCCGTAATCAGCTGCCTGAGGTACCCGCCTTGACTCGCGATACAAAATGACAGCCATTTAAAACAACTCCCTTTCAGACCCCACTAGAGGGCGCCACCGACGAATCACCAAAGAAGAGGAAATGCATCACCCAAAAAGTGGACAAAGGACGGCAAAAATATGCAGATTTCAAAATGATGATTGCAATTTAAAGATAAATACAGTACATCTCGCAAGAGCATGAAAGACCGCAGCTTGGTGACTTGTGTGCAGTGCCGGTTCCAGATTTTAGAGGGCCTTTGGGCAAGACCCCCTCAATGGGCCGCCCTTCCTTAGTGAGTCTCCTTCTCACCACCATTCTCACCAGCTATGATTCCTCCTCCTCCTCGTCCTCCTCCTCGCTACCACTTGCTTGCTTGAGAGGCAGAGAGCTAGGCCGTAGCTAGACCTAAGGTTTATCCCAGGATTGTCAAACCTGTTCATCTACGTGCCACACAGGGCATCCAGGGCTCCAGGCAGGGACGAACCCAGGATGATCCTGGTATAAACCTTAGGTCTAGCTATGGCCCTAGTGAGCATGGAGGCAGCAGCATCTGCTACTGGATCCTTCTCACCACCACTGTTGTCTGGGCCAGAGCGAACGAACAGGTTGGAACAGTGAAGAGGAGGAGCAAGTCCAGGGGGCTGTTCTCAGTGGGCCCCTGCTGGGGTGTAACCCAACCATGCCTACCCTTGATGCCATCCTGCCTGTGTGCCTTCCTGCTCAGTCTGCTGTTCAGGTGCTAACTGTTGGTCGTCAATAGTGCATAGGGGTTGTCATCTTTAAGGTCCTTTCTACACCATCGTTTTTCGGAGGGATCATCCCTCTGTGTCCAAATGATTCACAGGGGATCCTGGGATCAGGGAGGGATGATTCCTCCATTTCCCTGGGATTAGTGAGTCCTCAGTTATCCTGGTTTTACATGTGGTCCCAGGACGATCCTGAGGACCATGGGCAGTGTGGGCGCCCATCTCGGCTTCTACCCTCTTCCTCGCGAGTAGCAGGGGTCATCAGAGGGAAGGAGACGGGACGGGGGGAGTCCAGGGTCCTCAGGGGTGGGGTGAGGAGTGGGATTGGGGCTTTTTTCTTTTCTTTTTTTACCTTTTAATTTTCGCTGGCGCGCAAGGGTTCCCCAGCTCTGTCGCTTTAAAAAAAATGGCAGCCGTGATGGGCGCGATGCCCATGATGTCGCACGGCCTGTGTACACTGAGGGTGACGATCCCGGAAGGAGGTAAGTCCGGGATCGCCCCCTCTCCCTCCCTCTACACCCATAGGTGTAGAAAGGGCCTAAGTTGAAATTGACCATGCTCCTCTAGTGGTCCTTAAAACAGAGGACTGCTCTCTGTTAAAGTTCTCTTTCCCTGCCCCCAACCCCAAGGAAAAGAGAAAATACTGCAAGCCCCTTAGAAGATTCCCCTATGATTTTTTTCCGGACAATTTCATCCTGCCACACTGATATTGCTCCCGATTCCAGTCCTCCTTTTCACCCTGTTCTTATCCATGAGTTTTTGATGCACAAATTAATGGACTCATACTCTTGGCTGAGCCCTACGGCAGCTGAAAGACTCCTTGGGAGAAGGGTTATTTCATCCATCTGCAGCAATGTTCTCTACGGCATCTAATGCTGGCAGTAGAGTTTCCCGTGAACTTTCCGATTTCCCAATAAACCGCAAAAGCATTCAAGTGAGATTGGCAAGGCTGGAAGCTGAACCCCTGGAGGCTTGCAAACGAAGGCAAAGTGGAGCTGGCGGTGGCGGTGAAACGTATAGAAACATATTTTAGCGCCAGTAAAAAACAACAACACCCTCTCTCCTTTATGTTTAAGAGGCCTCACTTCAAAGTAGATCTATTGGAAAGGGCCACGGGAGTTGGTTGCATTTGCCAAGCAAGTGTCATTATGACATCAAGAAGGATATTGCATAACAGTCTGTAATACTGCTTTCTTGGCTCTTAACAAAATGTGTGCACAGAGCAGATATTTGAAATTAAGAACATAAGACGAATTGTGCTGGAACACACCAAGGGTCCATCTAGTCCAGCATTCTGTTCACACAGTGGCCTTTTAAACCAAATAGAAGATATTTTCAAATAGAGGTCTTTCTCTCTAAAGCAGGGTACATGGCCAACTTAGGCAAGATCTACATTACTGATTTATAATGGTATAATAACAACTGTTGGGGGCCATGTGACAACGTTTTCAAACCACTTTCATAGTGTTGTATCCTGCTTAGTGTAGATCTGGCCTTACTCTGCACTCATTGGCTTTTGAGAGTTTGAGGGGATTCCCTTTCATTAGGTTATTTTTTCATAAGATGTTTGGACTTCTACCAACCTTGGGGTTTTCCCAACCCTAATGATACCTCCCTCTTGTGGATGGATGTTGATTATAAATTGGCTACAGAATCAGACTCAAAGAGTACTTATCAATGGAACCTTCTCAAACTGGGGAGAGGCAACGAGTGGGGTACCGCAGGGCTCAGTCCTGGGCCCAGTGGTCTTCAACATTTTTATTAATGATTTGGACGAGGAGGTGCAGGGAACGCTGATCAAATTTGCAGATGACACCAAATTGGGTGGGATAGCAAATACCCTGGAAGACAGAAACAAACTTCAAAGTGATCTTGATAGGCTGGAGTCCTGGGCTGAAAACAACAACAGAATTTAATAGGGATAAATGCCAAGTTCTACATTGAGGAAATAGAAACCAAATGCATAGTTACAAGATGGGGGATACTTGGCTGAGCAATACTATAAACGAGAAGGATCTTGGAATTGTTGTAGATTGCAAGCTGAATATGAGCCAACAGTGTGATATGGCTGCAAGAAAGGCCAATGCTATTTTGGGCTGCATTAATAGAAGTATAGCTTCCAAATCACGTGAGGTACTGGTTCCTCTCTATTCGGCCCTGGTTAGGCCTCATCTAGAGTATTGCATCCAGTTCTGGGCTCCACAATTCAAGAAGGACGCAGACAAGCTGGAGCGTGTTCAGAGGAGGGCAACCAGGATGATCAGGGGTCTGGAAACAAAGCCCTAGGAAGAGAGACTGAAAGAACTGGGTATGTTTAGCCTGGAGAAGAGAAGATTGAGGGGAGACATGATAGCAGTCTTCAAATACTTAAAAGGTTGTCACACAGAGGAGGGCCAGGATCTCTTCTCGATCCTCGCAGAGTGCAGGACACGGAATAACGGGCTCAAGTTAAAGGAAGCCAGATTCCAGCTGGACATCAGGAAAAACTTCCTGACTGTTAGAGCAGTGCAACAATGGAGCCAGTTACCTAGGGAGGTTGTGGGCTCTCCCACACTAGAGGCCTTCAAGAGGCAGCTGGACAACCATCTGTCAGGGATGCTTTGGGGTGGATTCCTGCATTGAGCAGGGGATTGGACTCGATGGCCTTGTAGGCCCCTTCCAACTCTGCTATTCTATGATTCTATGATTCTATGATTTCTGCTAAATCACCATCATCAGCAACAACAACAACATAATCATCACCATCTCTTACCCGCCTCTCCCTCTGGATTGAGGCGGGGAACAACACTGAATACAAAAATATAAAATACATAAAACTGATTAAAACATAAAACCAATACATTATTAAAATCCTAAAATCTTTTAAGACATTTTAAAATTTGACTGGGTAGGCCCGCCAGAAGAGATCCGTCTTTATAGCATTTTTGAATTCAGAAAGACCATTAAGCTGGCGGATCTCTCCCAGCAGGCCATTCCACAGTCTGGAAGCGGCAGAAGAGAAGGTCCTCTGGTTAATGTTTGTCAGCCCAGTTAAGCAGCAGCATTTGCTCCTGAACATCAGGAATAGAAGGAGTTAAGTTACAAACATCTCAAGATTGCTTTGACTATCTTGATGCTCAAGAGAGCTATCTCCTACAGTGACGTTGGCATCCTTCCCAATCCACATCAAAATCTAAGGACTGAACCTTGAACTGTAGGATGGTGTGCTGAGCATGCATACCGCGTTTCATTTGGATATCTCATTGTTCAAGGGAGATATCATTTTACAAATCAGATTGCCCAAGAGGTGCATATTAAATGGGGGGGGGGGAAACTGCTTTGACTTTGCCAACATGCCGTGTCTGTAGCTTACAACCATTCTGATGTTTGCGATGTGCCAGGTTTGTCTGGACCCAAATTTGAATGGCACTTGCACAATGACTGTATATATTCATTGGGGGGAAATCCAAACAGTGAAAACTGTATGTCCACAAAAGAGTCTTCCCTTTGGATGGGGATGGCTCAGCGCCACTGAAATATAGAGGACATTCTTGTTCATGGAATCCAAGTAAAAATGTCCGTTGATCATGATGCTACCGCTTATAAGAGATGCATTTCACTAAGCAAGAAAGGAATACACCCTAGACGCACACACTTATCCTTA
Source organism: Elgaria multicarinata webbii (assembly GCF_023053635.1). Classification (NCBI taxonomy): domain Eukaryota; kingdom Metazoa; phylum Chordata; class Lepidosauria; order Squamata; family Anguidae; genus Elgaria; species Elgaria multicarinata. Next base: position 103,957,274 of record NC_086177.1, on the reverse strand, counting down.
TTCAGCGATTCTGTACAAAGACATTACTAGATATTGCTGCGCCCTTGGGCAGACGTATTAATCTGCAATCGCCGTCCCCCGTTCCTTTTTCTCTTTTTTTCTTTTTGTCCGTTCCAAATTCCCATTCCAGAACATTACATTTTGGTTTGGATGCCTCATAATGCTTTAAAAATAAATAGGTGTGATGTTAATTGCATGACTTGCTATTAATTGACATGCATGGGTTTTTTTAAAAAAAAAATACTATTTTTATTGATTTTCAAGTAAGGACAAATACAATATTTATTTATTTATTTATTTATTTATTACATTTCTATACCGCCTAATAGCCGGAGCTCTCTGGGCGGTTCACAAAAATTAAAAACATTCAAAGTATAAAACAGCAGTATAAAACCATAATATAAAATACAATATAAAAGCTCAACCAGATAAAAACAGCAGCAATGCAAAATTACAAATTTAAAACACCAAGTTAAAATTTATTGATAGACTGTTAAAATGCTGGGAGAATAAAAAGGTCTTCACCTGGCGTCTAAAGGCATATAATGTAGGTGCCAAGTGAACCTCCTTAGGGAGCTCATTCCACAGCCGGGGTGCCACAGCAGAGAAGGCCCTCCTCCTGGTAGCCACCTGCCTCACTTCCTTTGGCAGGGGCTCACAGAGAAGGACCCCTGAGGATGACCTTAGGGTCCAGGCAGGTACATATGGGAGGAGGCGTTCCTTCAGATAGCCTGGCCCCAAGCCGTTTAGGGCTTTAAATGTTAATACCAGCACTTTGAATCGGGCCTGGACCTGGACTGGCAGCCAATGAAGCTGGAAAAGGACTGGCATGATGTGGTCTCGTCGGCCAGTCCCTGTTAGTAAACGTGCTGCCCTGTTTTGTACCAGTTGAAGTTTCCGGACCGTTTTCAAAGGCAGCCCCACGTATAACGCATTGCAGTAATCCAAACGAGAGGTTATCAGAGCATGGATAACTGCACCACTATAAAAAAGCAGCACTTAGTAAATATAGAAATTTTAAACAAATCTTCGTCCTTTTTCTTCTGCTGCCCCTTACGCCTGGAACGCTCTTCCAGAACACTTGAGAACTACAAACTCAATCACTGCTTTTAAGACTCAGCTCAAAACTTTTCTTTTCCCTATAGCCTTCAAATATTGAGTTTGTTCTGACTTTACACTGTTGGTTTTGCCCTACCCTGTGCCTGTTTACACTTCCCTGTGCCTGTTTGCATTCTCCTTCCCTCTTTATTGTTTACTACAACTTATTAGATTGTAAGCCTATGCGGCAGGGTCTTGTTATTTACTGTGTTATCTGTACAGCACCATGTACATTGATGGTGCTATATAAATAAATAATAATAATAATAATAATAATGTACAGAAAATGATGCAGGTTAAATTAGAACCTCTGACCAAAAGGATTCCTGAGTCATTGGAGGTCTAAATTTGCAAGGACTCATATTAATAAATGAGAAAAAGTCCAACCAGTTTTCCAAAAATGTGTCTGATGTTATTTTTCCTCTTGCTAACCTGCTATGTTGAGTCAACTTATCATTTAAAGCTAGTTTCCAAATCTTATCAAACCAGCGTTGATGGTCAAAAGGTCTGTCGCTTTTCCAGAATTGGGCAATTTCCCACCTGGCTACAACCAGCACACATCAGGCTACTGTATGCCATTTCTCATCTCGAAGCGCTTCATAAACACACCGGCAGTCAAAGGACATACAGACAACTGATGGGTAAACGTGGTGAACTTACTGCTTTAGACACACGTACTGTACATAGATCCTTGACATTTCTTAATCGTTATTATCACGAATTTAGCAACAAAAGCTCTAGGCTTTTAGCCAAAGCCTTATGCAGAGACATGCATGTTTTTAAAAGTGTAAAATAGGAGGCACAAAGAGCTCTGAGAAGCAGCAAGATTGTAGATGGAGCCACAAATGTAGGCTTCCATCCTGATGCCTGATTCCATCCTGATCCCACTTCAGGGGGTGACTTTCATCAGGAATAGGGGTGGGGTGGGGGGTCCCGTCGCCATTGCTATTTACTTTTTTTAAAAAAAGGTATACACGCCATTCATTGCTTTCACCAAATAAATTGCACAGCTTCTTTGCCTCTTTATCTTTATCATATTTGTTATTTATATGTTAACAGCCTCATGTGGTGCAGAGTGATAAAGCAGCAGTTTCTGCAGCTGAAACTCTCCCCACGGCCTGAGTTCGATCCCAGCAGAAGCTGGTTCTCAGGCAGCCGCCTCGGGTCGACTCAGCCTTCCATCCTTCTGAGGTCCTAATGAGTACCTAGTTAGCTGGGGGAAAGGTAATCATGGCCAGGGAAGGCAATGGCAAATCACCCCGCTACAAGGCCTGCCAAGAAAACGTCAGCGAAAGCTGGCGTCCCTCCAAGAGTCAGTAATGACTCAGTGCTTGCACGAGAAGTTCCTTTCCTTTCTTATTTATATGTTACCTATATATCCCACCTTTTCCTCCGGGGAGCTCATGGCAGTGTTCATGTTCTTCCTCTTCTCCGTTTGATCCTTACAACAACCCTGTGAGGTTGGTTCGGCTGAGAGTCAGTGGGTATATCGATCTACACCAGCCCTATATCCCTGGTTCATCCCGAGATCGTTCCTGTGCATCCAAATGCCACACAGGGGATCCCGGGAGCAGGCAGGGATGATCCGTCCATTTTCTTGGAATAACCCTTAGGTGTAGAAAAGGCCGCTAGCTGTCCCAAAGTCACCGAATCATAGAATAGCAGAGTTGGAAGGGGCCTACAAGACCATCGAGTCCAATCCCCTGCTCAGTGCAGGAATCTACCCTAAAGCAACCCTGACAGATGGTTGTCCAGCTGGCTCTTGAATGCCTCTAGCATTATGGACAAGTGGGGATTAGAACCCGGATCTCTCAAGGCCCAGTCCAACATCACACTGGCTCTTCTGTTGCAAGGTTGCAAGGAGGTGGAAATGTCAGTTATGCCTGGCTCCAACCAAGCAGTCTGGAGGGCAGTAACTTCTCTTCTTCAGGCCTGTTGTGACCTCCCACTACCACCACACCCACAAAGAGGTGTGAACTCTGCTCTGCAGGGATGAGAGAAGGTCCAAGCACTTGTATATACCAACAAAGTATATAGGAGATTCCACCACCACCCCTGAAATAAGTGTGGGGCACTTTAAGGTCTCCCTGCCTTCGGCGTATCCCCAAAGCTCTGCAGGCACTGTTTATTGTATCTGTTGGATTATTCCCCGTCCGTAATACAATCCTATCTCTACCTAACAGAACCCAGACAAAACAACGTCTTAAACACCACCACCCCTGCCTTTTACACATACCCGGTAAGATGAAAAGAAAGAAAAGAAAGCTAACAGCTTTGTTACAGTCCAGGGGAAGCTTTATCACCAGATTCCGCTGAGTATACAAATAACCTAACTCTTTTAAGGCAGGCTTTTGGTGTGGTCCAGTCGGTGGGCTAATGGAGCCAGGACTCACAGGATGATTGCGTTGGGACCTTTTGATTAAGGTCAGATAACATCTTTTGATGTTATCTGCCACTCCCCTTAGATTTCCTTGTTCCGTCTGAACTGAGCTGCAGTCCTCAAGGTAGCTGATGGGAAAATGGATTTCCCAGCAACGATATCTTGTTCTGAGCTATCCTGTTGTAATGCCAAGTGTTTAGGGGTGGTGTAGTGAGTTTGCAAGTGAGCAGAAATATGGACTTCACAGAGTTCCGAAATGCTGCTAAGAGACTTGTGTAGCCGTAGCTTAACACAGTGAGTAGATTTTAGCAGATTTTGCTGACAAGAGTAGGCTTTATTCCCTGGATGGGCCTCTCATAGGCCTAATCTACACCAAGCAGGTTATTGCAGTATGAAAGTGGTATATAGGAGACAGGAGCCACAGTACTGCTTTATAGTGGTACTGAAGTGCTCTGACAACTGTTGGGACCCATGACACAGACCATATACTGCTTTCATACCACTATATCCTTCTTGGTTTGGCTCCTGCCTTTTATATACTACTTTCATACCACTTTCATAGTGCAATATCCTGCTTGGTATAGATGAGGCGATAGTTATCTCACCCTTTTCTCATAGAGTCTTATCTCAGCCTGCAGAGGGTGGGAGGCTTTCACTCTGAACCAGGCACTAGAAAGGCAATTAGTTTCCCAAGCTGAAAATCTTTGGGAACCTGCGAGAGGGAGCGCCCACCCCACTACTTCAGAAACGGGGGAGGGATGTAGCCTGTCAGCTCTTGAGAGGGACGGAGGCAGAGCAGCCCATAAGCAGCCAATCTAGCAGAGGAGTCTATAAGATCCAATCCGAAGGCTTTGTGCTTTGGTCTCGCTTCAGGGGGCAGTGTGCACGGTCATCTGGACTGCTTATAAGACCACCTAGCTACTTTAGGGGTGGGACTAAAGCGATTGTTACGATGAGCACCTGCAAATTTAAATATACCCCTATCCCATGGGGTCCAGTTGATCACTTTCCCCAAGATGCTTCCAGATTGAGCTTTTATTGGGCAGTTGCCCTGCCCCTTTCACAGAATTTTACAGAGTGGGAAGGGTGGGTCCAGAGTTCTGACTAATTTGGCGCTGCAGATGGTGATTTTGGGGTGGGGTGGGGTGGGGGTTCGCTCGATGTCTCTTTCTCGTTGTCCCTTTGTCCTTGGCACCGGCAGCTGGAAACCTCACACCAGTGTGTACTTAAATAGGATACACTGCTTAATTAATACCCTGATTAATTTTTGATGATGAATTGCTCTCTAATCATCGGCTGGGCTTATTCTTCCCATGCAGTATCATTCCGAGCTGAGGTGATGGATCAGCTTGTCAAGGTTGAGGTAGCGCCGAATTGATTAAAATCTCATTCATTTTGCATCTCTTTAGCATGGGCAGAGAAAGTTGGCAGAACCCTTCCTGGTTGTCTTTTTGTTCTGGGTGTTCTCAGTGGAGGCTGGTGGTTCCGATGTCAGTGGGGTGGTGAATCCACTCCGGGTTTCAGCCAGAACTCTAAAGGAGCTGCCCAATGTGCCCATCCACAGTTAGCACTTAGGCGGCAGTCTGAACAGGTGGGGACACAGGTCACCTGCTCACTGTTCTCCCACTATGGTGAGATGTATTGTATTTCTGTTTAAATTACATTTCAAAATGTGCAAATATGCTTATATGTTAGCATATGCAATTTTTATGCAAATCTATATCCTCTGTCATCCTTTTCGGTGATACATTTCCTCTCTTTTGGCAGTCCGTATCTGGCTACCCTACTCATGGATAGTTCACAAAGATCCAGGCACCACAGAGCATGGAAACCAGTGCACTAAAAGGAGATTTTCATAAATGAGGCCCCATCATAGCTATTGCCACATTTCGGCCTAATCTACACCAAAATGCTATTAATTTCATATATAAAAGGCAGGAGCCACACTACTGCTTTGTAGAGGTATTGAAGTGCACTGACAACTGTTGGGTCCCATTGACACATACCATATACTGCTTTCATACTGCTATATCCTGCTTGGTGTGGCTCCTGCCTTTTATATACCACTTTCATAGTGCAATATCCTGCTTGGTGTAGATTAGGCCTCCATCACACTGTAGCTCAACCTCCCTCAACCTGAGGTCTTCCAGTCTACAATTCCTTAACCAGCTTGGATTAAACCCAGCGTAACAAACTAGAATCATAACAGTTAATACAACACGAACAAGAGATATCATGTAGGCCAAGAAGCCAATTCCCACTGAAAGAAGCAGTCTTAAACATGGGGCCCGAACCTCTTTCAGTCCAAGGGCCAAATATTTGAGAGAAGCTCCATCATTTCTAAATCCCACTTACTTGTTTTTTAAAGGTCCAGATGAAATTAATAGCTTTTTTCTTGGGAATATAATAGATTAAGGATAATGCAACAGACATGCTAATTGTGTATTTGAGTGTGTGTGTATAGAGTGGATACAAATCCCCTCCTCTTTAAAAGGTTGAAATGAAGGCTTAGTTACTGGCACTAACAGTCACGTTAATGTAATTTGGAAACTCTGCCTTTCCGGACAGTTGCAGTGTTTAAAAAGGCAGCAAAAGGAATGTTTGTTTCTCCCATGTTTTCAAGTTCTGCTCTGAGATGATAAACAACAACAACCCAGCAGAATTTCCTGGACTCCAAACTCCTCTATGTATTAATATATAATTAGATGCTGGCATGTTTTTCCCCACCTTTGATTTGAAGATGAAATGGGGAGAGGAAGAACAGCAAGATGAAACATTTATTTTCCCATAGTCTTGACTGATGTTGTCAAACAGTTCCCTCTTGCTTTTATGTGCATTGACTCAGCCTTGAACCCGGTCCTTTTTCTGAGCTATGAACCATGCAGTGATTAAATAGTGAATGAATGCTCATGAAGTGCCCATAGGAGGGGCCGTAGCTCAGTGTTAGAACACCTGTTTTGCATGCAGAAGGTTCCAGGTTCAACCCCCGGCTTCTCCAGATAGAGCTTGGAAAGAAACCCAGGAGATCTGTTGCCCGTCAGGGTCAACCATACTGGGCTAGGTGGACCAATGGTCTGACTCTGTTTAAGGCCGCTTCCTATATTTCTATGAGTTGCCAGCAATTAACACCTGCCTTTCCTTACACAACGTTTGCAAAATGCTAATCATCATTATAAATACCTGCGTGGAGCCTGTCTGTTACAGCTATGTGTCTCAGTACACAGAGCATCTACAAATATTCTGTACCGTAGATTTCTGCTGAGAAAGCTAATTTAAAACTGAGTCTACCCCTAGCTGCATAGCCACACATTTTCATCTGGCCACATTAGACTGGGATGGACTCTTGGGAACTGGATTGTATATAGATTTTAAGTTGCTAAATTTCTTAATCACGCAATCCTTACCAGATCAGTTATGGTGGCAGGATTCTCCTTTGCTTCTAGCACAGAACTTTAAGGAGGCTCATGTAATCATACTCCGTTTTAATTTCATGTATTTTAAATATTTATTATGTGTTTTTATATGTTTTATATGTTTTATTGGTCTGTTGGTCTGTAATAAAAGGAATTGAAATTGATTGGCCAAAACCTGCAGGAGCTTCTGCAAACGCCAGCCAAGTGCACAGCCAACTTTTCCCTTTCCCCTTGCAGGGAATGAGGAGCAGGACTTCCTTTTGCTTCTAGTACAGAACTTTAAGGAGGCTTCATGCAATCATACTCTGTTTTAATTCCATGTATTTTAAATGTTTTCATATGTTTTATTGGTCTGTTGACTGTAATAAAAAGAATTGAATATAGATTTTAAGGCTGAATCCACTAAAAAAGAGAGAGGGAGGGCTGCATTCATGGTGTGGAGGTGTCACCATGCTCCCCGTAAACCCCATGGCTTCGCTCCTGCAAGGTTGCACTGGGTAATCCCCATGCCAAGTAGGGAGCACAGAGTTTCCACTGGAGCTACCCTTGCCCTCTTCCTGGCTTCCAGGAACCAATCGCTGGTCGCCATCCACCCAGACCACCTCCCTGGATTGACCATGGAGCAAGGTCAGATGGTGAAAGAGCTAGGGTGCCCTCACTCCCAATGAAAACGTCGGGGTAAGTCCCCGACTTTTTAACCACACACCTTCCCAGAAAAGCCCTGTGCTGCCTGCGACTCTGCTGCTGCATCATATAACTGACGCAGCAGCGATTCGCAACCACTGTGGGGCTTTGAACACGTATAGACAACCCGAGAGAGAGGGAGAGAGAGAGACAGAGCAACACCAAATGGAGGGAGGTAGTGTGAGCATGAGGGTGGGGTGGGGGAAATGCAAGCCACAAAATGGTGCTGGAAAACATCTACATATTTTCCAGTCCCACACAGGTATTTATTATGATGATTAGGAATTTTGAGATTTGCTTTCCTCCCGCCATTTATGCTTCCCCCCTCTCTCTTTTGAGTCCAGTGAAATGCAGGCAAATCTAATTGTGCTCACCATGGCACCCTTTGACAGTTTGTCCTTTCTTTGGGGAGGGAGGGATTTCATTCATGGCGTGGAGGTTGCGGGGAGATATTAAAAGGACGGGGTGCCACAGCAGAGAAGGCCCTCCTCCTGGTAGCCACCTGCCTCACTTCCTTTGGCAGGGGATCACGGAGAAGAACCCCTGAGGATGACCTTAGGGTCCGGGCAGGTACATATGGGAGGAGGCATTCCTTCAGATAGCCTGGCCCCAAGCCATTTAAGGCTTTGAATATTAATACCACTACTTTGAATTTATTTATTTGAAAGGAACCATGTGTGTGTGGGGGGGTCGCTTTGATTCTAGGTGGGAGGGAAGCCATATATTTGCACAAATAGAAACAAAATTCATACATGGGGTCATGGGGGAGGCATACAAAAATGTGGATTAAAAAACACCACCACAACAACCCTGCAGTCTAAGGAAGAATTCGGAGGGAATAGCATTGGAAAAAATGAGAACTGGAGTGAAATAGCGTTTCATGGATTTGCTCTACTTCCTCCACCCAAAATGTTTTGAGTCCACCTATTCGCTCTAACACCAGACTGGCTTAGGGTGACCATATGAAAAGGAGGACAGGTCTCCTGTATCTTTAACAGTTGGATTGAAAATGAAATTTCAGCAGTTGTCATTTGTATATATGGGGAACCTGGTGAAATTTCCTCTTCATCATAACAGTTAAAGCTGCAGGTGCCCTGCCGTCTTTTAAATCTGGTCACTCTAGTGTAGCTCCTGCACCTTTAACTGTTGTGATGAAGAGGGAATTTCACCAGGTTCTCCATATATACAAATGACACCTGCTGAAATTCCCTTTTCTATGTAACTGTTAAAGACACACGAGCCCTGTCCTCCTTTTCATATGGTCACCCTAGACTGGCTCTTGGCTCTGCCCACTGCCCCAGACCCTTGGCATCTCCAAGTAAGGCTGAAAAAACTTCAGCCTGAAAGCCTGGGGAGCTGCTACCAGTCAGTATAGACAAAACTGGGCTAGATGGACCGGTGACCTGAGACCATGGCCTGGTTCAGACAACACGCTAAACCATGCAGCATGATTTAGCGTGTTGTCTGAACCAGGCCAATATAAGGCAGCTTTTTAGGTTCCTAGGTCCAATATCATGAACTGGGAAACCTACCTGGTATAGAGTTTGGGATTTATTTATTTATTTAAAACATTTATATCCTGCCCTATATCAAGAAGATCTCAGGGTGGCGTACAGATAAAAGCATACCGTATGAAACAATAAATATACACAGCTAAAAACAAATTAAACCATAAACCAAGTTAAAACGATATATAATTTAAAAACAGTAAAACTAATTAAAACAGTTAAAACAATGTGCCTAGTGAATTCAACCATTAAAAGCTTTGTTAAAAAGCCATGTTTTCACTTGGCCCCAGAATAAAAGGAGCGTTGGCGCCAGTCGGGCCTCCAAGGGGAGGGCATTCCACAGTCGGGGTGCCACAACATTAATGTTCTAGAATAGGGGGAGTGGGGAACCTTGGGCCTGGAGGTCAAATCCAGCCCTCTGGAGTTCTCAAGATGGCCACGCCCCTTCCCCTGACTCCACCCCCTTTCCGCCAACTACAGATCATTTGGTGATTTCCTAGCGTTTGCGCAGTTTTCCCCCATTCTAAAATGCTGAAATGCTTCTCCTAAGGCGGAGTTACTGGCTGCAAGAGTTTTAAACTCAAATAGGCTGGTGATGAGCTTTTGGTATTATTTGCCCTGCCCCTTTCGCTCCTCCTACCCCTGGAAGGCAGCTTCCCAAGAGGTTCCCAGAAACTGAATCCAGCCCTTGGACTTGAAAGAAGTTCTTCTCATGCCTGTTCCGTTAAGAAACGAACACCCGTTAAGCCGGAGCAGGTGGCAAACACATACACAGCCCCATGCCTACACACCCCAAAGTCATCAGTTTGTAAAGCTTGAAGAGTTTGTTTTTTACCCCTGCTAAGTAATTGTTTGCTTTATTGCTACTTACACATTCATTTTAATAGGCAGTAAAACACAAACTGCAGTACCCCCACTTTCCGCGTTCCCGGCATGTATCAAATTGACAGCCTCTCTGGTTTTAAGCAGCACCGTGCAAGATAGGGCTATAAATTCCAGCTATTATTACAGCCAATCTAACATTTATTTATAATTAATGCCAGGGACGTTGCATCGTAATGCCAATTACAGACTTTCTTTAAAGGGGACGAAAACATGATTTGTTTTTGCTTGTTTGTTGTTTGCTGCTGTTGCTGTTTTTTATGACGGCTGTAACAACAAAAACCAACTGCAGAGCCGTAAAGTCAGGGTGGATCAGTTTGTTAAGGGCCGAGTAGCAGAGAATCGAAGTGTCAGCAGCTGTTTCTCGCTAGTGCTACTAGTATTCGATGAAAGAGAAGTGGTTTAATCATAGAATCATAGAATAGCAGAGTTGGAAGGGGCCTACAAGGCCATCGAGTCCAACCCCCTGCTCAATGCAGGAATCCACCCTAAAGCATCCCTGACAGATGGTTGTCCAGCTGCCTCTTGAAGGCCTCTAGTGTGGGAGAGCCCACAACCTCCCTAGGTAACTGATTCCATTGTCATACTGCTCTAACAGTCAGGAAGTTTTTCCTGATGTCCAGCTGGAATCTGGCTTCCTTTAACTTGAGCCCGTTATTCTGTGTCCTGCACTCTGGGAGGATCGAGAAGAGATCCTGGCCCTCTTCTGTGTGACAACCTTTTAAGTATTTGAAAAGTGCTATCATGTCTCCCCTCAATCTTCTCTTCTCCAGGCTAAACATGCCCAGTTCTTTAGATAGGTTCTTCCTGGCGCCCCGGTGTTCCTGGTATTGATAGGCTGTATCTCTGGTTTCTTTGCACATTGGATATGTGCTAATGCTTGGCTAACTGCTGACAGGCCTAAGCATGCTGTTTGAAAAAGTTCCCCATTTCTAAAAAAGTTGGTGGCCCTGCTAGGGTGGCCATGTGTACTGCTTTACAATGAACAGTTCTCTATTTGCGGGACAGTCCAGTAGTAGGGTGACCATATGAAAAGGAGGAGAGGGCTCCTGTGTCTTTAACAGTTGTATTGAAAAGGAGATTTCAGCAGGTGTCATTTGTATATATGGGGAACCTGGGGAAATTTCCTCTTCATCACAACAGTTAAAGCTGCAGGTGCCCTGCCCTCTTTTAAATCTGGTCACGCTAATATCGTTCCTGCAGCTTTAATTGTTGTGATGAAGAGGAAATTTCACCAGGTTCCCCATATATACAAAATGACACCGGCTGAAATTCCCTTTTCTATGCAACTGTTAAAGATACAGAAGTCCTGTCCTCCTTTTCATGTGGTCACCCTATCCAGTAGGGTGACCCTGTGAAAAGGAGGACAGGGCTCCTGTATCTTTAACAGTTGTAGAGAAAAGGGAATTTTAGCAAGTGTCATTTGTATGCATGAAACACCACAGTTAAAGCTGCAGGAGCGATACTAGAGTGACCAGATACAAAAGAGGGCAGGTCTCCGGCAGCTTTAACTGTGGTGATAAAGAGGGACTTTCACCAGGTGCTGCATGCATATAAATGACACCTGCTGAAATTCCCTTTTCTAGACACTGTTAAAGTTAAAGGAGCCCTGTCCTCCTTTCCATATGGTCAGCCTACCCCAGACTGGGACTTCAGAGGGCCATTGGCCCGAGCTTCCTTGCCCTTGCTGTATAAACATCATCTTTGTAATTACAACAACAAAACTATAAAGTGTTCCCCAAATAGGATTACCAACTGCTCAGAAAAAAGACTAGCCTGGTCTCTTGTGCATGTAACAGTGGCTTGATGTGCAGAAGTCTGCAGGTGAGGCTTTTCACTAGGTGCTGCATGTTTGCAAATGACACCTGTTGAAATTCCCTTTTCTATACAACTGTTAAAGGTACAGGAGCCCTGTCCTCTTTTCCATATGGTCACCCTAAGCATAGCACGCAGCACTGGCATAAGAGAAGGGTGGTGGGTGGGAATACAGGGTTCGAATCGTTTGAAGAAACAGTTTGCTACAAAACATAGCAGCAAATTCAACGAAGGCAAGGCCAAGCCTTCACTAAGCCCAGCACAAATTCAGTCTTCCAATGATCTAATCTTGACTTCATGCATAAAAAGCGCCCAGCTGCTAATCCTTTTAGAAAGGGTGTGAAGACACGTCCTTTTAAATTTCGCCTTTGAAATTATGTGGTTTTGATGTTTTAATGCTTTACTGTTTAAATTAATTTAGGGTTTGAGTGTTTGAAATCATTATGCACCACCTTGATGGCTGTTTGGCAAATAAGGGCAGTATGAAAATGTTATTATTATTATTATTTATTTATATAGCACCATCAATGTACATGGTGCTGTACAGAGTAAAACAATAAGTAGCAAGACCCTGCCGCATAGGCTTACATTCTAATAAAATCATAATAAAACAATAAGGAGGGGAAGAGAATGCACCAAACAGGCAGTATAAAAGTCAGAGCAAAATCAAGTTTTAAAAGCTTTAGGAAAAAGAAAAGTTTTTAGCTGAGCTTTAAAAGCTGCGATTGAACTTGTAGTTCTCAAACGTTCTGGAAGAGCGTTCCAGGTGTAAGGGGCAGCCGAAGAACATGGACGAAGCCGAGCAAGGGAAGTGGAGACCCTTGGGCAATAATAATTTATTTATTTTGTTATAAATAAAAACACAACCCACACCCTTAACGCTGATGTTAGTGTACTTCTGGGATCACAGCAGCCTGGCTTAAATGCAGTTCAGAGACCTTATGGGGTCTCTCAATGCTACACCACCCTTTCTCTTATGACAGTGCTGCGTGCTATGCTTAGGGTGACCATATGGAAAGGAGGACAGGGCTCCTGTACCTTTAACAGTTGTATAGAAAAGGTCTCCTGATTAGGCTCAATGCTACACAGCTGGATCTGTCCTCTCTTCTCCAGAGGAGACTGGAAGAAATGCTGCGGAGTAGCAATAATGCTTTGCTCCTCCCAGGTGTTCTGATCATTCGTATGGGTCTTAGTGATCCCAAGTTATGTAGCTTTTTCTCACCCTGTTCCACCGTCTCCGGATATGCTGCAATGTATCTCAGTCTAGATACGACAATGCTTTGCTGATCGCCTGTGGCTAACTTCAGGGCTGACGGGCGACCAGTCAGCACAGGGACAGTTCGAAAAACAGTTGCGCTCAAGTACACCCCCAGTATGTTGGGTTTGTCTGTGTGCCGTTCTCCCTCGCCTTGTGATTCCAGTCCTAGAAAGATAGCTGAGTCAAGAAAATGGGAATCCTTTTGTAGGTCAGTGTTGTTATGACTATCGTTGGCTGAGTGTGCCTGTGATCTATTGCTCTCCTGATGATGATCAAGGGTTGCCTGCAAATGGATCTAGGCAAGCCCCTTTTTGTGCCTCTCAGTTCTTCTAGAAGTTTCAATAATGCTAGCAACAGAACCCACCCACCCCATTCTTGTGTCTTTCTAGCCAAAAGCAGATAGGAAAGACATAACATCTTTCCCAGCCTGGTGCCTTCCAGATGTTTTGGATTTCACCTCCTGTCAGCTGCAGCCAACATGGCCAATGGTCAGGAATTCTGGAAGTTGTAGTTCCAAAAAATCTGGAGGGCATCAAGTTGGGGAAGGCTGTTTCAGGGTTGTTTTCCAGATCTAAATCTACCCTCTCTCCGCACACACACATACAGAGAAAGTTGCTATTAGCTCTGCAGTGGGGCATGGGGAAATTCAGGTATCAGTATTGTGCCAGTATATTCCACCCTTAAAGGGAGAGGGGCCCCAACCTTACAGATGGCCTAAAAATAATTTTAAATAAAATACATTGACACCACGAGGCTAATGGCAGGGGGGCAATTTGGATGGGGAAAGCAGTAAGGAAAGGTAATTCATTCACCTGACTCCAGCACTACTGATACAGGCACACATACACCTGGCTGCTTTAACATAAACAAACTGGGAGATCTAAGCATGGATGTCCAGTATAAACACCATAAGAAGAGCCCTGCTGGATCAGATGAAGCGTCCATCTAGTCCAGCACTCTGTTCACACAGTGGCAGATCAGCTGCCGACTAGGGACCCACAAGCAGGACCTGAGTGCAACAGCACCCTCCCACCCATGTTCCCCAGCAAATAATGTATATAGGTTTACTGCCTCTGCTACTGGATGTGTTGTGTGTGGTTTGGCACTTAAGAGAAGCCACTAGGGTGACCATATGGAAAGGAGGACAGGGCTCTTGTATCTTTAACAGTTGTCTCGAAAGGGCACTTTCAGCAGGTGTCATTTGTATGCATGCGGCACCTGGTGAAAGTCCTTCTTTATCACAACAGTTAAAGCTTCAGGAGCCCAGCCCTCTTTTGTATCTGGTCAAGACAGCAGGGCTCCTGCAGCTTTAACTGTTGTGATGAAGAGGGACTTTCACCAGGTGCCGCATGCATACAAACGACACCTGCTGAAAGTCCCCTTTTCTAGACAACTGTTAAAGATACAAGAGCCCAATCCTCGTTTCCATACGGTCATCCTAGAAGCCACTATCTCTGAGTCTGAATTCCATGTCTGTAATAAGACTCATGCTGCCCTGTGTTGCTCTACTGCTTGGCTCCTTTCCACGTGGTCTGGGAGGGCGTGACCCCGACTGACTCCAGCTACAAATGCTGCTCCTGATGCCGAAAGTGTTTAGAGAAGGCCACTCCCTTTGGGGTGTGCATGTTTGTTGGTGAAGGAATGTTTGGTGGTGGTGTGTATATATATTTGGACTCCCTGGTGTGAGAGAAGAATGAGTCCACACTAGAGGAAATTTTTAGGTGAGCGTTAGAGAGCAAAAGAAAACTCGAAAGAAAGAAAGAAAGAAAGAAAGAAAGAAAGAAAGAAAGAAAGGCTGCCCAGTTGTTGCTTGTGAGTATCCATAAATTTCTCTGGCATTGGCTTTGTGGGTAGCCGAGGGGAATTGAAACTGTGTGCATTGTCTTCTGCTGCTGTTATCTCATAATGCTGGGACGAACAAGCAAAGCTGTTGCTTGGATAGATGTTGAATTTAAGTGCATTTAGACTGTTGCATTCTGTTATACTAACCATACTGGTTTCTTAGTGATTTTGATTAATTAGGAGTGTGTGGGTTGTTGTTTTTTTAAAAAATTGTTAGCTAAAGGTGGGCATTTTTAATTAACAGTTAGCGCTTTTTGTAATGAAACGAAAGTTTTTAATACGTTTTTAGGGCACTGTTAAATTGTAATACTTGTTAGCTTGCTCGTGGAGATAGAAAGAGCAGTATTTCACATGACGTTAGCACTAATGCAAATTGTATTGCACTCACGTAAATGACCTCCGGCCCAATGCTCAAATACTATATTTGGAACTGAAGTCATAAATACACCAATGTGTCTGTTGTATCAGTATTGTGTCTCATGTAAGCCATTTGGGAAAGGCAGAAGATAAATAAACGCTGATATAGGGGTAAGAAGTCTGACCTACCTTATGGAGATCATTATTATATATTTAGAATATTTATGAATCTGCCCAAAAGGGCCCCCAAGGTTGTTTGGTTGTTTATTTATTACATTTATTGAACGACTCACAAAATGTCTCTAGGCATTTTACGATCATGATAAAATGCAAATAAAAGTCAACAGTATAAAACTCGTAGATGTGCCAAGCACAGCATACAATGCATCTTCTTCTAAAATAAAACCCTTGAATTTGAAGCCTTCTGAATGCATATGCAATCACGCGCGCACACTCGCACCTTCTCCGATCCATCAGAAGAGCAAAATAATGCAAACAGAACCTGCGACGGGCTTTTGCCTTCTCCTATTTTTACTGACCGTCTTGCCTCCGCAGCGCTGAGACAACTGACTTATTCACAGATCACAAAGCAACAGTACTTTCTCAGCAGGTCTGCTTTCATGCCGTTCCCGGTCGCTGTGCCAAAGGCTTTTGGCAGAGGCGACACCAACAGACTTGGCAACGGGGCGATGTGACAGCCTCCTCAGTTGCCAAACAAACACCCCACCACCAGCACGGCGGCACATGTCGAGGCTTCTGCTGCCTCAGCCTATCGAGAAACTGAAATGTAAGAGCTTTCCAACAGGGCAGAAAGAAGGAAAGAAAACATGGCAGCCCAGGGGAATTTTAGGGAATGGCATTTTAATGTCCTAGAACCATAGAACAGTTGAGTTGGAAGGGGCCCACAAGGCCATTGAGACCAACCCTCTACTCAGTGCAGGAATCCACCTTAAAGCATACCTGTCCAGCTGCCTCTTGAAGGCCTCTAGCGTGGGACAGCCCACGACTTCCCTAGGTCATTTGGTTCCATGGTCGTCCTGCTTTAACAGTCAGGAAGTTTTTCCTGGGCCCCGTCTTGATGGTGGCGCTTTGGTGCTGCAAAGCCTTTGGCTCCTGCATTTGGGCTCCTTCTGGCATCTGCATGGGAAGGAACGGAGGTGCGGAGTTGCCGCCGCCACTGCCATCGTGCTGAGCACCAGGGGGGATGGGGGAGGAACGAGGCAGCCAGAGGGGGATGAAGAGAGGGACACGTGGTGCCCAAACCACCTCTCCTTCCTCTGACCTTCTGGCTGCCCGTTCATTTGTTTTGGTTTTAGCAGCTCTAGAGATACAGATACTTTAAAGAAAAAATGGGGGGAGGAACAGGTCCTGTTCCTCTCCCCAACCCGTTTTTATTTATTTATTATTTGCATGATGTGTGGGGGTCCGTTCCTCTCCTTTCTCCATGTTCTTTTTTTTATTTACAGGGATGTGTGGGGCTCTCCTGAGCCCCAGAGGTCCATCCCCTTCCCTGTCCAGCTGATGGCAACCAATCAGGGGGCGCCATTGGCTGTGACATGCCTCCACAGCCAAAAAAGTCAGGGTAAGTTTTTCTGGGGTTTGCCCCTGGACTGCTTTGCAACGGTGGCTGTGTCATGTAGATGATCTGCCGCTCCTCCAAATACACCCCAGGGCAAACCCTTCGTCAAGACAAGCCCCTGATGTCCAGCTGGAATCTGGGGCTTTCTGTAACTTGAGCCCATTATTCCGTGTCCTGCACTCTGGGATGATCAAGAAGAGATCCTGGCCCTCCTCTGCGTGACAACCTTTTAAGTATTTGAAGAGTGTTGTCATGTCTCCTCTCAGTCTTCTCTTCTCCAGGCTGAATATCCCCAGTTCTTTCGGCCTCTCCTCATTGGGTTTTGTTTCCAGACCCCTGATCATCCTGGTTGCCCTCCTCTGAACACGCTACAGCTTGTCTGCGTCCTTCTTGAAGTGTGGTGCCCAGAACAGGACACAATAGTCAGGATGAGGCCTGACCTGTGCTGAATAGAGGAGAACTAGTAACTGGCAAATAGAGGGAGAAAAAGTGGAGGCAGTGACAGACTTTGTATTTCTGGGCGCAAAGATTACTGCAGACGCTGACTGCAGCCAGGAAATTAGAAGACGTTGACTTCTTGGGAGGAGAGCAATGACAAATCTGGATAAAGTAGTTAAGAGCAGAGACACCACACTGACAACAAAGGGCCGCATAGTTAAAGCAGTGGTATTCCCCGTAGTAACCTATGGCTGCGAGAGCTGGACCATAAGGAAAGCTGAGCGAAGGAAGATAGATGCTTTTGAACTGTGGTGTTGGAGGAAAATTCTGAGAGTGCCTTGGACTGCAAGAAGATTCAACCAGTCCATACTCCAGGAAATAAAGCCAGACTGCTCACTTGAGGGAATGGTATTAAAGGCAAAACTGAAGTACTTTGGCCACATAATGAGAAGACAGGACACCCTGGAGAAGAGGCTGATGCTAGGGAAAGTGGAAGGCAAAAGGAAGAGGGGCCGACCAAGGGCAAGATGGAGGGATGATATTCTGGAGGGGACAGACTTGACCTTGGGGGAGCTAGGGGTGGCGACAGCCGACAGAAAGCTCTGGCTTGGGCTGGTCCATGAATTCACGAAGAGTCGGAAACGACTGAACGAATAAACAACAAAAAAGTAACTCACGCAATTTGGAAGCTATACTTCTATTAAGGCAGCCCAAAATAGCATTTGCTTTTTTTGCAAATTGTCTTTAACACCAGTTTCCTTTTTTAGCATGGTGGGTTGCGAGGGTGAATAACTTTAAGCAGTTGAAATGGGAGGGGGTCAAGAGAACATTAAAACAGGTCCTCAGCCCCCCCCCCCCTCCATCCTCAAAGTGTTCATCTGGTAAAATGAGTTCCTGACAGAACGATAGATAAAGAAGTCCTTTACATTAAAGGTGAATTGTGTTTGCATACCGTTGCCTTGCTTCCTGCTTGTCTTCCACACTTGAAACAAGCTGAATTACACACGAAGAGAGTAGCGATATGGCCTGTAATTTAAAACCTCCCAGCTCATATAGTTCAATGGGATAGCACTCTCTAGTGGGTGTTTTGTATAGAATCATAGAATAGCAGAGTTGGATGGAGCCCAAAAGGCCATCGAGTCCAACCCCCTGCTCAATGCAGGAATCCACCCTAAAGCATCCCTGACAGATGGTTGTCCAGCTGCTCTTGAATGCCTCTAGTGTGGGAGAGCCCACAACCTCACTAGGTAACTGTTTCCACTGTTGTACTGCTCTAACAGTCAGGAAGTTTTTCCTGATGTCCAGCTGGAATCTGGCTTCCTTTAACTTGAGCCCTTTATTCCGTGTCCTGCACTCTGGGAGGATCGAGAAGAGATCCTGACCCTCTTCTGTGTGACAACCTTTTAAGTATTTGAAGAGTGCTTTCATGTCTCCCCTCAGTCTTCGCTTCTCCAGGCTAAACATGCCCAGTTCTTTCAGTCTCTCTTCATAGGGCTTTGTTTCCAGACCCCTGATCATCCTGGTTGCCCTCCTCTGAACACGCTCCAGCTTGTCTGCGTCCTTCGACTGCACGTGGCAGGAAATCCCAACATTTTTCAGAAGAATCGGGTTTTCCCAGGTTTATTTTTAAACGGAATAACCGAGGGAAGGAGTCGGAGACACGCAGGAGGCTCACATCATTGTCAAAACTTAACTTCCATGAGTGGCCAGTCATAAGTGTGCTATAAATCCCTTGTTTAAAGAAGCCCAAAGGCCAGACATTTTTTAATGCTTCCAGAAACCGAATACCAACAAGTCCTATGGACCACACATGCATGCACTGAATTTGTCTGCTTTTGTATTGGTTCTGAGGTGTGAGGTATGTTTATTGGTTCAAAGATCTGACATTAGGTAAGTTGACATACAAATGCAAACCAAATAAAGTTTACTCCCAGTCCTAACCAAAAGCCAGCTTTTTCTGAGGTACCTTCTTAAACTGTGTCCACTTCAGAAATTTAAACCACAGTAGTGTGACTGCATTCTTGCATATACTTCTGACTCGATGGCCTTTCAGGCCCCTTCCAACTCTACTATTCTATTATTCTATGCCCCACTTTTTAAATTTAGGTGGTAAAGCTCTTCATTGACATAAAAAACACCACTGAATATGATTGAATGTGCTATGCAAAACCGTAAGCCATAACAGAATTCCATGGCGGCGGATTCCAGGACTGAATGATGGGTTTTGTGAAAAGGTACTTCCTTTTGTTTGCCCCGAATGTTTTTTGTGACACAGGGCTTATCGGTTCCTCTGCTTATCAAGACTTGAACATAAGAGCCTTCCAATGAGAAATAAAGAAGGAAAGAAACCACCGGCAGCCCAGGGGATTTCAGGAAATGCCGTTTTAATGTCTTTGGTGCTTTTCCCCCCAGCACTGTGGGTTGTGAAGGTGAATGATTTAAAATAAGATAAAAGGGAGGGAGTCAAAAGGACGTAGAAGATGGCAGTTCTGTTAGGAACTAGTTTTACCAGATGACCACTCTGAGGATGGAGTGGGGAAAGATGGCCTGCTTAATACTTGGTCTACTGGCAAATCCTGTGGACAATATGTGAATGCACTGAATGTGAGTGTCTTCCTTTGCTTTTAACCCCTTCCCCTCATGGGGGCGGGTGCTGTTGAGTATGAGCAGGATGGGTGCCTGTTGGAAAGCTGAGCTTCTTCTTCATCATCATCATCATCATCGGACTTTTAACTAGAGCTGTACATAGATGAGCTCCTGAAATTCTCCACCCTATCTGTGGACAGAGAAATTGGAAAGTGGAGGACAATTCCATTGAATTTCTCGGGGGGTGGGGGTGGTAGAAATTCTCACGCGGTCTCTCAGAAGAGCCCATCGTTTGAGTGACATCGTCTTTACGAAACCAGGGTACTTGACCGCTCTGCCAAAGCATCTCCACAAGTCCAACAGGCTTCATTAACCCTTTCTTGGCCAAACCCCAATCTTACATCCAAGAATGACAGAGCTGTAAGGAAGCCCCGTAAGGTCATTTAGACCAGCTCCCAATACCATTAGAGTATATCTAAATTTTTGCTTGGGAATGGGTGGAATTCGCTGCAGCAGGATGTGGTGGGGATGGTGGCGGCCATGAATTTCAGGTAGGGTTTCCAAAAAGGGTTGGGAAAACAAAATGGAGGATACGTTTGTTATGATCTGTGAGACTAAACTAGAACATGTTAGGAGGCTGTATGTTTCTGAACATCAGATGCTGGAGACAAACATTGCCTTCTTGTGCTGCTCGTGGGCTTCCTAGAAGCATCCATAGCAGTGATGACTAAACTCTTTCAACCTGAGGGCCGAATTCAAATGTGAAGATGCTCTTTTGGCTGAAGGCAAAAGGGAGCATGGCCAAAATACCAAAAAATACCTATCTTAAAGCTCTTACTGCCAGCACCTGAGACTTAGGAGAGCCATTTCAACCCTTTAGAAAGGGACACGGGGAGAATGCAAGAAGCCACTAAATGAATAGCAGCTGGGGAAAGGGGGTAGGGCCAGGGAAAGTGGGCATGGCCAATAATAATAATAATCCCAGAGGGCTGGATGAGCACCTTAGGCGAGCCAGATTTGGCTCACAGGCCTGAGGCCCAACACCCCTGATCTACAGCCACTGTGTGGCACAGGATGGTGGTCTAGATGGAACTTCACTCTGATCCAGGGGTCCTATTCTGTTCTAATGAACTGGGGCTGCAGTAGGGTTGTATCACAGTCCCCCAGTGGTAAAAAGTGGCAAGGGTGGGGAGACACCATCTTTCCCCCTCTTGTGGCCACTTGGCACAACAATTGTTACACAGCCCAACTGCACCACAATGGATGCAGGGGCTGGGGGCTGGACCCTATCATTAGGCAGTGGGAGGCAACTGTCCTGGGATGGTGGGGTGGGGTGGGGCGGGGTGGGGGGCAGGAGGTGGCAGGGACATGTTTGAGGGAAGATCTTTGTGTGTTTCATAGCCTGCCCTGCCCCCTTGCTATGCTAGCCTGCTGGCTTCAGGTGTGGTTTTATGGTGCTTTCCCGTTGCTACAGTTGAAATAAGATTTGATGTACATGGAATTGGGGAGGGGGGAGATCATGTCCTTCACCCCAGGCTGCAAAATGTCTTGGGGTGGCCCTGGTGGTGAAGCCGACAATGGCCCCATTCAGAAAATACCTTAAACCACGGCTTTTACCATAGTGGTTAAGCCAGAAAGCCGGGCCATGTTCAGAAAACACCTTAAACCATGGCCTTAACCATGGTGAATAAAGCTTTTTGCCTTAGTTGCCGTTGTTAAAGCCATGATTTAAAGTGTCTTCTGAACTCAGCCCGGCTTTCTGGCTTACCCACCATGGTTAAAGCCATGGTTTGAGATGTCTTCTGAACGGGGCCATAGCTGATGGTAGAGTTGTGTCAGGTTCTATTGCCAGGCCAACAGTCATGGCCATAAGCTTAGCAGTAGATGACAAGTGTTGCATTCTAAAGGTTCCAAGTTCAATTCCTGGCATTTCCAGATAGGGCAGGAAAAACTACCTAAAATCTTGGAGCGTCACTGCCAGTCCATTTTGACAATACTGGCCTAGTTGGACTCATGGTCTGTATAAATCAGCTTACTGTGTTCCTGGAGACCAGGGTGGTCACCCAGTGGGGCTATAAGACCTATCCCAAGGTGGCATCCCTGAGATTGAACTAATGTTCTCTGAAAGGTGAGGGAGGAGTCATTGAAACCTTGAGCCATGAAGGCATTCGCTTCATAGCAAAGGGGGGAGGGGGAGCCAGGTCTGTGAGTAGGCCACAATTCCGTGGGAACATACAAAAGGCACACAATATGCCACAGCACCTCAAATAGCCATTTGGCATTCTTCCCTGCCTGCCAGCCTAACCCACATTCTTCACCAATGCATGACCTGTGTAAGTTCTGTTAAAAAGCAAACAAATCGTGTATCTGTGTAATTTATTTTGTCTCCTGATGGGAGCATGTGTGGAGTTGCTTGGCAAAGAAGCCCAGACCCACAGAAATATTATCCCCACCTCAGCCACCTTTTCCCCCAGCATTTGAAATTTTACCAGTCCTTGGCTACACAGATTTTGAAGCTTATCTTCATGGTCAACCAGGAGTAGAAGTTTTCACACACACACACACACACACACACACAGAGATTGTCAGGATTTCAGGTCTTGAGTCCAACTTTTTATTCTCCCAGTATTTTAACAGTCTATGAAGTAATTTTAAATTTGCTGTTTTAAATTTCTATTTCTGTACTGCTGCTGATTTTATCCTGGTTGTGCTTTTATATTGTATTTCATATTATGGTTTTATACTGTGGTTTTATACTTTGAATGGTCTTAATTTTTGTGAACTGCCCAGAGAGTGTCAGCTATTGGGTGGTATAGAAATGCAATAAATAAATAAATAAAATAAAATAAATAAATAATAAAACTCATTTTTGTGTTTCTCTTTCCCTATAGATATGTGAAGATCTTGAATCTGTGCCTACGTCACTTCTGCTGAAGAACCGCAGTTTCGCTGGAGAATAAGGTGGAATAGGAGAGCAACGGCTGCAAAAAAAAAAAGACCCCACAAAATACCCAAGGTGAAGTAGTGGTGACCTGCCGTGACAGGAGAAAAAAATATATCTATCAACAGTACACCTATTGTTCAGTGAAGCAGCCAAGTGAAAGAAGCTGGCAAGGTAAATAGCTCCTTTTGTGTTCTCACAATGCAAAGTTGGACGCAGGTTTGGTAATGGAGCCTCCTTCCTGGAATCTCTCTCCTGTAGAAAGGGAGAGAGGGGGGCTGTTGAGCTGTTGACTGTGAAAGGAGCTTTTCCTTCTGTGGGCAGAGATTGCAAAAGGCAAAGAAAGGAAATACCTAGCAATAGTACTTAGCTTCTGTGACACCAACTCGCTGTTCAAGAGCCCGGTCCGGGGAGGGCAGCGGGGAGGACAGCAGCCATGAAGGAAACCAGTCCGTGAAGGATAGATCTATCGATGGTTGTTAATCAGGACAAAGGGAACCTGCAACAAAATGTTGCCGCATGGAGCGCTCATGGTCAGGGTTCCAGCCAGCCCTCCCCTCTTTGAGGATGATGTATTCTATCCCTCCTCCCCACCCTCCATTTTTCTGAGTTCTGCAACACACGCAACACAAACAGACCTACAAGCAGCCAGCATTATGGGGCCGCTGAACACACTCCATCGTCATTGGATTCCCCACCTCTACCCACCCTTACGTTTCTTTTTCAGTTGGAGTTTAGTGGTTTGTTTATTTTTTGGTACTTCTGGGTAATTAGTTCCATTGTCGTACTGCTCTAACAGTCAGGAAGTTTTCCCTGTGCCCCATCTTGACAGTGGTCAAGAAGCCTTGGGCTTCCGCTTATTATTATTATTATTATTATTTGCATTTGTATACCACCCCATAGCTGAAGCTCTCTGAGTGGTTCACATAAGATATGAATCTGCATGGGAAGGAACGCAAGTGCGGAGTTGCCTGTCATGTCTCCCCTCAGCCTTCTCTTCTCAAGGCTCAACATGCCCAGTTGTTTCAGTCTCTCTTCATAGGGCTTTGTTTCCAGACCCCTGATCATCCTGGTTGCCCTCCTCTGAACATGCTCCAGCTTGTCTTTGTCCTTCTTGAATTGTGGAGCCCAGAACTGGACGCAATACTCAGGATGAGGCGTAAGCAGTGCCGAATAGAGGAGAACTAGTAACTCATGCAATTTGGAAGCTCTACTTCTATTGAGGCAGCCCAAAATAGCATTTGCTCTTTTTTGCAAGTTGTCTTTGGCACAAGTTGCCTTTTTCAGCACTGCGGATTGCGAAGGTGAATGACTTTAAAGAGTTGAAAGAGGAGAGGGTCAAGAGAACATTAAAACAGGTCCTCAGTGCCCCCCCTCCCCAACTCCATCCTCAAAATGTTCATCTGGTAAAACTAGCTCCTGACAAACATTGGGGTTCTTCCAACTCTGCTGATGCCTCCCGTTTTATGTGTGGTTGATGCCGTTTTGACTGCATAAGAATCCATCCTCAAATACTGTGCTTGCTGTTCGTATATACTGTAGGGCTGCCTGCAGATGCAGAGGACGCATTCATTCCTCTGCATATCTCTTTCTGGGTGGGCAGGGGGGAACAGTGGGGGAAGGGCTAGGGCTTTTAAGGCTTGCTTGTGGGCTTCCTGGAGGCATCTGGCTGGACTAGATGGACCTTTATAGACTAGATGGACAGTCTATAAATTAATTCTAACTTTGCTGTTTTAAATTTGTATTTTAAATTTGTATTTTTCATAGAATAGTAGAGTTGGAAGGGGCCTATAAGGCCATTGGGTCCAACGCCCTGCTCAATGCAGGAATCCACCCTAAAGCATCCCTGACAGATGGTTGTCCAGCTGCCTCTTGAAGGCCTCTAGGATGAAGGGAGGTTGCATTGCTGCTTTTTTTATCTTGGTTGTGCTTTTATATTGTATTTTATAGTATGGTTTTATACTATTGTTCTGTTTTGAATTGTCTTAAATTTGTAAACCGCCCAGAGAGCTTTGGCTATTGGGCAGTATAGAAATGCAATAAATGAATAAATGAATAAATAAATAAATAAATAAATAAATAAATAAATAAATAAAAAATTAATCTGATTCAGCAAGGCGGGATCTACACTGGAGCTTTTTTTTTCAGTTGTGAGGCTCTTCTGTGCTGATACTTTATTTTATTTTTGAAATGCAATTGCTATCCTAGGGACACATGTAGCTGCCATATTTGTAAAATGGTCAAGTATTTCCCCACCTTGACGCGTAGTGTTCGAATTGCGGGAGAAGTAGGCCGAGTTTGAAAGGCCGTGGGGTGTTACATCATTTGTCTTCGTAGCACCAGCACATGTCGTGAGCCGTAGTGTAGTGCTACTCTTGTGGGAGAAACGGGAGGGTATGGTGCCCTTTCGGGCTGATTTTTTTTTCAGTCCGCTAACTGCCTGCGCACCTTCTCAGGTGTGCATGAATGCAGGTTTAAAAATAAATGGTGTGGTTTTTTCACAATTGTGCAGCTGTGTAAGCGTGCAGTGAAAAATAGACTAAGAAAAAAAAACACGTCGGAGATTTCGTATCCACAGATCCTTAGAGTGAAAGATCATTGAACGGAAAGAAGAGAAGAAAAACATGGGGGGGGGGAGAAGGAGGTGGTGGCGGTGGGGAAATGGCAAACATGTTCTCCAGGTTTAAAGCCCCTCCCACTAGCTATAATAGTTATTTATTTATTTATTTATTTATTTATTTATTATATTTTTATACCGACCAATAGCCGAAGCTCTCTGGGCGGTTCACAAAAATTAAAACCATAATAAAGTTGGAGCTCAATCCAGACAAGACTGAGATGCTGCTGGTGGGTGGTTCCTCTGATCGGATGGGGGGTGTTCAACCGGTTCTGGGTGGGGTTGCACTCCCCCTGAAGGAGCAGGTTCGTAGCTTGGGGGTTCTCCTAGAACCATCTTTGTCACTTGAGGCTCAGGTGGCCTCGGTGGCACGGAGTGCTTTCTACCAACTTCGGTTGGTGGCCCAGCTACGCCCCTATCTGGACAGGGATAACCTAGCTTCAGTTGTCCATACTCTGGTAACCTCCAAATTAGACTACTGCAATGCCCTCTACATGGGGCAGCCTTTGAAGACGGTCCGGAAGCTGCAGCTTGTGCAAAATGCGGCGGCCAGATTGATAGCTGGAACAGGGAGGTTTGAGCATGTAACACCGATTCTGGCCCGCTTGCATTGGCTGCCTATATGTTTCCGAGCCCAATTCAAGGTGCTGGTCTTAACCTATAAAGCCCTACATGGCTTGGGACCACAATACCTGATGGAACGCCTCTCCCGACATGAACCTACCCGTACACTGCGCTCAACATCTAAGGTCCTCCTCCGAGTGCCTACTCCAAGGGAAGCTCGGAGGATGGCAACAAGGGAGAGGGCCTTTTCAGTGGTGGCCCCCCGACTGTGGAATGATCTCCCCGATGAGGCTCGCCTGGCGCCAACATTGTTATCTTTTCGGCGCCAGGTCAAGACTTTTCTCTTCTCCCAGGCATTTTTAACAGCATTTTAACAGCATTTAACAACGTTAAGTTTGTTTTTAATGGACCCCACAATTGTTGTTTTTAAATGGATACTGTTGTTTTTATACTGTTTTTTATGTGTGTGTGTGTGTGTGTGTGTTTTAAATTGTATACTTTTAATGTTTACTATTTTTAAATGTTATAAACCGCCCAGAGAGCTTCGGCTGTGGGGCGGTATATAAATGTAATTAAATAAATAAATAAATAAATAAATAAATAATAAAACAACCAACAGGTTAAAAGCACAAATACAAAAAAATACAGTATAAAAAGCACAACCAGGATAAAACCACACAGCAAAATTGATATAAGATTAAAATACAAAGTTAGAAAAGTAAAATTTAAATTTAAGTTAAAAATTAAGTGTTAAAATACTGAGAGAATAAAAAGGTCTTCAGCTGGCGACGAAAGGAGTACAGTGTAGGCGCCAGGCGGACCTCTCTGGGGAGCTCATTCCAGGATCACAGTCACTTTCTAGCACAAGGAAACTGCACGCACCGAAAAAGCTGTCATAACACCATTTGGGGGGGGGGGGGAGGAAACGGAATCTTGATGAAGAAATAATGGCAGGACTATGGGATGGGGAGTGTGCAGTGCGCCCCATGCCTGAGCGAGACATTTCAGTACCAGGATAAAACCTATGTTCTTAAGCTTTCTCTCTGGTCCCCAGCATAATTCCTGATACTGTCCAGATCTACACCAAGCAGGATATAACGCTTTGAAAATAGTATATGGAATGTGTCCTCGGCCCAAACAGTTGTCACTACTGTTATAAACCATTATAAAACAGTAGTGTAGATTCTGTCACCGTGGACTGTAATTTTGGCTTCTTTTTCTCGGTCACACTAATTTTGGCCTGCGTTAATAGAAGTATAGCTCCCAAATCATGTGAGGTACTGGTTCCTCTCTATTTGGCCCTGGTTAGGCGTCATCTAGAGTATTGCGTCCAGTTCTGGGCACCACAATTCAAGAAGGATGCAGACAAGCTGGAGCGTGTTCAGAGGAGGGCAACCAGGATGATCAGGGGTCTGGAAACAAAGCCCTATGAAGAGAGACTGAAAGAACTGGGCATGTTTAGCCTGGAGAAGAGAAGATTGAGGGGAGGCATGATAGCACTCTTGCAATACTTAAAAGGTTGCCACACAGAGGAGGGCCAGGATCACTTCTCGATCCTCCCAGAGTGCAGGACACGGAATAACGGGCTCAAGTTAAAGGAAGCCAGATTCCAGCTGGACATCAGGAAAAACTTCCTGACTGTTAGAGCAGTACGACAATGGAATCAGTTACCTAGGGAGGTTGTGGGCTCTCCCACACTAGAAGCATTCAAGAGGCAGCTGGACAACCATCTGTCAGGGATGCTTTAGGGTGGATTCCTGCCTTGAGCAGGGGGTTGGACTCAATGGCCTTGTAGGCCCCTTCCAATTCTGCTATTCTATGATTCTATAAAGCAAGGGGCTGTGGCTGAATTCACCAACACATACATTATTATTATTATTTTATTTATATAGCACCATCAGTGTACATGGTGCTGTACAGAGTAAAACAATAAAATAGCAAAACCCTGCCGCATAGGCTTACATTCTAATAGAATCATAATAAAACAATAAGAAGGGGAAGAGAATGCACCAAACAGGCACAGGGTAGAGTAAAACTAACAGTATAAAAGTAAGATCAAAATCAAGCTCTAAAAGCTTTAGGAAAAAGAAAAGTTTTTAGACGGTCCCAAGTTCCGTCTTTGGCCTCTTCAGGTACAGCTGGAAAAATCCCTGCTTTAAACTTGGACAGCCACTGCCAGTCAGTGTCAGCAATACTGGGCTAGATGGACCAATGGAGTAAGGCAGCTTCCAGTGTTCCAAATATTTTCAGGAAGGGTCACGGCTCGGTGGTGGAGCACCCATTTTGCATGCAGAACATCCAAAGTTCAATCCCCAGTATCTCCAGGTAGGGCTGGAAAAAAACTCCTGCTTGAAACACCATTCGGTGTCAACAATACTGGGCCAGATAGACAAGAGGTCTGATTCAGTATATTGTAGCTTCTTTTGTTCCTCTGTTCCTAGAGTGTGACTAACTTCTGGCAACTGGCTTTCATATAGAAAGCACATTGTTTTGCATTGTTCTTAACACGAATCAAGTTGTCTAGTTCCACCTTGCCTGAGCTAGGTTTATGAAGCCAAGAGTTTCTAAGGTGCATATCATTGCTTTCCAATTTGGTCAGGATATTCCTTTTTTCTTCTTCTTTTGGGTCTGTCACTTCTGCAAACTTTAAGGAGCGCATTAGCTTAATATACATTTGTTTATATTATGCCGGAATTCCATTCTGTGCTACATTTTAATTAAAGTCTTTTCTCCACTAATCTGCGCATATATGGATGCAGGATCCTTTGAAATGTTGTTTGAGCTGGGTTGGGGGATGCGGGTGGAAGAAACCTTCCCTGAAAACAGCCAAGACCGAACGCTTTGATATTTCATGCTTTAAAAGAAAAACAAATGCTCATCTATCGCAGCAGGCGAAGGGGCCGACTGTATTTCTGCACTGTTTTGCCTCTCCTGTGCTTTTCCTCCATTCGTCAGTTATCACCATCCACCTAATTCAGTATTAACATTTTTTTAATGCGCTTTAGGGTTCGCAGCCAAGAAGCCACACAGGGGGCTTTGTAATGTGCAAATCCCTTTTGAATGTGACTCTCGATATATTTTCCCTATTTCAGATAATGCCGAGCCTATTGCTTCTCTAATGTATGCTAATCTTGTTGCTTTAAAACACTTCCCACGAGTAGAGCAAGAGCGTAACGTGGGGGATAGGCAACTAGCAGCCTAGGGACTCAACTGCCCCCCCCCCCCACCAGAAGCTTTCCATCTGGTGCACTAGCAGAACTAATTATCTCTCTTACACACACACACACACAGAGACAGACACGGTTTATCATACACTGTGTGATCAATTTAGGGAATTGGTGGGCACAAGATATAATGATGACTTCCACTTTAGATGCCTTCAAGAGGAGATTAGACAAATCCATGGGGAATAGATCTATTGGGGTGGCTAAAGGGAACCTCTCCTTCCAGAGACATCATGCCACTGCATACTAGTTACTGGGGGAGCAACAGCAGAAGAAGGCTTCTAGTTTACCACTATGGTGGAATAGAATTCTGGACGTTAGGGATGTAGGAGAATTTTGTTTTTGTTTGCAAAACTTGTGAGCGCGCCCCATCTGAAGCTCTGAATGCAAGCGCGAGCACACGTCTGCTGAAAATATTTGCAAATCATCAAACATGTGCCTTGATTTCATCTCGTTCCCTGTCCCCGGTACAACTTGCGCAAATTTCCTCTGTGGATCAAATCAGCTGCACTTCAGTATATGGAAGTAAAGTGTGCCAGTTTGGGGAAACTTATGCAAGTCTCCTTTGAATTGCTGCTCAATTTGCACAAGTTTTTCTATTCACACAGAACAAGCAGCGACCACAAACACGAACGGGAATCAGGCATAAGAGAAGCAGTGAGACAATATTTGGAGAATCCTGGCAGTCTTGAGCATCTCTCGTTTGCTCACCCCTACATTTAACCTGATCTAGGAGCCATGCTCCTTCCCAGGATAAACCACAACACCCTGTCTGTCTGAACACTCCAATTATCTGCTCATACCTATTTGCTTTTGTCTCGGTTCATCTATGGGGAGCAAACAGCTGAGGAGTAGGTGAAGAGAGCCCTGGCAGGTGAAGAGAGCTCTGTTCATCTTGACACGGGGGGGGGGGGGGGGAAGAAGGCATGAGAAAAGTTTTGCCCGTATCTTTTCTCATGCAGGAGATGAGTCAATGGATGGAAGTAATGGTGCTGTCCCTTCAGCCTCTACCCAGTTTGGAAGATGCCCCCGCCCCCATTAAACATTAGTTAGTGAGAAGACATATAGCATCTTTAAAGGTTGCTGCCTTTCTCTGGTCCTGCTGAAACAGAAGTCGTAGCCCATGTCTGTAGCCCTTAAACTGTGCTATGGGCACCACCAGGAGGCCCTTGGTGTGTTTTTAAGTGGCCCCAAAGTCCAAAATGAAAGCAATAATAATTCTAATGAAATAGCGTACCCCAAATATTTGTGCAAGGGAGGCTGAGATGCATTGCAACCTGTAACTGCAGCGTCTCCTTATTTCCCCTAATATGTAGGGGTATGTGTGTTTCTCTTCCCCGCCAACCCTGCCCAGGATTGGGTTGTAACTCTTCTCGCAGTTGCGTGTGCAATTTCAGTATCCAGGTTGCACGTTGATGGAGAGTTTTTAATGGAACTTTATAACACCAGGGCAAGAAAAGTGGTTAGATGACCCAAGAATCTGAGAAGAGATCAGATAACAAGAGTCTGTTAGAAGAGAAGTTGGAGAGGAGTAAAACAAGCCACCAGAAAGCATAGATAAGTGCTTCTCTCTCTCTCCTTAGCACGTATAGTGGTTACCTGCAACATAGTCCCTGTTATCTGTCCATCACTGATGGGCAACTTGAGTCTATAAGTTAATAAGAAACTCCCAAGAAATTGGCCGAAGTGTTCACACTTTCGGCCTATGAAGATGTCAGTCAGAGGGGTTAAGCATTTGGAATGGGCCTGGTGGGTTTGAGAGTCCTCATAGTGCCATCAGCTGCACTGAGTGGCCCATGGGTCTATACCCTTAAAACAGGGGTGCCTAATACATAGCCTACCTCTGCTTTAGAGGTACAGCCCCATGGGAACGTTGCCATGGAGAACCTTGACGGTGGGCCTTCTTACAATGGCACCCACCCACTGGAAAACCCTCCCTCGTGCGGTTCAGGAGACGGAAAATATAACCTCCTTTAAATGCATCCTGAAAACATATCTTTTCACATAGGCTTTCTCTGGGCTGTAAGTACTGCTGGGTTTATTTTGGTCTTCTTCTTCTTCTTCTTCTTCTTCCTCTTCTTCTTCTTCTTCTTCTTCTTTTTAAACTTTTAAAGGTTTTTATTATATTCTGACTTGCTGTATTATATGGTTTTAATTGTGAACTGGCCTCAGCTATTGGGTAATATAAAAAATATTACCCAATATTTTATTATTATTATATTGGGTAATATAAAAATTAAATATTAATAATAATAATAATAATAATAATAATAATAATAATAATAATATATTAACAACAACAACAGGCCCCAACAGTGGTGAGGCTCATATGCACCCTGTGGGCAACACAAGACTACAGGATGCATGGGGCCCCCACCATCCACAGTGTGACCCTTCATGCCCCCTGGCCCCGAATTAGGCAACAGTTGGTTTTTTTAAAGAGTACTCAAAAAATTGGCCTGGACCTCCCCCTGTTATGTATCCCTGCTCTAAAGATAATTTTGTGAGGCGCCATTGCTCAGTGGCAGTACCTGCATGTGTAGTCCATCCATAAAGTTCTGAGTTCATTTCCTGACATCTCCAGTTCGTTTGTTTTTTTAAATACCTCTGCCCCAACACCTTCAGAAGCTGCTGATAGTCAGGCAAGACGGGGCTCTGAGGACCACTTCATGTGTTTATATGCATGCACTGAACCAGAGAATTTCCCCTGCTGCTCTAAGCCTGCAGTTACCCAAATTATATTGCAGCCCAAAGCAACATATCAGCAGAGGAGCACACGGCGGGGTGCAGAATCAGATGGATTTCCCAACGGCTTTTGCGAAGGCTTCGTCTCTGGCCCTTTTGTCTCATGGGGGCAGAGGAGACTCATGAGAAGCATTGAAGCTAGTTTATTTGAGCCTGGCAGTCTGGCAAACAGATGGTCTTCGGTTGAAGACGCGCCAACACAGACCCTGGGATGGAGTGCGTCTCGCCTTTATTTTTTTATTGATTATCCCCAAGCTGAGCAAAGGCTCAGCTGGTGAAGTTTGCTTTGGAGGGCTTTGGTTAATTGCCAGATGTTTGTGGGTTTTCTTGCTTGCCAGCTCAAGCTGGCGTGGCGTGGCAATGCTGTTCAAGCCTGCGCTGAAAACGGCAGATGGGTCAAGGTGGATTGAAACCCTCCAGTCTGACTCCAGGTGCGAGAGGGAGTACAGCAACTTCTGCCTGTGTTTGGCCTTGCAAAACCTCACATCAGAATCGGCAGGGTGTGGCAGCGGCATGGAGGGGTGAGACGTGCAAACAGAGGTACCATTTAGAAGTGGGGTCATTCCTCCTGCTTTCCCCTCTGTTTCAAAGTTAAATGCACGTTGTTTTAAACAGACAACGAGCAGCTGTGTCTTTTTCTTTCTTACTCTTGAGTAAGCACATGGATCCTGGCATGGATCAGGACCCTAGCATGGTGGGTTATGGGGCTTTACCCCTCCCCCTCCCACTGTAGTCTCAGTCACTTCCCCATGCCTGCAATATATATTGCCAAGTAGAGATCATTTACTTGAATGGTTCACTATTTGGCAACGGCCCCCGTTCAGAAGACACCATAAACCACGGCTTTAACCATGGTCGTTGAGCCAAAAAGCCAGCTTGTGTTCAGAAGACACCTTAAACCATGGCTTTAACCACAGTGACTAAGGCTTAGGCGCTGTGGTTAAAGCCGTGGGTTAAGGTGTCTTCTGAATGGGGCCTATATAAATTGCAGGCATGGGCCCCCAATCCGGTTTGGGACAGCAGTGTGTGTGTGAGGCGGGGGGAGGGTTAAAGGCCCCTTACCCACCCTTCCAGGTTCCTGATCCAGATTCTTGCATTTTACTTTGAATAAAAAAGAGGAATGATGTAGCTGTTTGCTACGTGTTTTAAAGTAACGTGTGTCTTAGACCACATGTGTTTATGGCTCAGGAAAACCATCTTTGAAAAAGGGTTAGACAAATTCGTGAAAAGTAAGGCTACCAATGGCTACTAGTCCCAATGGCAGTATGCCTATGTACACCACTTGCTGGGGAACATGGGTGGGGGGTGCTGTTGCATACATGTCCTGCTTGTGGGTTTCCCATGGGCAACTGGTTGGTCACTGTGTGTAGAGAATGCTGGACTTGATGGACCCTTGGTCTGATCCAGCAGGGCTCTTCTTAGTTATACTCTCATCTCCTTCATTCAAAATTGGAACAGGTTCAGAGAAGGTCAGCAGAGATAATCAGGGGACTAGAAGTCCTCCAGGGAAAGATGGAAGGAACTGGGGATGTTTAGCCTTGAGAAGTGAAGACTGAAAGGCGATATGATAGCACGCTTCAAGTAAGGTGGCCTGGCCCAGGAGACTGATTGATCCAGATGGTTTTCTGATGGATTTTCCTGTCAGCTCGACAGGTGATTTTCTAGAAGCACTGGTTGATTTCTGAAATGCATAAATGGCTCGGGCAGTTGACACGATTGTTCTTCTCATGGAGTGGAGCCAAAAGAGGCCCCTGGTTTCCCAGGGTGCTGTGGGCTATGAATCAAGTGGAACATTAACTAGAGCAATGTTGGCAGAAGACTCAGAACAAGTCTGATCAAACATGGGTTAGACCTCACTCTAAAGCCGGCTCCGTGGCTGTGGAGTGTCAAAGAAATTATACACCTCTGCCACCAGAGTCATCCAGCTGAGCTTTCTTGGGTGCACGTTACACTCTGGTCTGCAAGAAGAAAAGGAAGCTCACTCCATATCCCATTGTGACTAACTTGTGTGACATTTTCCAGATAAAATCCCTTGTATATATACCAACTTGAGTGCCGTAGTTGATACAGGTCTGGTGGATGTAACGTTGGCTCCTGCTTGTCCAGTCGTAATGGATACTTTTCAGTTTCTACAGCCTGAGGATGTGGATGAGATCCTTGGAGAGATGAGGCCTACCACCTTTGCCCTTACTGATTTATAAAAGCAGCTGGGGTGGGTGGGATGGAAGGGTGGCTGGTCAGGGGTCTAAAAACAAAGCCCTATGAGGAGAGACTGAAAGAACTGGGCATGTTTAGCCTGGAGAAGAGAAGATTGAGGGGAGACATGATAGCACTCATCAAGTACTTAAAAGGTTGTCTCACAGAGGAGGGCCGGGATCTCTTCTGGATCGATAATGGAACCAACTACTTAGGGAGGTCGTGGGATCTCCCACACTAGAGGCCTTCAGGAGGCAGCTGGACAACCATCTGTCAGGTATGCTTTAGAGTGGATTCCTGCACTGAGCAGGTGCTTGGACTCGATGGCCTTATAGGCCTATTCACAGAAAATTCTACTATTTTCTGTGAATGCCCCCTTATGTGACTCTATCTTGCCTAAAGGAAGGGGTGATAAGACCTTTGTTTTTTTAAAAAGAAAACCCCTGCATTGGATCATTTCCAGCTGTCTCCAATATGCCATTTTTGGGCAAGGTGCTGGAGCGGGTGGCACCTTCTCAGCTCCAGGGATCTCTGGATGAAGTAGTTTATCTAGATCCATTTCAATCTGGCTTCAGGCCTGGTTATGAGACAGAGTGTGGATGATTTGCGCTGGAGCTGGATAGGAGGACTGTATCCATGTTGGTTCAGCTGGACCATGTGGTGACTGTCAGTGCCATCAACCATGGTATCCTTCAAGTGGAGACTGGGCAGCTGTCAGGGATGCTTTAAACTGGATTCCTGCACTAAGCAGGGGGTTGGGCTTGCTGGCCTAAATGGGCTCTTCCAACTCTATGATTCTCTGTTGAGTGACTTATTGACCCAAAGAATGATGAGGGCCTATGTAGTGGGCATACATATGACGTCAGAACATAAGTCTATCCAGTATAGTATTGTCTCCTCTGATTAGCAGTGTGACAGACGTCTGGTATGGAGATTGGGGTAAAGAGGAGGGATGAACTGGCTCCTATCAAGAACACCCATGTGCTGCTCTAGCCATTGAGGGCCGGCAGGATCATGCCTCTGGCCTCTTTCAGTAGTTTCATTTACAGATGTTTTCTGCGACTTGAATTAAAGAGAGGGAGGGCTGTTTGCTGTTTCTTTAGCACGTGAAATTTCTGCTTTCCGTTAAAATGTATCCAGATCCTGTTCAGAGTGTTAAGAGGGAAGAGGGGGGCCATTTATTTAATCTGACAGCAACAGCCCTGCTGAGCGCATGAAGAATAAGGCCACGCCAACTCTCTCATGTTCAGCTTAAATTACCAGCAGGAAGGAGCTCGTATCCAGCTAGCCTGTTATGAAGTCTGTAGACTGATAAGATGAGATAACCATTGATTTACTCAACCGGTTAACAACTCGGGATGCTTAGCGTGTCGTTCTAAGCAGCTTTCAGGCTTCTTCATTGTGATGAATGAGGTCCTGCCAATTCCTGCCCCTAATGCATTGTTGCAGGTCAAAAACAAAAAGCCCTACAAAGGAGTTCCTCTTGCTTCTATACTAGAGGAAGCTGACAGATTTGGCTCTGAGGCATCCCTGGGAAAAGTCATTTTTAAACTGTGTTCCAGGTAACATGGGGGTGGGGCGTTCCTTAGATGTAGGGCAGCAACATGTCGTCAATTCTTTAGACTCCCCTGTTTAATTTTATTTATTTATATATTTTACTCAGTTATAGTACATAGATGCCTTTGATAGAATGGAAAGGAGCCAATCAGATTTTAAGTTGTTAAGAATAGGCACAAAGTCACAGAAATTGGGCAGTGGCAGCACAAGAAAAATACATTGGGAGGGGAAAACAGAGAGGGCAAAGAGTTTTATTGGGAGGGGGAGCTTTGTCCCCCCCATGTTAGATTTTTGAAAGAGAAATATGAGCCAACAGTGTGATGGCCCTGCAAAAACAGCAAATGCTATTTTGGGCTGCATTAATAGAAGTGTAGCTTCCAAATCGTGCGAGGTACTGGTTCCACTCTATTCAGCATCTTCAGTATTGCATCCAGTTCTGGGCACCACACTTCAAGAAGGATGCAGACAAGCTGGAGCGTGTTCAGAGGAGGGCAACCAGGATGATCAGGGGTCTGGAAACAAAGCCCTATGTAGTGAGGCTGAAAGAACTGGGCATGTTTAGCCTGGAGAAGAGAAGATAGAGGGGAGACATGATAGCACTCTTCAAATACTTGAAAAGTTGTCACACAGAGAAGGACCAGGATCCCTTCTGGATCATTCCAGAGTGCAGGACTAATGGGCTCAAGTTACAGAAAGTACAACAATGGAACCAATGACTTAGGGAGGTTGTGGGCTCTCCCACCCCAGAGGCCTTCAAGATGCAGCTGGACAGCCATCTGTCGGGTATGCTTTAAGTTGGTTTCCTTCATTGAGCAGGGGGTTGGACCCGATGGCCTTATAGGCTCCTTCAAACTCTACTATTCTATGATTCTATAAAATAATGGCATGTTTCACATGAATGCTCCCATTCTAAACACATGTTACCTTAAAGCACGTCCAACTGATGTTCTGATGGTATGGCGCTTTAAGTATGCATTCTTTGGATTGCAGCCTTATTTTAATTTCCAGTTTGGCATGCATTCATAATTTTCACAGAGCTCCAATTATGTGTGTGGTGGGGGGCACTCTGGTACTGCCCATGGGAGGGATGGGCAACGCATGGCCCATGGGCCACACGCACCTTCACCACCCCCTGGAGTACAGATGTTGGAGAAATCCACAACGGAGTCCAGTGATTTCAGATTTGTATGAATCTGACCTGACGATTCCACAGCTTTTTCGAGGATTCTGGAGACTTTGTAGACCATTTTTGTTGTTTTTGTTGTTTACCTTTAGGGGGATTAGCTCAAATTCATATGTGCCCTAATGCACACATGCACTGATGTGCATTAGCAGAAGAAGTGCACATTTGCATAACTGGAATGAAATTCTCACACATCCCTTAAAGAAAAAGAAAAAAGGAAGACACCCAATACTCCACAGAACACAGATGGAAGGGATTTAACAAAATCTGTACATCGCATTCATTGAGGCACTGAAATTTGTGATGGTGAAACATTACCACTTCTTTTGAAGTGAGATTTGGCCGTTTTAGGCTTCTGTAGAAGTTCACAATAAAAGTCTCACCTGGGAGCAGTCTTATACTAGGCCTGGCTGTTCCTTCACCTACCTCAGTATCCTCCACTCTGACTGGCAACAGCTTCCTTGGGTCTCCAAGAGAGCTCTTTCCCTCACCTCCTGCTATCTCATCCTTTGAACTGGAGATGCCAGGAATTGAACCTTCCTGTTAACCTTCAAAGCTTTTCACGGTCTAGCTCCTTCCTATCTCTCCTCTCTCATCTCACACTATTGCCCCACTCGTGCTCTTCGCTCCTCTGATGCCATGTTTCTCGCCTGCCCAAGGGCCTCTACTTCCCTTGCTCGGCTTCGTCCATTTTCCTCTGCTGCCCCTTACGCCTGGAACGCTCTTCCAGAACATTTGAGAACTACAAGTTCAATCGCAGCTTTTAAAGCTCAACTAAAAACTTTTCTTTTTCCTAAAGCTTTTAAAACTTGATGTTGTGCGGACTTTATACTGTTAGTTTTACCCTACCCTGTGTCTGTTTGCATTCTCTTCCCCTCCTTATTGTTTTACTATGATTTTATTAGATTGTAAGCCTATGTGGCAGGGTCTTGCTATTTACTGTTTTACTCTGTACAGCACCATGTACATTGATGGTGCTATATAAATAAATAAATAAATAAATAAATAAATAAATAAATAATAATCAGCAGCCTTTTGCATGCAAAACAAAGCACATACTCCGTCACTGCCAGTGAGATACAATCTCTCACTGTGATTACATGCAGCAGCTTTTTGTGATCTTTTTACCCATGGAAAGAGAAGAAAAAAGAGGACAGGAAAAGCAACGTTAGAAACAACCTGCTCTTTCTAACAGCAAAATTAACCTCCTTTGCCTGCCTGTTTCTTTCTTTCTTTCCTTCATTTATTTATTTATTTTCAAATCTGTTTAAGATCCCCTGTCCTCTTTGATGCTCTTCGTAGCATAAAATCTTCTAGGCACAGTTTTTCAGAATGTGTTGGTGATCTGGCAAAATTAGTGAGCGTAAAAAGTAACAGTTTAGTGACTTTGGTACCATAGGGCACAATCCGCATTAGGAAGACATGGGAGAGGAGGCAGGGCCAGCTCAAGTGCTTTTTCGGCACAGCAGGAAGACGGACAGTTGGACCACATGATCGCAGCTGTGTGGCGGTGGGCAGGTGGCAGAAGAGAAAAATGGAGGAGCATAGAAGGGACAACAAACCGGGGTGTTGCAAACAAATTTTTCTTTGATTTAAATTCAGTTGTCTTTTTTACCTCCTGTATCACATTTAAAACTCTTCCCACTAAATTATGCATTTGTCTACCTACTACAAATCCACATTGATCTTCCCCTATATAATTAGCAATAAATTTATTTAATTTTTGCTAAAATAGTTGAAATTTTTTTTGCATCTTGGTTTATTAATGAAATAGGTCTATATGAATCAGGGACAGTCAGATCCTTTTCTGGCTTTGGAATTAAAATTATTAACGAATGTTCCCATGATTCTGGGATCCTCTTGCTTTCTATTATAGCATTATATAGCTTCAATAATTTTGGTACCAAAAACGTTTTAATTTTTTTATAATATTCCGGTCCTAGACCATCTACCCCGGGCGATTTACCCGCTTTCAAATTCTCTATAGCTTCTTCAGTTGTCAACTTGAAAATAACTGTGTTTCCAGGCAATGTGGTGGCCATTGTATTCTGCTGAAGCAGATGGATCAAAAATGAACTGTGGGCACAACGTTGACCAAATGACGAGGCAAAGGCTTGCAATTAAATGCAAATTTGCCGTATTTAGCACTTCCCAATCAATATAGGGACCGAAACTCCGTTATCCTTTGAAATTCAAAGGATATTTTTTCTGAATTTTTCAATGGAGTTCTCCGATCAAAAATTGCATACAAAAACTTGCACAAATGTGTATACTAAGGGAAAGTGCACACAAAGATTAGAGAAAACAATGGTCAAAATGCATTACATTAGAGGGGAGATTGCATAGGAAAATGCATGTATTTGGAGAAAGGTACACAAATGTGTGTACAGATTTTCATTAATAATAAATTCTCAAGATTCGAGATGAGCCAAACTTAAGACTGGAAAAATGAGAAACTAACTGAAATTGACAGTTTTATCCATCCCTAATACTGACAGCCAGTCAAAGAGGTTATGAAGGCTTGTAACCTGTCGGTGACTTGTCATTAACTAGGAAAGTGAATAAGGAAGACCCGAAGTCTTTCGTCAATGAAAGTTGTCGTTGATTGATTTGGAGCAGGGCCATGATAACTGACGAGGGCAAATTGTAATTGGTTGGGCTGTGAGTTAAGGGCATGCTTCTTTAGTTTTGAGCCTGTTTTTGGTCCTGGTGTGATTGTTTATATACAGAGCGGCAGGCAACACGTGGGTCGTGTGCCACATGCCACCCCCATAATCCCCTGCTATGCCACCAATATTCACAGAAGCAAAATAGTCAAGAATTTGCTAATGTAGAATCATAGAATAGTAGAGTTGGAAGGGGCCTATAGGGCCATCGAGTCATCAGCAAAGGCTGCAGAACATTTCAACAGACCAATTTGGCTTGCTTTCAAGCTAAATTTGGCCGTTGTGGCATTCCGTAGCTGTTTGCCACTAAAATTCTTTCTTTTGCTGCCGCTACCTCCGAATGCTGTGGGATGTTATGAGCAGGTCAGCGACCCTTGGGAGAGGGTCTGGGGGACAAAAGTGCCCCTTGGACCTCCTGAAGTTGTCTGCCTCTGCTTCATGGTGTGGCATGCCAGCTGAGGAATTGGTGCCCCACGGAGGTGAGGAGGAAAGGTAGAGTAGAGGCATGGGGTGCCAAGGAAGACTTTGGCCTGGTGCTGTGGCATGTCCTTGATGTTTGTTTCAAGCAGGATAGGAGCAAGAGGGGCTATTTAAGCCAAAATCTTAACAGAAAACTGGACTGTGAAAGAGGCAGGTCAGCAAGGAGGGAAATGATCAATTGTACACAACTGTTTTCCCCACATGGAGATGTCCATCCATATCAAAAGGTGCATCCAACCAGTTCAACAAGGTTTAAATGAGCATTGTAGCATGGATGTGGATTCTTTCATTATTACATTTATATTCCACATTCCTATGTATTGTAGTGGAGGCTGGTTGGGCTGTGAATCCATTCTGGATTTCAGTCAGAAGCAGCCAGGACTCTAAAGGTGCTATCCAAGGTGCTGAATTCTACCCCCAATGGGTTCAGCACCTTGGATAGCTCCTTTAGAGTTATGTCGGAAACCCCCAGTGGATTCTCAGCCCCACTGCACTCAGGGTCACCACCTCCACTGTGTGTATGTATCCAGCCTTCCTGGTTTTCCCTTCCAATTTTATCTTCACAACAACCCAGTGAGATGGGTTAGGCTAAGAAAGAGGGACTGTCCCCGAGGTCCCCTAATGAGCTTCCTGGCCCAGTGTGGATTAGTCTAACCACTGCACTCCACTGCCTGGATGGGGGGAGCTGGATATATAAGAGGACAGGTCTGCTGCCCCTTTAAAAACTGTGTCAAACAGGGAATTTCAGCAGGTGTAGCTCATCATGCATTTTCTACACAACTGTTCATGTTGCAGGAGCCCTGTCCTCTTTTGCTTCAGGCGAGTGGAAGGTTTCTTCCTTGCTAGAAGAATTGGAGATCTGTTTTCTTCTGCTTCAAGTTCCCCTCCATTTCCTTCTGCATCTTGGAAAGGCCTTTCTATTAAGGGGTCATATGCAAATGTATTTAAATGTCACTATTTAAGAATGAATCGATGTGGCTGAAAGGTGTGCTTTTAACCGCCAAAACAAATATTTACTCGGGTTATAAGCTTTTTTGATGGAGCTTTTGCAAAACTTGGTCTAGACGGATGTTGGAGGCATATTGCTTTGGTTTCCAGACAAAGGGTCCCACCCATCAAATTTCAAGGCCGTCAAAAACACAATCCATTACTTGGGAGGGGCCACATCTGATCTGGTTCCACAGCTGCCCTGCAGCATGAGTCAAAGATATCAGATGTCATTGGCAATTCTGCCAAGTTACTCTTGGCTACGAAATGCCTGCCTTAGCTATTAATAATGCTGTACTGCTTTAAGCTGTGCGGTATGGCACTTCTCCAAAGCATGGGACAAGCACAGAACAATGTTAGAACATGCCCGGGAGGCCAGAATTTTGGCACTTTGCTTCCCAAGCTATGTGGATTCCATGTATCCAACCCAGGAAGGGTGTGAGCTAGGGATGAGAGAACCTGTTAGTTTCTGTTTCTCCTGCACTGGAATTCTTTTTAAAAAACCTCTAGTTCTTTCTCTCCTGATGACGATGATTTCATTTCTATACTGCCCAATAGCCAAAGATCTCTGGGCAGTTTACAACAAACAGTTTTAATAAAATGCTAGACCTGTTTTGACTAGTGTAAATGCCCCCATCATCTGCCATTGAACGCCTGGGAGTAGAGGGCAGTCTTAGCCTGGCACTGAAAAGAATGAGAGTGTTGGTGCCAAGTGGGCCTTAGTGGGGAGCTGGTCAGGGTGCCACCACTGAAAAAGCCCTCTCTCGGAGGAGGCATTTGGGGGGAAGGCCCTGGATGTTGACCATTGTGCCCCGGCAGGATATGAAGAACTTTGTCGATTTTGGGGGTGCTCTTGGATCCAGAACTGTCACTTGAGGCACAGGTGAACTCAGTGGCAAAGAGCACCTTTTATCAGCTTAGGTTGATATACCAGCTGCACCCTTATCTGGACAGAGATAGCCTAGCTACAGTTATCCATGCTCTGATAACCTCTCGTTTGGATTACTGCAATGCATTATACGTGGGGCTGCCTTTGAAAACGGTCCGGAAACTTCAACTGGAACAAAACAGGGTAGCCCCTTTACTAACAGGGACTGGCTGGCGAGATCACATCACGCCAGTCCTTTTACAACTTCATTGGCTGCCAGTCCAGGTCCGGGCCCGATTCAAAGTGCTGGTATTGACATTTAAAGCCCTAAACAGTTTGGGGCCAGGTTATT
The DNA here is from genome assembly GCF_023053635.1 of Elgaria multicarinata webbii. NCBI lineage: Eukaryota > Metazoa > Chordata > Lepidosauria > Squamata > Anguidae > Elgaria > Elgaria multicarinata. The sequence continues at coordinate 103,915,054 of NC_086177.1, read as the reverse complement.
TGAAGGAACGCCTCCTCCCATATGTACCTACCCGGACCTTAAGATCATCTACAGGGGCCCTTCTCTGCGAGCCCCTGCCAAAGGAAGTGAGGCAGGTGGCTACTAGGAGAAGGGCTTTCTCCGCTGTGGCACCCCAGTTGTGGAATGAGCTCCCCAGAGAGGTCCGCCTGGCGCCTACACTGTACTCCTTTCGTCACCAGCTGAAGACCTTTTTATTCACTCAGTATTTTAACACTTAATTTTAACTTAAATTTAAATTATACTGTTTTAACTGTCTATTTTAACCTTATATCAATTTTGCTGCGTGGTTTTATCCTGGTTGTGCTTTTTATACTATATTTTGTATTTGTGTTTTTAGCCTGTTGGTTGTTTTATGAAGGTTTTAATTTTTGTGAACCGCCCAGAGAGCTTCGGCTATTGGGCGGTATAAAAATGTAATAAATAAATAAATAAATAAATAAATAAATAAATTTTTGTAAATTCTTAACAAAGTTGAACTGAAACAAAATTCTCACCCAGCTGCACTGGCCAAATGCATTAAGTACAAGCTACTCCTAGCATGGAGAAGACTATGTTGTGCCTGCCAGTGCTGTAGCTGATAATAATAGTAATAATAATAATAATAATAATAATAATAATAATAATAATAATAATTTTATTTGTTACCCGCCTCTCCCTCCGGATTGAGGCAGGGCAAAACACAAATGCAACAACATACAACTAATTAAAACATTTAAAACCAATACATCACTAAAAGCAGCATGAGGAGCCTGTGAGACAGAAGTAGTGGCAACTCTAAGCACTAATAGGGCTGATTACAAGTGATTCAAAGCCACACTCTAAGCTCTCAAACTTCTGGGCCTGGATGGACAGGTTTGTCAGTTTCAGTTTCTCCCATATTTGTTGTTATGTGTGTTTCATCTTTGTTGTTTTTTCACCCTGAATGGGGAGAATTTTGTGAACTTTCCTTAATTATGATAATAACTGAAATGAAATGCTCACCCATCCCTGGTGGGCATGCACTAGTTTTGGGTCAGAGTCAGTCAGAGGTGACCTCTTGCCTATTCCAGACTGCCCAGAATGCATTCATCTCTATATAAAGTTCCCAGCAGAATTGGCATAGAGATGTATAGAAACATAAAGCTCATCCACACCAAACAGGATATTGTACTATGAAAGCGGTACATAAAAGGCAGGAGCCAAACTACTGCTTTGCATTGGTACTGAAGTGCACTGACAGCTGTGGGGCCCATGACACATCTACACCAAGCAGGATATAACACTATGAAAGTGTTATGAAAGCAGTATATGGTTTGTGTCAATGGGCCCCAACAGTTGTCAGTGCACTTCAATACTGCTATAAAGCAGTAGTGTGGCTCCTGCCTTTTATCATAGAATCATAGAATAGTAGAGTTGGATAAGGCCATCGAGTCCAACCCCCTGTTCAATGCAGGAATCATAGAATAGCAGAGTTGGAAGGGGCCTACAAGGCCATTGAGTCCAATCCCCTGCTCAATGCAGGAATCCACCATAAAGCATCCCTGACAGATGGTTGTCCAGCTGCCTCTTGAAGGCCTCTATTGTGGGAGAGCCCACAACCTCCCTAGGTAACTGGTTCCATTGTCGTACTGCTCTAACAGTCAGGAAGTTTTTCCTGATGTCCAGCTGGAAAAACTTCCTGACTGTTAGAGCAGTATGACAATGGAATCAGTTACTTAGGGAGGTTGTGGGCTCTCCCACACAATAAGGTGAATGCATTAACAATAAGGTGAATGCAATCCACCTTAAAGCATCCCTGACAGGTCGTTGTGCAGCTGCCTCTTGAAGGCCTCTAGTGTGGGAGAGACCACAACCTCCCTAGGTACCTGGTTCCATTGTCGTACTGCTCTCATACCACTATCATAGTGCAATATCCTGCTTAGTGTAGATGAGCCCATAGAAACCTTATACTCAGTGAGACCATTGGTCGGATCCAGCCCAGTATTGTCGACCCTGACTGGCCGTGGCCCTCCTGGTTCTCTGGCAGGGTTTCCCCCCCAGTCCTGCCTAGAGATGTTAGGGATTGAACCTGGAGCCTTCTGCATGCGATGGATATGGTCTTCCACCGAGCTATGGCCCTTCCCTTTGATTTTTAGAACCACTCTGTTGGATCACACCGATTGTCCTTGTAGACCAGTGGTGTCTTGAAAGCTCACAAGCAAAGCAGGAAGGCAAGAGCAAGAGGGTTGGGGGAGGCATTTGATCAGTTTGCATCTTAATGTGGTCTTACCAAATTTCACGCTTTCAAAGAAATGCGTGCACCAAAACTCAGTTATCCTTTGAAATTGGGACTTCTCTGGCTTTTGCAATGCATTTCGTCCATCCGAAAGAAAAAATGTACAAAAATGTGTATGTAAGGGGAAGGTGAAAAAAAATGCATATGTTAGTGATTTTTTTTTTAAAAGCGTTACAATTTGTGTGCGTGTGCAAGCAATTTCCCCAATGCGTTCGGCAAAATTCTTACAAGGGCGCATGGATTAGGAGAAGTGTGCACAAAAATGTATACAAACGTTCATCTGACATTTTCTTTAAAAATAATGCACAAGGTCTCTCGTTCAATCCCCAGCATCTCCAGGTAGGGCGAGGAAAGAATCCTGAGTTAAGCCCTAGAGAGCCATTGCTGCCAGTCAGTGTTGCCACTCCTGGGCTAGATCCACCAATGGTCTCACTCAATATAAGGCAGCTTCCAATATTTCTTATTGCCTTGTGTGTAGAAATGCTCCCTTTTATTAGGCTTGGATATATTGCCAATCTGCCTCAATATGTGATTGCACGTTCTAGTATTATTTAAGAGAGGCAATAATCTCTCTCTCTGTCTCTGTCTCTGTCTCTCTCTCTCTGCAACAGTCTTTCCTAAGCTGATGCCCATGAGATGTTTTGGACTACAATTCCCAGCATTCTTGAACCTTGGCCCTGCAGGTGGAGAATGATGGGGGAATGGAAGTCCAAAATATCTGAAGGGCACATGGTTCCCGAAGGCTGCTTTAGATGATCCTTAATTTTATATGCCTTTATAATTTCCCCTAACCATTATTATTATTATTATTATTATTATTATTATTATTATTATTTTCTTACTCGCCTCTCCCTTTGGATCCCTTTACAAGCCCCTAAACATGTTAGCCTTTCCTTGTAAGGGGTGTGTGTGTGTGCTCCAACCCCTTAAAATCATTTCAGTTCCCATTCTCTATATGTTTTCTGTTTCTGTTCTGAAGATGATACCAAATTAATTTATGCCTCAGAGATAAAAAGAACTTGCAGGGATGTTCCCTCCAGGGTGTGTGTGTATTCTCTGAGAGTCCAAGGCATTCAACCTCAAGAGGCCTTGGACTAGCATCACACATACCTCTTCAGCCATCTGGGCAGCCTAAATCTGTTTAGAATCAAAACAAAATGAGCATGTCCATTTATTGATTTATTTTAAAAAATCCCAATTAAAATGTAGTGGAAGCCCACGGATGTGTCAGCAAAAAGGGATCAGGTTAGTTCTCTCTGTACTGAATGAAGGAGGAGGAGGCCCTGCTCTCTGCTTGTAGAAATAGGCTGTGGGTTTTCACTCATTGGTGGGGGGATAATAAACATGTATTTTAACTTGCAGCAAAGCTGCTTTATATATAGCTCCACCACTAGATCTCTTGCATAAGCAGTGATCTTTTTAAAAGCTTTCAGCGAAAGGTCAGTGTGTGTGTGTGTGTTTGTGTGTTTGTGTCCGTGTCCCTCTTAATGTGCTAAATCTTTTCAAAACAAAACCAGGGAATGCAATTTAACACTCCTCTGACTTCGCAAGATTGTAAGAATGTGACATCAGCAGGATGGTTGCATTACTGCGCTATTCACTGCCAAGACGGACACTCTGATTTCAGCCTTTAAGGGTGCCATCCAATGCCTATTTAAACAGAAAAAAAGTCCTACAAATCCCAGCAAGCCCCAGCCAGTCATACTGTCTGGAGAATGCTGGGAGTTGTTGGACTTTATTCTATGTATGTATGTATGTATGTATGTATTACATTTTTATACCACCCAATGGCCGAAGCTCTCTGGGCAGTTCACAAAAACTAAAACCATAAAAAGCATAATAAAGCAATTGACAGTCTAAAAACACAAATACAAAATACAATATAAAAAGCACAACCAGGATAAAACCACACAGCAGAAATTGATATAGGTTAAAATACAGAACTAAAACAGTAAAGTTTAAATTTAAGTTAAAATTAAGTGTTAAAATACTGAGAGAATAAAAAGGTCTTCTGCTGGCGATGGAAGGAATACAGTGTAGGCGCCAGGCAAACCTCCCTGGGGAGCTCGTTCCACAGCTGGGGTGCCACAGCAGAGAAAGCCCTCCTCCTAGTAGCTACCTACTAAACATGCATAGGATTGCATCCTAAGGAGGGTTATGGGAGTTGTAGTCCAACACATCTGGAGGACTTGAGGTTGAGGAAGCCTGCTTAAAGGGTTTGTGATGTGAAGGACAACAGTCTCTAAGGCTACAATGCTAAGCGTACTTACTAGGGAGTAAAACCAAATGAATACAGAGGGGCTTACATTTGAGTAACCATGAATAGGATTCAACTTTAAAGCAGTAAATCAATTTCACTTACCTGGGAGGTAGATGAATAAGTCCCATTGAACATGTATGGGATTGCACTGTCAATGACATTTTGTGTTTGTACCAAAAGGGAATGTTGAGAAGGAAAGGGATGTGTTATTTGCCATTGCAAACTAATAATAATAATAACAACAACAACAACTCAATTATCTAACACAGATTCTAGAATGGCAAACATAGGTATAAACGATAAACAAAAGAAAATTTTAAAAGCAAATTAAAATTGTTCAGTTTAAAAACAGAAGGAACCATCAGAACAGTGGCTCGTCAGTTGAGGAAGGCTTCTCGAAACCGAGTCAATTTCAGGAGGCGCCAGAAGCAGCCTAATGTTGGCGTCTGGCTGACCTCCAGAGGCAGAGAGTTCCACAGAGAAGGGGCCACTACACTAAAGGCTCTTCTCCTGGTGGATTCCAAACTTGTGAAGTTTATCTTGCATATTTTGCATATACCTGTTCATTTGAGACATCACTTATGCAGCTAGATTACAGTTACTTGGGAGCCAAGCTCTTGAAGACAGGAGGGAGTATCTAGTCCCCCGTCTTCCTTGTTACAAGCTTGAAGATTCACAAGAGCCAACTTCGGGTCCGATAGAAACTCCCTATATCTGGGGCATAAAAAGTTGTTTTTAATATTTGAATAATTTTATTTATTTATTTTAAATCCACATATCCTTTCCCCACTGATGAAGACCTGTATGGTTGAAACGCGTTTGGGGATTTTTGTTTGAAGTTTGATGTATGTGGACTATTCTGTTTAAATTCTAAATGTATGTATTTGCTTTAAGATTAAAATATTTTCTACTAATATGATTTTATTGTAATAAGTATAGCTATACCTAAATTTGATATATTGTTTGTATCGGTTTTCTTAAACTTACTTTGCTTTCAGGTTTGGTTTTGGTTTAAGATAGCACTTTTTCACATTTCTGTTGGATTTAAGCTAAAGCGAGAGAGACAGATGTGGTACCGTGTAAAGTATATCATCCCTCCCACAACTGGGTACGCTCTGGAGGTTTTGGACTACAGCTCCCATCATCACTGATCATTGGTCATGTTGGCTGGGGCTGATGGCATTTGCATTCCAAAACATCTAGATCAGCCTTCCTCAACCTGGGGCGCTCCAGATGTGTTGGACTGCATCTCCCAGAATGCCCCAGCCAGCTGGCTGGGGCATTCTGGGAGTTGTAGTCCAACACATCTGGAGCGCCCCAGGTTGAGGAAGGCTGATCTAGAGGACACCCAGTTGAGTAAGGCTGGTATATATGTTCTGGGAGATAGTTAGGAAAACAAGAAGCTGTCTTAAACTAGCTCAGGCTATTTGTCCATCTAATCCAGTATTGTCTTCTCTGAGTGGCAGGGGCTCTTCGGGTGATTCCCATCACCTGCTATCTGATCCTTTTTTAATTGGAGATGCCAGGGATTGAATCTGGGACCTTTTGCATACAAAGTCCTCTACCTTTACTAGGATCCCTCCCCTATATAGCACGTACCTAAATTGTCCAATTCAACAATTTTTCAAGAAACATCTATGACTGGTAGTGAGTTCTTGAGACAGATGTCAGTGAAGAATGAAGAAGGCTGGTGCAAAGAAACCATCACCATCATCATCATCAGATGATAATAGCTGATGATTCATGCAGAGGTTAAGAAGTGAACTTTTTCTTGTTCCGTTGCTTCGTTCTCATTGCTGCTCTGCTCGGAAAACAAAACTTTCAAGCTAAATGGCTGCGGAAGCAAGGAAGGGTGGGATGAGATGTTTCCTTGAAAGGACAATAACGCCGATGACTAAGGGACTGTCAGCCCAGATCTGTAAAATATTTGGCTGAATCCTGCTTGAAGCATCTATAAAAGAGCAGGTACATCCTAGAGCAGGAAGCAAGGTGTGCCAACATTTAACTTTTAAACAGCTGCAACCCTGGCAAGTGACCTTCTCAATGTGTTACTTTGTAACCCAATTTCTGTCATTACGAAAAGTGCGGTGTTTGCCAAGGGTGGGCTTGTGCAAAGGAAGGAGCCCCACATGCAATCACAGGTGTGACACCTGTCAGCGAGGGCTGGGCCACTTACTTTCAGGGTCCGGAGGCCAGGTTTCGCCTTCAGCTTAGCAGCACCACCAAACAGAGGGCTTCTTCGCGCATAGTTGCATGGGAAGCTGCCCTAAACCAGGTTAGACCGATCCAGACCAGTTTTGTCTCCCGAGACTGGGCTCTCAAGCAGCCCCAGGCCACAGCTAGACCTAAGGTTTATCCTGGGATCATCCAGGGTTTGCCCCTGCCTGAGCACTGGATCCCCTGTGTGTCACCTAGGTGAACAGGTTTGACCCCTGGACGATCCAGGGATAAACCTTAGGTCTAGCTATGGCCCCAACTTTTGCACATATTTTTCCTACTGTAAAAAAAGTCGAAATGCTTCCCATAAGGCTTAGTTATTTGCAACAAGAGCTTTAAGCTATAACATGCTGGCATTTTTAAAATATATAACGTTGGCTCTTGCGCTGTTTTGCTTTTGGCTATACCCAATACTGGAATATAGCCCTCAAGAGCTTGTCCAAGATGAAATTTCGACCCTGGACTGAAAGAGCCCTGCACCAAACTAGTGGAGACTTGGAATGTTGAGTCTTAGCTTTTACAGGGCTATACAGGGCTATATTATTACTGACTGATATATATTGGTTTTTATGCTGTATGTTTTTATGGGTTGTTTTATGTTTTTAAATTGTTTTTAACATTTTTTATGCTGCCTATGGTGTTTAATTATTGTTTTATCTTGTTTAAATTGCTTTAACTTTGTATGTCGCCCAGGGTATTCTGTGTATAAGTGGGATATAAATTGAAATAGCAGTAGTAGTAATAATGACAACAACAACAACAATAATAATGTAAAATTCGAGCAGGATGGACTATACGGACAGAGACAATACAGCTGTAAAAATAATTCACCAACAACTGGCCATCAAATTCAACCTCATCAAACAACCTACACCATACTATACATCAGTCGTTCCCAAAGTGGGCGGTACTGCCCCCTTGGGGGTGGGTGGGATTGCATAGGGGGGCGCTAAGAGGCAAAGGGGCGGCAGGGGGCGCTCGAGGTGGTCTTTTCCGAGAAGCGCCTCTCCAGAAGGTCTTAAAACCCAGGGACATTTTTATGGGAGAAGGTAGTTTGGTCCCAAGCTATATAGGGGAACCCCATACATCCAGTCATGTATTAATACTGTTTAAGAAGAGTCTTTTTAACGGTGAATTGAAATGTTTCAAAAGCACCAGAACTCTAATGAAGTGACATACCCTGCTTGGTGTGCCCCGTCACGACGGCTGCAAAACAGGCGTTCGCTCTCTTTTCCCTCCCTCCCTCGGCAAGCCTGCGGCGGGTGCTTCGGATTTTGAATAAATATTCAATTAATTGTTACTGTTTTGAATTTTATTGTTATTAGCTTTCTTAGTGGGTCGTTGAAAACCACTATTCTGAATAATGATTTGTATAGGGTAGGGTAGGGTAGGGTAGGGTAGGGTAGGGTAGGGTAGGGGGCACTGGGCACAAGTTTGTGGAACCAAGGAGGCGGTGACCTGAAAAAGTTTGGGAACCACTGCTATACATGCTCACCTGAAACAATCTTGGAAAATGCAGATCATAAAATATACTGGGGCAGAACAATATACACCATTGGCCATGGAAGTTAAAAAAAAAACTATGGCAACAGGAAAAGGTCATAATTATTAGGGATGTGCTCCGCTCCGATTAGAAGCGGAGAGTCAGAAGTGAATTGGCCTGCTCCGCCTTGCCCAGAGGTGGAGTAGAAGTGGACTGGGGACCCGTAGAAGCACAGCGAAGAGAAGCGCCCATACGCGGAGCGCTTCTCTTTTCGCAGTGCAATCTGATCGCCATTTTGAAAAATTTTGCCCATAGGATTGCATTGCAGAAAAGAATAGGAGATAACTGTGTTGTTTTTTAAGCTATCTTTCTGAAACTTCTTGTGCTTAGAGAGTCGTGGCTGGGGGTCATTTTGAGCCTACTCTCAGCTCTCTGCGTGCTGCGGTTCGCTTGCTAGAATTTTTGGAAAAATCGGGTAAAACAGCGGGAAAATGTACCTTTTTCGAAGGGCTGAGGGGCAGAGTCAACTCCAAGTCATGATCACATGATCCCAAAGTTGGAGGAGGGGATAGGCAAAATGGGTAACTTGGGATTCTGGGAACTTCTCTTTCTTAGTCTGAACGGACTTTTCCCAGTGTTTTTTAAAACAGTAGCCCCACCAAATGCACAAGCACAACCTGAAATCATATACTAAGCCAATAATAAGAGATAGAAAAAGCACAGCACTGCTACCCACCCTAACTTTGTGGAACAACTGAATAGATGTGGTGCAAGGGGATGAGCTCCCCTAGGGCATGGACGTGCCCTGTGCACTCTCCTGTCCTTGGAGGGCCATCAGAGCCCTCCAAAGGTAAATCACTGGAGAGAATGCCTATCATTTTTTTATTATTTATGAGTTGAAGTGATTGTTTGCTTCTTAAAGACTGGTACCTAGACAGGACCAGTCAAATTGGCAGATGATTCCCCCTCCTCTTGGGCACATCCACTCCCCTCTTACTAGTAAAAGACAGATATAGCATTTTTAAAAAAAATTCTTCTTGTTGTTTATTCAGCAACACTGCTGCTTTTAATTCCACCCATCCTTTGTTTATTTATTTATTTATTTATTTATTCATTCATTCATTCCATTTTATATGCGTTACTGGCTTTGAAACTATCCTTGGCTCACTTCCTTGTGCCCCCAGAAATGTCTGCTGCCTGCCTGCCTTCCCTCCCTCCTCCCCTGCCCACCTCGCAGGGATGGTTTTTGTGTGTCTTACTTTGACTCAGGGGAGAAGTCCTTCCTGTGCTCAAGTTCCAAATCAATTTTTCAAGTGTGGAAGAAGATTCATATTTAGGTTTATCTCTACTCCCCAATTCATGGCATGTTGGGATTTCCTTTGAGCTGTCTGCAGATACTGGGGTGTCTGACTTTCATAAATTCCCAAAAAATCCGGGGATGATGGGATTGGCTTGAAACTTGGCATCCATGTGGACACATGGGTAAGCTGTCATGGGACCAAAGGTGAGTTTTCTGACATGCAAATTGACGTAGTTGTAAAATGGGACTTGATTTGGGGTGAGTTAAAAGGTTAGAGCCCCGCCAAAAATCAGTGGATTATGGGATTGCCTTGAGTCTTGGCGTGCATGTGTATCCCTGGATAAGCTATCATGGTGGCGAGTTTGCGGTTTCTAACGTGCAAATTGAGGGAGCTATCGAAAGGGGTCTGAATGGGGTGCCCGATTTTCAAAAATTCCCCAAAAATCAGGGGATGATGGGATTGCCTTGAGTCTTGGCGTGCATGTGTATCCCTGGATAAGCTATCATGGTGGCGAGTTTGCGGTTTCTAACGTGCAAATTGACGGAGCTATCGAAAGGGGTGTGAATGGGGTGCCCGATTTTCAAAAATTCCCCAAAAATCAGGGGATGATGGGATTGGCTTGAAACTTGGTGTGCATGTGTATACCTCCATGATGTGTCAGGGTGCCAAACTTGAGGTTTCTAACTTTAACAGAAAAAAAGTTGTATACTTTTTTAGCTTTCAATGCAAGCCTATGGGGGGAAAAACAGAGCTCCGATCCGGATCCAGAGCTCCGCAGCAGAGCGGAGTGGACATAGGCATAGCGGGGGCGTAGCGGAGTGGCCTGATCCGCAAATTACGGATCTGGAAGAGAAGCGGAGCGGGGGGTCCGTGCACACCCCTAATAATTATGCTGTTAGTCACATCAGTCATCAGCATCACAACAATATATATATATATATATATATATATATATATATATATATCAGAAAACATTCAGAAAATGAGCCTACCAAAATACATCCACACCAATATCCAGAAAGCAGTCTTACTTAAAATGGGTTCAATAGTCAGGAAATCTGTGAATCAGTAAAAGACAGCATGACTTGGCAAATCCTGTCTAGAAAAACCACCATGAGTAAGGAAAGAGAGAGACACCAACAACAACGGAAAGCTTTGGTTTAAGCAATCTATCCTTTAATGTGTGTATGTGGATGGGTGTGGATGTACAAACACACACACACACACACTTCCTCCTTTCATGTGGAACAGCATTTGGTTGCACCTGCATTTCACTTGTACAAATGACAATGTGACAGCAGTGAATTAAAATGCCTTTCTTTCCATGAATGACTACTGGTAAATTTTAATCTCATCCTGGCAGTTCAGGTTTCAGCTCTTTAGGGAGCAGCAGGGATGGAGGGTTGGGCAACCAGAGCGAACAAGCTGTCCGTTTGAGATTTAGGCACAGCTCTTACCTCCAGCCCTCTCTGGAGATGTATGATGAAGCCAGAATCACATGAGTGGCGTTCCCAAGACCGTCTCAGACGGTGCTTGGCTCTCCGTGGTGAAATTCCTTTTCATTGCACATGTTTCATGCTTAGGCGCAAGCAAGACGGTGATTTGCCTTGTGATGGGCCGTTAATATATATCGGTAGATGCCTGGATTAAATCAAGCAAACCCTTTCCAATGGAGGGAGGGGAGAGTACTAAGGAAATTGGGGGAGTGGAAATTTGCATGGTTTTGAACACTCATTCTGAATGGGACAGGATGAAAAGCTAGCCCTATTCATGCAATATAAGCAGAGATGAGGTTGTGTTGATGGGTTTGGAGGGGGGGACAGGATTGTGCCTGCTGCTCCCATTTGTCCATAGTTTCCTCTGAAGCTGTGAGCAAAACCTGCCCAGTTTTATATCCAAGGCTTCAGAAAGGGGATATGATCCGATGACATATTCATGCTTGTCAGTCTCCCAGCCTACCTGAGCCTGGTGGACACCTATTTGGAGGAAAAAGAGGAGAAGGACTGGAATTCCACATCAACCCCCACTGCCATAGACTATGTGGGGGAGTCTGAGGAGACCCATCAAAGGGGTGCCTCACCTGTTCTCCTGAAGAGTCTCTCCAACCCAAGCCCTAGCCCTGCCTTGGTTCTCATTTCTGCTGCCTTGTCCCACAGCTCTCCAGAGCATAGACAGTGGTGGACAAGGTACAGAGACTCAGAATCATTGGGTCATATCCAATGATAGTCCTATGTAGAGTAGACCCATTGAGATACATGTTAGTCACAACTAACTGAAGTCCCATTCATTTCAATGGGATACAGCACATTGTATCAAACTAGGGGCTACTCCAACCCATGCAAAGGATGATCCATTCACTAGTATGTATTTAAATGACAGCCTAGATAGATGCGATGGCCAGGAGTGCCTACTATCAGCTTCAGCTGATATGCCAGCTGCGCCCCTTCCTAGAGTCAGAAGATGTAAAGACAGTAGTGCACGTGCTGGTAACTTCAAGGCTCGACTTCTGCAATGCGCTCTACATAGGGCTACCTGTATGCCTAGTCCAGAAACTTCAATTAGTTCAAAATATGGCAGCCAGGCTGGTCACCGGTACACCTAGGGGTGACCACATTACACCAGTTTTAAAATCTCTTCACTGGCTGCCAATTAGTTTCCGGGCGAAGTATAAAGTGTTGGTTATCACCTTTAAAGCCCTACATGGTTTGGGTCCAGACTACCTGTGGGATCGCCTTCTCCCGTACAATCCGCTCCGCACACTCAGGTCCTCTGGGAAGAATTTACTCCAGCTAATAAAAAAAAGACTGACAACTATTACCCAGCAGACCTTTTCTTCTGCCGCTCCCAGTTTGTGGAATGGCTTGCCGGGAGAGATTCATCAACTTAATAGTCTTCCAGAATTTAAGAAAGCCATAAAGACTGATCTCTTCCAGCAGGCCTACCCAGCTGAATTTTAAGATGCCTTTTTAATAATGTGCTGCTTTTAATAATGTATTAGTTTTAAATGTTTTAATTAGATATATGTATTTTATTGTGTTTGTAATTGCGTTGTACCCTGCCTCGATCCAGAGGGAGAGGCGGGTAACAAATAAATAAATATATTATTATTATTATTATTATTATTATTATTATTATTATTATTAATTTATTTATTATATATTATTATTTATTACATCTATATACCGCCCCATTGCTGAAGCTCTCTGGGTGGTTTACAAAGATTAAAACACTGAACATTAAAAACAAATACACAAAGTTTAAAACCAGCATAAGCATAGAAACAGAGAAAATTTTGTCACGTTTATGTTTATGTTCAAAACACTAAACAGCATATTGCATTGTTTGGTTCATTTCAGGGCATGTCGGGATTTTGTTGGGGGAGAAGCCATGGCTCCACAGTAGAGCTCATGTTTTGTATGCATCAGGTTCCATCTGCTGATAGTTACGCTGTTCAATAGGATCACAGGTGGTGCAAAGGATCGCAGGTGGTGGAATCAGCACAGATCTCTGCCTGTCCCTTGGGAGATCTCCCACCAGTCAGAGTAGATGGTGCTGAGCGAGATGGCTCAACGGAAGCCTCACGTGGGTCATCTCGTTTGTGTGGGCAGCAGTGGAGATTTGCCACAGTTCCACCATTACCCATTGCAAATAAACTCTGGAGGTCATGTTGTCTTTGGTACATGTACATCCACTTTGGTAAAGTGGATAAGAGAAATGATAACATTTCTCTTATCCACTTTAACAGTCATGGCTACCAATTGTGGGCTGTCATTGTGGGTAGGTCCCATAAAGTGCTTGCAGGCTGTATTTTTTAACAGAAGAACAAGCTATGTCTCAGCTACGTTGTAGAACATGCTGAAGATCTGAGATTTGGCTCTCAGACCGCATGGCCTTATTATTGTAACGTGAACGATCCTGTTAAGATTTCTCGACACAAGAATGCCGTGTCAGGACCACAGAAATGTTTAGTTTCCATTTATTTGAAGCTACTCAAGGGTAGGTGGGGTAAATGAAATTCACAGCTGTATATTAGATGGAAAAAACGATGGAACGCCCCAATGAAATTTTCCCTTCTTATTTATGTTTCCAGGTGGAAAAGGAAGGCGTTTCAGCAATTTACACAAATAATATTTTTGACAGTTGCCTGGCTCCCCGCCGTTCAAATGAGTGACTTCTAATGAAATAATTTTCATGAAAAAGTGATCTTGCCTTACCTAGGCCTTTTGTTCATTTAAGGTTTCTCTTCCCACACAGCGAAAGACGTGTATTTGACACTGCTAATAATTTTCTCTCAATCTGCCTGGGTGGCAAAGAGAAGATTACAATTGTTTGTTTTATGAAAGCTTTGGAGGGAGAAATTAGCAAAGGAGATTTTGAAGCCAGATAGATAGGTATTTTCTTTTAAGGGAAGAGAAGGAAAAGCCTGTTTTTCAATTGCTCAAGGACGCAAGGAGTGCTATTCCTTTGAACAATAGAGGTAATTAAGCCGCATATTGTTGCCTCAACAAAGCAAAGCAAAGAATCCTCGAGGCGTCCACTTTCCTGTCCCTCTGTCGTGGCCGTTTCACTTGGGCACCCAGGCGAAGGACGCCACAGGTCAGCATGCTCCCCATCAAGAAGAAGAGCCTGAAGATGTTTGTGCTTGCCTTACTTTTCGTCATCACCATCACCTCGTTCTTGCTGAACTACACGAACAATGTCGTCATGGTCACCTGGGACCCCAAGCACATGGTTTACCAGTTTTCGGAACAGTTTAAGAAACTGCTGAAATACTCCAGGAGGCCGTGCAGCTGTAGCACTTGCATTTCCGAACAAGAGGTCTCGGCCTGGTTCGACGACAGGTTTAACCAAACTATGCAACCTTTCTTGACCTCACGGAATGCCTTCATACCCGAAGAGAGCTATAAATGGTGGCTGGTGAGTAGGGAAGAAGGGTGTCGCTTAACACAGGGGTGTCGACCTTCTTTCAGCTCAAGGGATGGATTTAATTTTGGAGGAGCTCATGGGGGCAGATTTCAATGGGGATCCTCCTTTAGCTTAGAGCTCTTACTGCGAATAGCTAACCCTTAGAAGAGGCATTTCAACTTTCTAGAAAGCAGGGGCATGCAAGGTCTAGCAAACCACCCAACGATTAGCATTGTTGTGGGGGCGGGGGGTGGCTATCTGGGGAACCCCAGAGTATTAGATTTGGCACACGGGCCTAAGGTTAGGCACCTGTGGTTTAATGGATATGATATGGGTCAGACGGGAAATGGCCCTTTAGGTCCCATGAATGGCTTCGTTCCATTTTTCCATGAATGTGTATAACACAGTCCCCAGTCAGATCTATTGTTCCTTTGAACTGCGTGACATGCAAGCTTGTATTGCAGTCCCAATAATGCCAAATGGCTGTGTGTCGTGGAGATGTGAGATTGCATCTGCTTGATCAGCCCATGAGACATACCTGTCCTCAGGGCCAGGGCCAGACTATCTCGCGCCCTAGGCAAGGTGAGCTACTTTCACCCCACCCCCAAAAAAATGCCAACTTTGATTTTTAAGAACATATGTTTCCTGGAAAAAATAAGAAGCACAAAACTTGAAACTGCTAAATTTATTTTAAAGTGCAAGAGTCCTAGAGCTTTGGATATTGGATGGTAGAAAAATAAAATAAATAAGTAGTGCTGCTTTTATTCCCCGCCCCACAGCCACTTTTTTTAATTGTTTAAAAGTGCTGCCATGGCTCTGTTGAATGCCAGCCGGAAGCACAAACGCCACACGTTCTAGAAATAGGGCTGCAAATGCCCCTGGGAAGACACAATGTAATGTTGTTGGGTGGTGTCATGATTGCAAGGCCTCCTGCCGAGAGGTGAGATAATAAAGAGGTCAGCTATGCAATCCGCAAAGCTTTTTTTTCAGTAAATAGACACCTTTTCACACCTGAAGTGAAAAGTGTGAATGTTAGGAAATATCCTCTAAGCTTAACTAGCCTAGAAAAGCAAGGCAGTTGCCTGTCAACCCAATAGAGAGTTTCCCCCAGTGCCTGAATCTCTCCTTCAGGGAGGGTCTTCAAGCTGTAATCTCTGGTGGGTGGCTAGCCTGGCGGACCACCTCCCACCTCCTCTCAGCTCCACACACTTGACCTTGTGGCAGACTCTGGGACCCATCAATGCCAATGCTCCCTCCCCTTCCAACAAAGATTTGAGTTCGCAGGGAGGGGGAGGAGGGGAAAGATGATCTCTGAGCTTGGGGCTCCTGTTTGATAAGCTCCAGGGAAGATTCCTAGTTGACTCTTGGAGAGACTTGAAGAATTTTCTCTCCCGTTTCCTGTCTTGGCTGTTTTACTTCTTCAGGCTTTGAATCCAATGCGGGATATACACCAGGGAGACCAGGCCTGATCCTGACAGACGGTTTTCTGAGTGCTGTTTTGAAAAATGATGGCTGCCGCCATGGTCTTTCTATGGAGGCCTCCCAGTGGCATTTATGGCCCCATTTCCCAAACAAGTGAGAGCTGTACTGCCAGCTGGTGCACTGTCTGTGGCATTTCAGAAGACCACCACAAAGCCCTGTCTCTCATGCCTGCCAACTTAATTGACCTTACTGTTGAGCCTCTGAGTAGCACCTCCAACGTTGATCTTAACTTATGGGCAGGTTCCTCAAGGAAAAGCAGCCCTTCAGATAACAATAACATCTTTTAACACTGAGAGCAAATGCAAAATCTAAATGAAAAAAATAAATCTTGTACACACTTGCAATCTACAATCTCACTTAACCTTCTAAACTGTTAAATGCTGCTCATGCTCTGGTTAACGCCTCCAACAAGGAGGATGAGGCAACCATTTCTCAGGCCTACGATCCCAAGAGTTGTTGCTTTGCTCCTGGTTCTTCAACCTTACTGATTTAAACTTAGATAGAAATATTGTCCTCCAAGTGACCACTCTTCGAGACATCTTGTTCCCCTTGGTATCCCATTTCTGTGCCAAGCTGCCCTTGACAGGTTTCCTGTGAACGTGGTTTTCCAGATGTCCAAGGGGCCTTATTACATCTATACTGACAGCAAAACGCCTGCCAACCCACAAAAGAATCAATGCCATTAAAGGCTGTGACCGGATTTTTAGTGCCTCTGGTTTTACCAGCTGACTCATTTCTGAATTCAAATAATAATTGGGCTTGAGGGGGAAACAGCTGCCGAAAAAACCTTTTCTCATTAATAGATGTACAGATTTGCTTGTAAGGGAAGAAAGGGAACGAGAGAGAGAAACAAAACACAAACATGACCTGGTCATTGCAAGTTCAGGCAGAACATTTTGCCTTGACTTATTTTGTAATTCTACCGTGCTTATTCATTAACTGATTTTATTTTATTTGTATGCCACATTTCTACCCAGAAAATGGATGGTCAAGGTGGTATAGTTTGAGGACATGGCATTGTTAGCACGTATACATACAGGTGGGAAAGGGTCAAAGCAGGGTAGAGGGCAAGTTTTGGCCCCATTCCAACAAAGTCCCAAAATGCAGCATATATCGGAGAAAGGCCAGAAGTGAGCTTGGGGACACCAGAGAGAACAGCGACAGCACTCTTCTCTGCTCGAACCAATGAGCAAGTCTGACTCAGAAACTTTTCTGTTTGTCTGCCAAGGGAGGCAGAACAAATACGACTACAGTCCTTAAAAAATACCTAAAAGGTTTCAAATTGATAACTGCTTCAAAGAGGAATTCATTTTGCTGTACAGCTCCTGACGAAGGATCTCCAGATCCAAAACATTGAGCGTTTGTACAAGTTTAGTTGAAAGTTTTTGGGATTTTTTTTTCATTTTGGATAAGGAAAATAAAGAAAACCTTCTTTCATATTTTATAGCACCAGAGAGCCAGCCTCTCCTTTTCCTCATAGCCTTTTCGCGGTGCTTTTTCCCTCTTCTTCCACATTGTATTGCCCAAGGGACCGTAGGAACCTGGAGACAGCCCTGTTCAAGAGCTTCTGACGGCTAATCCATTTGCAGTCCTTAATAGAGTGACTCCAAAATTGTTCTCCACAGAAACTACAAGGAGAAAGAAGCCCCAAGGGTATTAATGAGACCATTCAGGAGCTGTTTGAGATCATTCCTGGAGATGGGGAACCGTTTTTGGAAAGAAGCAGTTCACGGTGCAGGAGGTGTGCCGTGGTGGGGAATTCGGGTAACCTTAAGCAATCGCAGTATGGCCAAGAGATTGACAGCCATGACTTGGTGTTCAGGTGAGTAGTTGCAAGGCACAATGTTCTTCAACCCGACCTCTCTGTTGTCGGAAGCAGAAGTCTATGCTATGAAGGATAGGTAGGTAGCAACTGTAACTGAACCCAGCTGTGTCTCCCACTTACAACGTCCTACCTGCTGTTACTGCAAATTAAAGGCTGGTTCATAGACAGACAAACACACATGTCTCCCTATCACTTGCATTACTCCACACTTGCAGCTGAATGGAGAAATGGCTCCATTCCAAACAACGACATCTTCCATTTGTAACCCTCTGATCTTTTCACACCACTCATCCCATCCTTATTCTTACCAGAAAACACCCTTTGAGGAGAAGGCAGACCCAGCGTTAAGGGTTGACTTGGTTGGGCACTTGCTGAGGGCAGACACCCCAGCAGAGGTCCACTGATAAGAGCTCACTGGACTTGCTCCTCGTCTTCCCCATCGCAACCTGGCTGTTCACCTGCCTCTTGCTCTGGCCCAGACCACAGTGGTGGTGAGAAGGAGGAGGAAGAGGAGGAGTTGATGCCATGGCCTACTTGCTCCCTGACTCTGCCTGGCAAGCAAGCAAGCAGGAGCAATGATAAGAAAGATGATGAGGTGTAAGAGCAGCTGATGACCATGACAATGTGAGTGTAGTGTAGGCCCATTGAGGATGTCTTGCCCAAAGGCCTTGAAAAACAAGGTTCCTGCACTTCTCCTTTATAACAATTCTACAATCCAGTTCACCTGATTCTCATTCTGGCCC
This sequence comes from Elgaria multicarinata webbii, assembly GCF_023053635.1. NCBI lineage: Eukaryota > Metazoa > Chordata > Lepidosauria > Squamata > Anguidae > Elgaria > Elgaria multicarinata. The sequence goes on along the minus strand of NC_086177.1, from coordinate 103,896,563 downwards.
AGAAAAAGGTGTTGGTGAGAAGGGGGAGCAGTAGATGCCACTGCCCCTCTGCCTCTCAAGCAAGCAAGTGGTAGCAATGATGAGCGAGAGGATAAGGAGCAATAGCAGCTGTGACAATGGTGGTGAGAAGGGAGACTCACTGTGGGAAGGGGCCTATTGATGTCCCATGGGCCCTCAACAAGCTGGAGCCAGCACTGGGTGTATGATACCTTTTGATGAGTAGCAGGAGCTATCCATCTAGAAGCACTCACAGATAGCTATGTACTTTCAGTTTCCATATGAGCATTACCTTTATTCGACAATCCAAATGATCACAAAAATAGGCAAGCTTTTGAGATCTCCAGATTTGGCAAGATGATACAAAAACCACTCAGGAGGAAAGAGAGAGAGAGAGAGAGAGAGAGAAGGCAGCTTATTTTTAATTTATTTTTATGTATTTATTGCATTTATATCCCACCTTTTTTCCTGCAAGGAACCCAAAGCAGTGTACATAATCCTCCTCCTCCTCCTCCTCTCTACTTTATCCTCACAACAACAACCCTGTGAGGTGGGTTGGGCTGAGAGTCTGTGACTGGCCCAAAGTCACCTAGTGGGTTTCCATGGCCGAGTGGGGACTAGAACCCGGATCTCCTGACTCCCAGTCCGACACTCTAGCCACTACACCACACTGGCTGTTGCTGTTGAAGTCATGGTGTCTGCATGATCACAATCTTGAGATGGAATGCTGTCAATGGTTTGATCGCTTTGAATTTGTGTTTCATTGTTGGCCACTTTGGGTACTTTCCAACGTGGAAACGCAGAGTGGGGTAAGGATTTCTTAAATAAATGTTTGTTATTTATTTATACTGATTTTTAATCAAAAGAATATATCCCAGGGCAGTGTATTTAAAAAATAAACAAATCCTACTACGTTAAACTCTTCTGCCCATTCTGGCTTCTCCTGTAGCGCATCCTTCTCTTCTACTCATGCCCTGTATAGAACATGCTCTCCTAGTTGTTCGGCAACCCAAAAGTGACATACCTGTTAACCTAATTCAAACAACCTTGAGCTGGCTCTTTATGCAGCATTCAAGGTATTTGTGGAAATAGCTTGGTCAGTTAGGAGGCTGTTCATCCAGAGGCCACCACCAGAACTGGCTAAACGATAATCAGCTCTTAACTTGAGGAGCAAAGGGAGCCCTTCTCCAAACAAACTCTACTCAAACAAACACGGGTTGTGTATTTGCTTCGAACGAGGTCCAGCATCTTTTAGGTAAGGAAGGTTTCGTAAGAGGAAGCTATTTACGCAGCTTCAAGTGAGAGATCCGTGTCCATGCAAGTGTTATAACGTATAGGTGGCAAAATGATAACAACCCATATGTGCTTTCCATGTAAGTCCTGTTGACACAGAGTGATTTCTCCCCCTCTCCCTCCACCCTTCTTTTTGACTGAAGGATGAACAAAGCCCCGACGGCTGGCTTTGAGTTGGATGTCGGCAGCAAAACAACTCACCACTTTGTCTACCCAGAAAGCTACAGAGAGCTGTCAGGGAACGTCAGCATGGTCCTCATCCCGTTCAAGATCTTGGACCTGCGCTGGGTGGTTAGTGCCCTCACCAACGGTACCATCAACCGGTAAGTTCAAGTGACAAGTCAGAATACTGAAGAGCTCAGGTGGAAACATGGGAAGGGTGAACTGTCCTTGGCTTCATGTAGTAGTTTCTACCGCAAGGTGGCTTTTATCATCTTCCTTGCAAACACACACACACACACATATATAAATATAATGATCAAAGGCCCGTCTCAGAGCTTTTCTATGCAAGACTATTAATCCACTATATGTATTTTTGGTTTCATTGCAGAAATGAGATCTGAGCTCTACAGAAAGAGCTTTTCCTTTCCTGCTTTTCCACTACATAACCTCTAGATGGCACTGTGCTATAGAAAAATAATGGAATTACACAAGGAAGGAAATGTGTTCTGCTTCATTTTTACAAAAAATACGGCATTTCCCTCCTCTCTTAAAAAAAACAAAAAGTGGAAGTGCTCTTTAAAAAAGGGGGGATAACTTGGAGGGTCACAACCTCATGGAAAGAACCCATAAATAACCATAACTAAGGAATAACAAGCTCCACTAATTTGTCTAATCTCCTCTGGAAGCCAACAGCCATCACATCTTGTGGCAGTGAATTCCCTCATGTCATTTTGCACAGAGAGTGCTAGTATTTGCCATGGGAGGCAAAGCTCTGGAATTTAGAGTTTGCCACAAGACCAACATTCATCTCCTGCAGTAAAAAGGCATGCACTCAACTCACCTTGTCATGACCATGTCAGAAAACAGAGTTACGAATTGGACCAGTAATAACTGTGTGAGTAAACACAATAGGAAAGATGGAAGAAACCTATATTATTAGGGCAAAAACACACTAGTGTACTTTCATGCAACCCAGACTAATTTTCCAAAACTTTATCCACTTTTTCATACTGCGCATGCAAACAGTGACAGTAGTATTAAGGGAAATAAAAATTCCCAGAGGGCTCTTTTCACACATTCACCCATCTGAGGATATTGTCCTATTATTATTATTATTATTATTATTATTATTATTATTATTATTATTATTATTATTATAATATTTATTTGTATCCCGCCTTTTGCCCACTACTAAGCCTCAAGGCGGTATTACAAAGTTTAAAGCATACATTTTAAAACATAGGGAAAGAAATGTAAAAAAAAAAAAGTTTAAAATACACAACAAAATTATAAGTTAGTAGGGGTAGAAAACAAAACAAAACCAACAAGGGAACAGGCCCTCGCCTTGGTGTTGCCCCCTTCGGAGGCAACCCCGCTGGTGGCGGACCCACCCCCAAAGGAGCCTGCCTCTTAAGCTCCATTTGGCAGTGGATTCATCAGTGAAGGACGGTGGTTCCAGTGGGGCTGTAAATCCACTCAGGTTTTCAATCAGAACTCGAAAGGGAGCACCTTCGAAAGCTACTTTAGAGTTCCGACTGAAACCCACAGCAGATTCACCACCCCACTGACATCAGAGCCCCCAGCCTCCACTGGCACTCATGCATGTACAGAAACATACATCCATGTACATAGAATCATAGAATAGCAGAGTTGGAAGGGGCCTACAAGGCCATCGAGTCCAACCCCCTGCTCAATGCAGGAATCCACCCTAAAGCATTATTATTATTATTATTAATTTATTTATATAGCACCATCAATGTACATGGTGCTGTACAGAGTAAAACAGTAAATAGCAAGACCCTGCCGCATAGGCTTACATTCTAATAAAATCATAATAAAACAATAAGGAGAGGAAGAGAATGCAAACAGGCACAGGGTAGGGTAAACAGGCACTGGGTAGGGTAAAACTAACAGTATAAAGTCAGAACAAAATCAAGTTTTAAAAGCTTTAGGAAAAAGAAAAGTTTTTAGCTGAGCTTTAAAAGCTGCGGAACAAAACTTAATATGCCCTTAAAATGCTTACAATGAAATCTGGAGGAGAAACTCTGTGGGTTATCTAGTGGAATCATTGCTTCTTTTATTGTTTTCAGTGGTGCAGCTAGGTCATTTTTAGACTTTGGAGTTAATTTCTTTCATTATTTATTATTATATTTAAATATTGCCTTTTTTCCACTTGCAAGAAACTCACCGCATCTTACATGGTCCTCCTCATCTCCATTTTATCATCACAACAACCCTGTGAAGTAAGTTAGGCTGAGATTCAGTGACTGGCCCAAAGTTAGCATCCCTGACGGATGGTTGTCCAGCTGCCTCTTGAAGGCCTCTAGTGTGGGAGAGGCCACAACCTCACCAGGCAACTGATTCCATTGCTCTAACAGTCAGGAAGTTTTGCTCTAACAGTCAGGAAGTTTTTTCCTGAGGTCCAACTGGAATCTGGCTTCCTTTAACTTGAGCCCGTTATTCCGTGTCCTGCACTCTGGGAGGATCGAGAAGAGATCCTGGCCCACATAATGTGTGGGAACACATTAATGTAAGTTAATGTGTTCCCACACCCAATCTTCACAGAATAGGTCCAAATTCTTTGCCCCTCAGAAGAAAACGGAGGAAAATCATAGGAATCATTACTGCGTACATATAAGCCTAATTGTAGAGGGCGCACATCACCCAGTACCTGAACGGTTGTCTGGCCGCGTCCTTTAGTAAAAGTGTTGAGCTTCCTGTGGCTCAGTTACTGCCCAGGGGACGTGGCCTTTTAATCTTCAGTAAACCACATCATGAACAGTTATCAGAAACTCAAACTGGGAACTTCCTAGTTGGTGCCTCTTTTGAGAAAATCCCCAGGCTGCAGAGGGGGCAGTATTGTCCTTTTAGGCACACCCTTTTAGACTCTTTCAGGTCTGGGAGAACCCAGGGGAAACTCTAAGGGAAGGGACTCTCCAAAAACAGTGCAATAATGACTGAGTATCTCCAGTAACAGAGGCAGTAAGCCTATATACACCAGTTGCTGGGATGGGAGAGCGCTATTGCACCTGTGTCCTGCTTGTGGGTTCCTGGCCGACAGCTGGGCCATGATGAGAGTGAACAGAGTGCGGGACTAGATGGACCTTTGTTCTGATCCTGCAGGGCTCTTCTTAGGTTCTTATGAGTATGCTCAGCAGCTGCCTGATTGGAGGGTGGGAGTATCCTGAATAGAAGCACCATACACACACAGAGAGAGAGACAGAGACAGAGACAGAGGAACATTTTGTTTTATATTTTACTTATGAATTCTGAATAACTACCTGTCCCCCTGGTTTTGTATTCACGCGAATGAACAAAGATGTAAATCCTAGAAATACATTAGATCAATTGCAGTTGTTTTCTTTAAAGACTGCCATCTACCCCTGTGGTTTGACCTAACGGTTTTTTGGGCCACATTGATTCTGAGTAGACATTAGTGGCTAAAAGGCAGTAAGGTAGCCTGCATTAAGTGGCCACGGTTATGTGTAGTTAATCATTATGGCTGCCTTCCCCAACCTGCTGCCCTCTAGATGTGTTATACTACAAATTCCATCATCCTCAGCCAGAATGGTCAATGGCCGTGTTGACTGGGAACGCTGGGCATTGTAGTCTAACACACCTGGAGGGCACCAGGATGGGGAAATAGGATTTATTTATTTATTTATTTATTACATTTCTATACCGCCCAGTAGCTGGAGCTCTCTGGGTGGTTCACATTACTGCATTGCCTATCTCAACTGAGGCTGAAAATTTAACTGTGCCCTTCTTGTGGCTCTGCCCTCTATGTCCCATTGCTAGGGGTTTCAGAGAAATTGGGCAGTTCTACTAGGGAGCTGTAAAGGGGAACTGAACAGGACTCTGATTGGGCCATTTGAATTGCATCAGCATCAGCTGCCTCTCCTTGCAGGTAAATTAAGACTCCAGCCAGCTGGAGGCGCAAGCCTTCGGCGCGAGCCGAAGGGCGAGAGCACAAGGGCTCTCGGCCTGTGGCTCTCAGCCGTGGGCACGAAGCCATCACACACAACACCTCAGAGGAAGAACCCCAACCCCGGACCAGTCTGCACTACCTCGGCTCCAGGACATGTTCTCCTGCACTGTCAGGTTATTACTTTGGCAATGCAACTGCCTTAACCCACCCTATCTGTCTGCACTTCTCTGTGCCTACCTTCTTGCTTGCTGCTACTGCTCTTGACCAGACCATCTCTGGTTAATCCCGTCCCACGCCTATCTTACTTCCCTGCCTACCTGCTTTCTCTCTCCTCATTTCTTCCTTTAATTCCTTTCTCCCCATACCTGTTCCCTATGGCTCGCTCCAATTTCATCTCTCCCAACTTAGTTCCTATTCGGTGTCTCCCCCCTTCCCAGCTGCCTTTCTCGTGTTCATTATGGAACTGTCGCTCTATTGCTTCCAAGGCCCCTGTCATCCAGGACTTGTTTTTCTCTAGACCCCTTCACCTCCTTGCTCTAACTGAAACCTGGCTTCCTGCCCATGATACCGCCACCTCAGCTGCCCTCTCTCATGGAGGACTCTCTTTCTCTCACTCGAGTCGCCCAGAGGGTCGAGGTGGTGGTGTGGGTCTTTTATTATCGAGTTTGTGCCAGTTCCAGCCTCTTCCCATTCCACCTTCACACTGTTTCTCCTCCTTTGAGGCACATGTGGTGAGACTCTTCGCTCCGCTGCGACTGCGGGTTGCAGTTCTCTACCGCCCCCCTGGCTCATCCTCTAAATTTCTCTCTGATCTGGACTCATGGCTGTCCTTTCTCCTCTCTGACAACTCTCCTACTCTGATCTTGGGTGACTTCAATATCCATGTGGATGACCCTCACGATGCTGCAGCCCTACGATTTCGCTCCTTATCTTCCTCTTACGATCTCAAGCTCTGCTCTAAAGCACCCACACATTCCCTTGGACACTGTCTGGATCTTGTCCTCACTCGGAACTGCTCTGTCCTGGACTTTTCTATTGTTGACTTTCCTCTGTCAGATCATCATCTAGTCTCTTTCAATATTACTCACAATCCCCCTCCTTCACGTCCCGCTTCACGCCCTTGTCGTGACCTGCATTCTATCAACTATGAGGCTTTCTCTCAGTCTCTAGCCTCCTCTCTTCCTTCCGTCTTCACAGCCGTCTCCTTGGACTCAGCCGTCTCCTCCTTTAACTCCACATTGTCTTCAACTCTTGATAATCTTGCTCCATCTACAACTCGGATAGTTCGCCCCTCTCAACCCCAACCGTGGCTCACCTCTTTCCTCCGCTACCTTCGCTCTTGCTCCCGGGCAGCCGAACGCCTGTGGCGTAAGACCAGGGACTTGGCGGACTTTGTCCACTACAAATTTATTCTATCCTCTTTCTCTTCTGCCATTTCACTGGCCAAACAGCAGCACTACTCAACGCTGATCCAGTCAAATGCTAGACACCCTCAGCGGCTCTTCAAGTCCTTCAATTCTCTCCTGAAACCTAATCCACCATCTCTCCCCGCCTCTCTGTCTGCCAATGACTTTGCCTCTTTCTTCAATGCTAAAATCCAAACTATTCGCTCCGATCTGGCCAGCTCTGCTCCGCTCCCAGCTCCTGTGCCTCACCTGTCAGTTCCTCCTGCAACTCTCTCGGCGTTCCCCTCAGTCTCAGCTGATGAACTGTCTAAAATACTGCGCTCGTCGAAGCCTTCCACTTGTTCCCGTGATCCAATTCCCTCTCGCGTCTTTATTAATCTTATCCCCGCTATCCTCCCGTCCTTGCTTCACATCATTAATTCTTCTCTGTCCTCTGGCTCATTTCCCTCTGCTTTTAAACATGCTACCGTCTCTCCCATTCTCAAAAAACCCACTCTTGATCGACTTTCTCTGTCTAACTACCGACCTGTCTCTCTGTTGCCCCTTGTCTCAAAGATTCTGGAACGTGTGGTCTACTCTCGCTGTCTTGACTTTCTCTCTAGTAACTCTGCTCTGGATCCCTTTCAATCTGGATTCCGTCCTTTGCATTCCACTGAAACAGCCCTTACCAAGATCACCAATGATCTTCTCACTGCCAAGTCTAAGGGCCATTATTCCGTCCTTATTCTCCTTGATCTAACTGCAGCCTTTGACACGGTTGATCACGATCTTCTCTTAGATTCCCTCCATGACCTTGGACTCTGTGGCTCTGTCTATAACTGGTTCGCCTCCTATCTAGAGGGTCGCTCCTTCAGCGTGTCGGCTAACGGCAGCTCGTCCTCCTCCTTTCCCCTTTCAGTAGGGGTTCCGCAAGGCTCGGTGCTTGGCCCGCTGCTGTTTTCTCTATACATGCTGCCCTTGGGTAAACTTATTCAATCTCATGGCCTCCAATATCACCTGTATGCCGATGACACACAACTATACCTCTCATCTCCGGAACTTTCTCCTGATGTCCACGATCGTATCTCAGCATGTCTTTCAGATATCTCAGCCTGGCTGCTTCATCGCCGTTTGAAACTCAATATGGCAAAAACTGAACTGCTTGTTTTTCCTCCTAAACCTTCTCCTCATCTCTCATTCTCTCTTACTGTCAACGATGTCACGCTTACTCCGGTCAAGGAAACTCGTAGCCTTGGCTTTATATTTGATTCCTCGCTCTCCTTTATTCCTCATATCGAGGCAGTAGCTAAATCTTGTCGTTTCTTCCTGTATAATATTGCCAGGATTCGACCATTTTTGTCTGTCTCTTCTGCCAAGACTCTCGTTCACGCACTGGTTATCTCTCGGTTGGACTACTGCAACCTCCTCCTCTCTGGCCTCCCCTCATCTCACATCAGTCCGCTGGTCTCTGTCCACCACTCTGCCGCTAAGATCATCTTCCTGGCCCGCCGCTCTGACCATGTCACTCCGCTTCTGAAATCTCTTCATTGGCTCCCAATTCACTCCAGAATCCAATATAAACTTCTCCTGTTGACCTTCAAAGCTTTTCACGGTCTAGCTCCTGCCTATCTCTCCTCTCTCATCTCACACTACTGCCCCGCTCGTGCTCTTCGCTCCTCTGATGCCATGCTTCTTGCCTGCCCAAGGGTCTCTACTTCCCTTGCTCGGCTTCGCCCATTTTCCTCTGCTGCCCCTCATGCCTGGAATGCTCTTCCAGAACACCTGAGAACTACCAACTCAATCACAGCTTTTAAAACACAGCTAAAAACTTTTCTTTTCCCTATAGCTTTTAAACTTTGAGTTTGTTCTGACTCTATACTGTTAGCTTCACCCTTCCCGGTGCCTGTTTACACTTCCCTGTGCCTGTTTGCATTCTCTTTCCCTCCTTATTGTTTACCACAACTTTATTAGATTGTAAGCCTATGCGGCAGGGTCTTGCTATTTACTGTGTTATCTGTACAGCACCATGTACATCGATGGTGCTATATAAATAAATAATAATAATAATAATAATAATAGAAATCCACAATGGATACAAAGGGGATTGCATTTCTGTGAATCGGACCTGGAGATTCCGCAGTAGAGTGCCTTTTTCCTAGTCGTGCAAACTTGCGGGCCAATTTGTTACTTTGGGGGCGGGGGGCTTACGCAAATGTATACTTACGCAAGTGTGCACTAGCGTTAATGATGGAACAAAAGACGCCCAACAGTCTGCAAAACACAGACCGAATGAACTTAACAAAACCCACATATCGCTGCCCATTGCAGAGAACAACAGCGTCCCACCCACTTCATGTAAACTGCTTACAAATTGCAAGTCCCTCATCTTTTCTGGCAGCACAAGCCCTGTATTGCAGCCCTTGTGTGTGTATGTGTGTGTGTGTGTGTTTTTTAATTTCCTGGATGGAACTTTATGGGCTATCGCTTATCAGTCACAAAAGAACCGGCAGCCATTCAAGGAACGCAGATCAGATCTGTGGCTACTGGCAAACTCAGTAAATGAATAGGAAGGGACAAGGAGCCACGTGAGAGTAAATATCAGATGGAGAGGAAAGCTTCTCGTGGCATGAGTCAGCCAGGTTATAAAAGTTAGATAAACAGGACACAGAGAGGGAAGGGTTTTGAATTGTCTTGCTTTCCTCCTGTTTCTAAAGGGCAGATTCTTCAGCACTGTTGAAGTGTGCCTTTTAGGGAAGGGTAGTTGCGTTGCCTGGTGCCATGATGTCACTGGCACTACCCAATAGGAAGCCATGATGGTTGTGCAACCGCATTCCATGTGGCACTTGCTATCGTCATAAGTGTCCTTCTTGGAAGACTGGGAGGGGAGGAAAAACCTTTAAATCTTCAGCAAGCAGTACTATGTTTTGAGAGTGCTGGGAAAATGATATTTCACTGCAGTAAATGCACTCGCTGAAGGAATGGCTTTGGACCCCTCTCATCGGGCTCGAATCCCTGGGCTTGATGTTTTCCAGCTTTGTCAGTCCTAATGCCATACAGGGCTATATGGTGAGCAACCTGGGAAATGCAAACAGCTTTTGCATTGGGAATCTAAGGTGCCTCTGGCAAGGGGGATTGTGGATTTAGCTAGGATAGAGCAGGATGGCCCAAAGCCCTGGAACAATTAATAATAAAGGTTGTGTCTTAAACCAAAGTCAATATGCAGAGCAAAATAAGATAAAATTTAATGAAATAACTAATCCGTACTGCTAAGCATAAAAACGGATAGTAAAAAATAATAATTAAAAATTAAATGATTGAACAGGATGATCAGGGGTCTGGAAACAAACCCTTTGAAGAGAGACTGAAAGAACTGGGCAGGTTTTGCCTGGAGAAGAGAAGATTGAGGGGAGACATGATAGCACTCTTCAAATACTTAAAAGGTTGTCACACAGAGGAGGGCCAGGATCTCTTCTCAATCCTCCCAGAGTGCAGGACACGGAATAACAGGCTCAAGTTAAAGGAAGCCAGATTCCAGCTGGACATCAGGAAAAACTTAGAGCAGTACGACAATGGAATCCGTTACCTAGGGAGGTCGTGGGCTCTCCCACACTAGAGTCATTCAAGAGGCAGCTGAACAAACATCTGTCAGGGATGCTTTAGGGTGGTTTCCTGCATTGAGCAGGGAGTTGGACTCGATGGCCTTCTAGGCCCCTTCCAACTCTACTATTCTATGATCCTATGAACACATAACATAAAATTATACCAAAGCATTATACAGTTCTTTGCATGCAGAGCTTTACTGAAATCCTGTTTTGAGTGAAGATTTGGTTTATGGATGTTTTGGCTATATATTAACAGTTATGAGATAGGACGGAATGCCAGGACCCCCTTCCTCTCCTGATGCATCCATAAACTGACCCACACAGATAAGCTATACAAGAGTCAATGTTTGATCTGAATGGAACAATTAAGTTAACAAACATTTTCAGTGTTTTGGGCTATAATTTTGACCAAATCCTTATCCCACTGATGAAGACCCTTGTGGTCGAAACGTGTATGGGACGGGTGGGTGTGTATAGCCTTCCATATGACGAGTAGAAACAAGTGAAATGTGTCGTTTCCATTTAGTGCTTGTGGACTGCTTGGCTTCCATTTTGATACCATTTTATGTTATGTGTTAAATCATTAAGTTTTGTAAATTATTAAATTTTTACTGTCACTTTTTATGCTTAGTTATTTCATTAAATTTTATCTTAGTTATGTGTAGCAGTAGTTCATTTTGAACTTTGTATTATACTAGGTTTTTTCCCCCTCAGCAGGATAATACTGCTAATTGGCAGTGTTAAACCTATCCTCCATGAATTTGTCCCATTTCCACATTTGATGGCAGTGAATAGCAGAAGTTTGGGGTTGGGTGAAGAAATGCTTTGTTGTCCTTATCTTGAAACGATACTGTCAACCAAAGAACATTGCCTCACGCCAAAGGGACAGAATGGCACATTCCCTCACGTACCCAAGAAAGGACAATACAGATTGAAGCAGTATAGGTCCTCCATGTATGAGGTCACCAGAGGCTGGGAGTGTATCATGAGTACTAGTGGAACCACGGGAAGCTCCTCACGTTCCAGGGAGGGAAGCAAGTGGAGAAAGAAACAGGAAGTGTCAGGCAGGAAGTCTACAGGAGGAACAACTCTATTGCTACAAATTGCTGAAAGCTGACTTGTAAGAACCAGAGGTGAGGAACCGGTGGTCCTCCAGATGTTGCTGACTACCACTCCTATCTGCTCAAGTCAGGGATGATGGGTGTTGTAGTTCTGCACCCCTGCTCTAACCTAATGTCTGTAAGGGTTGATCTTCATGAAACAGAAAACAGGTTACCTGTAGGTGCCACTTTACTTATAGTTGTCCTATAGGCTATAGTCCTATAGAACTCCTTTTGGGGACTAGTCCACATAGTCTGGCAGGGATGCCATGGAAGACTGCAGTGTCTCTCTGTATACAACTGGATCCTCTCTGCAATGTAGAACCAATCCCTGCACCTGTCAAAATGATGGCTCTTTTCTGAGTTAATACTAATCAGAACTAGGAAATGGGACTAAACATGGTTCTAAATCCATAACGTTCCTCATTAGTACATAAATAGTAATGGATGCATATATAGTAATGGATGCATATACTTGTGATTGGATAATGATATGTCATGTGCTGCCTGGCACATCCTCTGATTGAGTTTGCTATGTTCTTTCCTCTTGGGGGACGGGGAGGAAGGGGTCAAGGTTTCTCCCTTTGATCTTCCTGCCTGCAAAAGCTCTTGGAAACCAGAGCAATGTGAACAAATGCAAGTAATAGGTTGGAGCAAAGGCTAAAGAAATTAAGGCAGCTTAAAGTGTTACAAAATCAAAGCAGAGTTTCTGGATGGGGTAAATGGGAACCAAAACACTCATCAAAGGTTTCATGTTTAGGGAGCTTATTTAGGAATGGAAAAAAGGCCTGATTTTCATGAACCTTTCCGATAGAGTTTAAGAAGGGATTAGTCTCCCCTTGGTGGAGAAATGAATTGTAGCAGTAAGCTTCATCCAAACCAGAATGTCACAAATATTTCTGTCGCAGGGAAGTTAAACCTCTTTATGTACCCATAAAGAGCTTGAGGACAGAGTTCACCAAAACGTTCTGGCTGCTTTTTTCTGAGCATAAACAGAAAAAACATTTTTATTGCTCCAGAGCAAGGTTCTAGAGCAGGAGTGGCCAACGCATGGCCTGCAGGTGGGGCAAAAATGGCTCTCAGGCCTCTGTGCTATATAACTCTGTGCTATAGAGTTCTGCCATGAGGCTGGACATGAGACAGGACTCTCAGAACAAAAGGGCTGAGAGATAGCTGAGAATGGGTCCTGGAAGCAATGAGTGTGTGTGCGAACGTTCCGTGATATCACAGTAACTCAGCCAATCAGTGAAGGGGTAGTTGCACAATGACGTGCAATTACTAGCTTGGGCATACCTAAAGTTTTGCCCCTTTTATGTGTAGCTTTAATTTTCTCTCTCTCTCTCTCTCTCTCTCTTGTCAAATTGACTATATTTTTCTAATTTACAAGTCCTGTATTTTAGTTTGGTGTCTCTTTCATAAATGGCACCCTCACTACTATCCTGAATTTAGAAATAAGAGTATTATTATTATTATTATTATTATTATTATTATTATTCGATATGCTACACCAAAAGTATTTGGCTTTTACTGACTATACTGTGCCCTTCTTTTCAGCACGTATATTCCAGTTGTACGTAAAATCAAAGCCAACAAAGACAAGGTGAGTTATCGCTCTGATTTGTTCACAAAGTTCTTTCATAGGCCCTATTCAGTTCAGTATAGGCCCCATTCAGGTGATCCTACAAACCGTGAGCCCCTTCACTCTCCTCTTCCCTCCAAATTGAAGTATTGAAATTGAAGTATTGAATTAAGCCTCATACATGTATGAGGCTGAATTCAATCCCCATTTTGCTCAAACCACAGTTTGTTGTGAAATCTGATCTGGCAAATTGTGGCTGGAGTGATCCCTCCAAACTAGGATTGCAAACCAGGGTTTTATCCTGGTTTGTTCTCTTGTAAGTTTGCATAGGATCACAGTCTTAGCATGATTTCTACATGTCCACCTGACCATAGACAGAAACTCTGTGCATGATGATGTCTATGGCCACAGCTAGACCTAAGGTTTATCCTGGGATCATCCAGGGTTCGCCCCTGCCTGAGCACTGGATCCCCTGTGTGTCACCTGAATGAACAGGTTTGACCCCTGGATGATCCAGGGATAAACCTTAGGTCTGGCTATGGCCTGTGTATGCCCAGCTAATTGTAGGCAGAGAGCCCACACATACAGCTATTTCAAATGGATTTCCAGGGGCTGCTAGGTTGTATGAATGTTTGTACGTTACACAGAAGGGGAGAAAAAAGTGGATGAGTTCTGTTTCAGCTTTCACTGCCTTTGCTCTAACAAGCACAGTGGAGTCCATTATGAATGAATGATTTAATTAATTATATTTCTATACTGTCCCATAGCCGAAGCTCTCTGAGTGGTTTACAAAACATTAAAACATTAAAAACTATATACAAAATTTAAAACCTTAAAAACAGACAATCTGCACAAAGACAGCGTACATCTAAAACCAACTTTGAGCAATCAATCAAACCTAAAAAACAGATCCTGGACCGATGAAAAACTCATCACATGCTGCAGAATCCATGAATTGTGCCTATTGTGAAATCTGTAAAATTTAAGAGACATTTTATTCATTGCAAAGTTTTTTTCCGGTGAACACCCAAGACATGGTCAATGAAAATAAGACATTTGTTTGGAGACTATATCGTGCAGGTGATTCATGAAAAAGCGAGAATTGCTTCTAGCTCTCTCTGAAGTGCTTGCCAGTTGGTAAACCCAAGGTGTGCCGCCACATCACGTGTGGACTGGCAAGAGAGATCCATGTGTTTTACTTTGTACATTAGAGCTGAAATTCCCCCCCCCCCAAATAATCCCATCACAGAGGCCTGACTAGAGCCACCAGTGCCATTGTTAACCTATCTAAGGAGTTGTGGCTCCACCTATGGGGAACAATGAGAACTGCACTTGTGGCAAGTTGCTTAACATCCATTCAAAAGTGGTGGACTTGTCTCTTCCGTACCACTACCAATTTTATCCTCACAGCCATCCTTGGGGAAGGTCAGGGGTTGAGAGATGCATCCGATTTTGAAGCATCCAATTCTGATCTCACCCACTGTACGAGTGCTTCTTGTTAAGGCACTTGCTGCTCACTGTCACGCACTCGTTGTTCTCCTCTAGAAGATTCTGGGTCTCCTGGTGGGAATGCTCAAGAGTCTGGGGGAGGTCTTTAGCAGCTGGGCCTTACCCAGAGAAGGTAGACGGCAGTGTCTGTCCAAGGGACAAGCTGAAACGGCAGGTTTGAGAAGCCAGCGGACAGGAATTCCAGAAAGGTTGTTGAGGCAAGGAGAGTAGTGGAATGGGTGGAAATGAGGAGCAAGGAAAAAGTAGCAAAGCAGGTGCAGATAGGAGCAGAGACAGTGTGCTGCGTGATTTGTTGCATTAAGAAAACCTGATAACAGGAAGTGGCAGTGTCCAATCGCAAGGGAAGAAGTGGTGCAGGCAAAAAGCTCATAAAGCAAGCTGGTCTCTAAGGCCGAGTTCATGGCACGTAGGAAGCGTCCTCAGATCAGGTCAGACTCCTTGTCCATCTTGTCTGGAGTTGCCCCACCTGACTGTCAGCAGGTCTCCAGGGGCTCAGGCAGAGAACTTTAGTGTCACCTGCTTCTCATCCTTTTAATCAGAGGAACCCCCGGAATGAACCTTCTTTATTCCGCCACTGAACTATGGCCCCTCCTCCATAAGGCTTTTGGTTCAAGTCTATCCCTGGCTGATGATTTACTGACTTTGAGCTGTGGCTAAAAGTCAACGTCAATCAATCATCAGCCATGGTGGCATTCCCTGCAGAAGCCAACAAGCCCATCAGTGGGAGTACATTCAGTTTTAGCTCATTGCTACATGCTCCCTGCTCAGAGCAGTGCGCTAAAAGCTAATGTGTCTTAATCTGAACCTCGCGGTGGTCTCATTTAGTCCTACGGGGTTCCCCAGATGGCCGCCCCTCCACCCCAACCACGGATCGCTTGATATTTTCCCAGCTTTTGTGAAGGTTTTCCCCCCATTCTAAAAGATTTAGACATGAGTCCTAAAGCTCAGTTACTGGCAGGAAGGGCTCTAAGTTAAAATATGCTGGGAGCCTTTGGTATTTTATTTATTTATTATTTATTTATTTAAAACATTTATATCCCGCCCTATATCATTAAGATCTCAGGGCGGCGTACAGATAAAAGCGTACAGTATAAAACAGTAAATATACACAGCTAAAAACAAATTAAACCATGAACCAAGTTAAAACAATATATAATTGCCACTGGAATGTAGCCCTCCAAAATGTTCTCTGATATAGAATTTGCCCATTGGGCTGAAAGGGGTTCTGATGCATACAAATACTTTTTCCCCCCATCTAGGCAAGCATGCCATGGCTGGTGATGAGCAGAGCATTTCCCCCCCCCCTTTTGCTCTCCTTTTCTTTGAGTTTGTTTTACCTTCTAAGTGATCTGTCCCCATGTTTCTAAACTTTTGTCGAGGGAGGGGAAGGAAAGACATTGGGTTTGCATTTTAATACAAACCGGCCTAATTTGCACTTCCTGAACTAATATGCCAACCCGAACCCAATTATCCCTCAGTTTTCACACATTTGTGAATTTTGCAATGCAGTTCGAACACTAAGAAAAATTGTGTACAGAACTGTGCATATTGGGGGGAAATGGTAATGCAAAAGGTAAAAGCTGTGTATATTGGGGGGTGGGGGAATGCATCCAAAATATGTAGGAATTTTCATGCATACAAATTATATGCATGAAAATTTGAAAGGACTTTGGTGCAATTTATTTGTTTAAAATACAAAGCGCAGTGGAAATTGGATTGAACAAACTTGTCCTTGAAAAAATTGTGGACATTCGAGAAAACAAGCAGATTTATCCATCCCAAGTTGCAACCCACCCTGAGACTTGCACAATAGGACAAGTCAAAAATAAAATTCCAATATTTATTTCTTTATTACATTTTTATACCGCCCAATAGCCGAAGCTCTCTGGGCGGTTCACAAAAATTAAAACCATAGTAAAACAATCAACAGGTTAAAAGCACAAATACAAAATACAGTATAAAAAAGCACAACTAGGATAAAAACCACGCAGCAAAATTGATATAAAATTAAAATACAAAGTTAAAATAGCAAAATTCAAATTCAAGTTAAAATTAAGTATTAAAATACTGAGAGAATAAAAAGGTCTTCAGCTGGCGACAAAAGAAGTACAGTGTAGGCGCCAGGCGGACCTCTCTGGGGAGCTCGTTCCACAACCGGGGTGCCACAGCGGAGAAAGCCCTCCTCCTAGTAGCCACCTGCCTCACTTCCTTTGGCAGGGGCTCACGGAGAAGGGCCCCTGAAGATGATCTTAAGGTCCAGGCAGGTACATATGGGAGGAGGCGTTCCTTCAAATAACCTGGCCCCAAACCATTTAGGGCTTTAAATGTCAATACCAGCACTTTGAATCGGGCCCGGACCTGGACTGGCAGCCAATGAAGTTGTAAAAGGACTGGCGTAATGTGATCGCGACAGCCAATACTGCAATCTAAAACATCGTTGTTGTTTTAAATGCCTTCTTTCTTTTTAATTTACCGCAACCGTGAATATGAGTTCAGTGACTTCAAATTCAGGGAAGTGTATCCAATTTCAAATGTCTTCTGGGTGATTTCTTTTCTTTCAGTGTTAGTAACTGCAGTGAAACTAACTGGACATGTTGCTTCATTCCATGTAGATCCTGGTTTATCACCCCCGCTTTATGAAATACGTTTATGACGACTGGCTGCAACATCATGGGCGATACCCCTCAACAGGCTTTCTATCAATTATATTTGCCCTTCATATTTGTGATGAGGTATGTCCAATACTAAGGCTCAATTAGGACGAAGTAGGTAACCATGGCTTGCTGCTATGTGAATGAAGCTGCATGAGCTTTGGGATTGTGCACATACACCCTGCCTCTCTTATGTGCCAGAGGAGGGGATAGAAAGCTTCTACTTTCACTTTTAAACTAATCACATCTCCCCATGATATCCAAACATCATAGAACCATAGGGTAAATTTCAATATATGTCCTACTTAGACTAGACCATTAAAATGAATGGAAGTTAAGTTAGTCATGACTACCTTGAGTCCCATTCATTTCAATGCGCCTACTCTACGTCAGACGTGCATTGGATTTTATCCATTGCATGTAAGTCACAAGAAGTAATACTTCCATTTTAGTCCACCCTAGTTAGATGTCATCTGGAGTATTGTGTCCAGTTCTGGGCATCGCACTTTAATAAAGATGTAGACAAACTGGAGTTCATTCAGAGGAGGGCAACAAAGTTAGGGATATGGAAACTGTCCCATGTGGAAAAGTTAAAGGAATTGTATGTTTAGCCTTTCGAAGAGAAGACTGAGCAAGGACTTGATAGTCTTCTTCAGTGCCTGGTGGGTAGTTGTCATCTCATAGAAGAGAAGAAAGTCTTCTTCCCAGCCTCCCCAAAGGTAGGGATGGGTGAGAAACTTGTTTTGGTTGTTTTTTATCAGAATGTACCCAGTTTGCTGTGGCCTGAAGTCTATGCATTTCCAAGCTTATGATGCAATTCGGACATCAAAATGTGTTAAAAATGCGCACAAATCCACTTTACTTAATGGTGCAAAATATGTACATTTCAAAGATGTGCACAAATGATGCATACATTTGGGGGAAATGTGCATGAAAATATGCACACATTTTAGTGAAAAACAAAACTTGCAATCTGATACAGACATGAAGTGGAATGAGCTTTGAGGTGGGAATTGAAGAATTTGAATGAGGTCAAGTTTTACTGATTTTCACATCTCTACCCAGAGGGTAGAACTGTGGTGTTGGAGGAAAATTCTGAGAGTGCCTTGGACTGCAAGAAGATCAAACCAGTCCATACTCCAGGAAATAAAGCCAGACTGCTCACTTGAGAGAATGATATTAAAGGCAAAACTGAAGGACTTTGGTCACATAATGAGAAGACAGGATACCCTGGAGAAGAGGCTGATGCTAGGGAAAGTGGAAGGCAAAAGGAAGAGGGGCCGACCAAGGGCAAGATGGATGGATGATATTCTGGAGGTGACAGACTTGACCTTGGGGGAGCTAGGGGTGGCGATGGCTGACAGCAAGCTCTGGCGTGGGCTTGTCCATGAAGTCACGAAGAGTCGGAAGCGACTGAACAAATAAACAACAAAACCCAGAGGGCAGAACTAGATCTAATTGCCTTAAATTACAGCTGGCAGGTTGCAGTTGAACATTAGGAGAAATGTCCTATTGGTAAGAGCAGTTTGACAATGAAACAAAATCCCTAGGACGGGTGGTCACTCCCTCAATGAAGGTATTCAAGCAAAAGATGGACAGCTATCTGTACAGAATGCTCAAACTCTGGATTCATGTATCAAAAGTAGGTTAAACTAGATGGCCTATAACATCCCTCCAATTTCATTTTTCTATGAGCTTGGGAAATTCTTTAAAACATGGTTTCTGAAAAAGCCAGAAACTGTAACCATTGTTTGATCCTGGTTTGTTCTAACAATTCTTCGCATTTGGACGTAATGGGGAATTGCAATTACTGTAAAAGCGGAGGCAGAGATTTTTTAATCTCCTCCTTGCAGCTAAGCAAGAGGAGGGAGAATGAACATGTGAGCACAAGACTCATGCAGGGTCATTCACATAGAGGGAAATCATAGTTTACAGAAACCACAGTTTCCAAGTTAGAATATGATGAGGAATTGTGATTACTTTAAATTCTAAAGTGGAAGTTTTCAATCTCCCAGGGTAGCACGCAAAAAAGGAAAGGATGAAGCTTGTGTAGACTCATTCACGTAGAGGTAAACCCTAGTTTCCCCTCATGTCTGAACTGAGCCAGTCTCTCTTTTTAGTGATATATATATAGGATCAAACATTTACAATGAGAGCTGTAACATTATATCATCTGATAATTATGACCAGTGATCCTTTGGTGATTTGCCAGGTTTCCTTTGAATGTAACCATTACTTAATAATGGCCACCTTATTTGGCTCTGATCCCAGCACCTGGTGGGCCACCATATGTCACTAGTCCTCTGCATTCATAGAGCTGAACGCAGAGGACTAGCGACATGTGGTGGCCCACCAGGAGCTCTGGAAAACCTCCTGGTTTGCTCCCAGCTGAGTCTGCTGGAATACAGGGGCAAGGGCTTGGTAGGCCATAACACATAGCTGGTGAGCTGAATTTGACTTGGTGTTCCACCCATTGTGCTGGACCACTCTTAAGGGCGCTGAGGACTCATGTCTTCCCCAATCAGGCTTCCAAAATGAATCCTCTTTGAACCTCCTCTAATCCCCCAGTAAATCATACTGCAGTGCAGGGATGGGGAACATCTTTCCAGCCCGAGGGCCCAATTCAATTTTGGAGAAAATGTCAGGGGCTGCATTCTAGTGGTAGGCAGGGCTGAAAGTAAAAGGAGTAAGGCCCCAAATGCAAACAATACCAGCATATTGTAACTTTAAAACTTTTTCTGCCAGTAAATAAACAAAGGAGAAGCATTTCAACAATTTAAAATGGGGTGGGGGAGGGAACTGCATAAAGGCCAGGAACCCTCCCCCAATGACTGATGAATGGGGAAGGGCTATGGGGAAGAGGGTGCAGCCATGCAGCGGACTCCAAAGGTCAGGATTGGAACCCCAGACTTGTGGTTCCCCTCTAGCTGTCATGTCTCAGATTTCTATAATTTGGATGAGGAATGACAGATTTGCAATCTTTCCGAAGACATGCCTCTCTCTTCTCTAGTCATTCCATGCCCCGGCCACTTTACACTGGCAATATTTGCGGGTATTCCAATGTTTTATTGAGGCTGGAAAACCACAGAATCCAAATCAGTCATTTAGTCCATTACAAAGGGAACCACACGGCATTCCGTTTGTTGTCATGACTACCTCAGTGGGTGGTGGATTTGAAATAAACAGAATAAATGTGAGAGCTGGATTTCTACAGAGTTCTTTTCTCTCTCTCTCTCTCTCTCTCTCTCTCTCTCTTTCTCTAGGTGGATCTGTATGGTTTTGGGGCAGACAGCAAAGGGAACTGGCATCACTACTGGGAAAACAACCCATCCGCAGGGGCTTTCCGACAGACAGGCGTCCACGATGGGGATTTTGAATCAAACGTAACGTTGACGCTGGCCTCGGTTGACAAAATACGCATCTTCAAGGGGAGATGACCCCGGTTACAGGGTGCATTGTGATGTCCAGCTACAGCGATGACACATCTATTTGTAAAAATGAAGGAGGCCTTGGAGCAGACTCTATCTTGCACCTCAGATGGGTTGGAATTATCAAGCGACGTCGGCTGGCACCGTGTATCAATGCTAGATTTCTTTGCCGACCTTTCAAGAATGCGGGAGAATCCCTCCAAATTGGCGACGGGAAAGGGACATTTATGCTTCTTGACTGTCCCTCTGTGACATGTCTCAACCCTGAAATCTTGCCTCTTGCTAGTTAAATGGAAAGAATGATTGACTACGTATCTTGGGTTTTTTTATGAGGGAAAACACAGCAGAAGAGATGCAAAACAGAAAAACAGAAGAAAAGAAAACCCAGTTTGCAGAGTTCCCATCCTGACACCAGTGGATAGGGAACACACTCTTGATTCAAGATTACCTCATAGGAACCTATTCCGTTCTCAGTCTTTTTTCTGAAGCATCCTTACAGAGCCTCCTGGCTCCCAATCTCTTTTACGAACAACTGTTAAATTTGTCTCCAGTGGGCAAAATTGGCACCAGCCTGTGTTTGCCAGCATCTGGAAAAAAATTGAATGAAACGCTTCCATTTTCCAGCTATTATTACGATTATTGTGTGAAGCATATTATTGTTCTTCATAGCCATAAAAAAAGGAGGGAGGTGGGGTGGGGGTCGCAAATGAAAATGAAGTAGTCACTATTGTTTACCTTTTAAAAAATGTCCTTCTGACTGCTACTCAGCTCAGCCCTCTGCCATAAAGCAGAGAATTCTCCTGGAGCTATTTTTATATCCATATCTATATATCTGTCATTGACATGTGCCTTTCTAAAATAGCTGGAATATAATGGAGGGGTAGTTTGCTGTTTGGCTCCCTCAAAGACTGAAATCCCTCGATTAAACTTTTTATATGGAAATAACCGACCAAAGTTCAATTCCGCTCACAATATAGTTTTGTATTGACAGCTTTCTTCAGTCTACTTGAAATGTTCACCAACAACAGTCTTTTTTCTTTCCTTTCCTTTTTTGTAGAGGTAAACATCTTTGCCTTATTTTAAAGAACATTTCTTTAAAAATGATAATCAAAAAAGAGACTTTTGCTTCTATTTTTTACAGCTGTGGTAGACAATTCCTATAGAAAAGATATTGAGGCAGAAGGAAAGGGTCCCTGCGGTGAGGTGTGAACCATAGGGCATGGTTCAGGGACAGCATGTAAACCTGTTGTGTTCAGATTCAAGAAGGATATCCATACCAAGGGAAAGGGGATTACCTGGGAGAAAGCTTCATTGAACTTAATTGTGCTTACTTTGGTGTAGAGATGTATAGGATTGTGCTGTAGGTAACCCTATAAAGAATGAAAAGAAGAATTGATAATCAACCGCCTGCAAGGGAAGAAATAGCTGCAATAGGAAACAGCCTGACAGAAATCTAGAACATTCTAGAAAACGTTACCTCGAGGAAAATACGTTATGTTGAGGAGGGGGGGAGAGAAGTAATTAGGAAGGCAGTACAAAAGTAATTAATCATGATGATGTTAAGAATCATAGAATAGAAGAGTTGGAAGGGGCCTATAAGGCCATCGAGTCCAACCCCCTCTCAATGCAGGAATCCACCCTAAAGCACACCTGACAGATGGTTGTCCCGCTGCCTTTTGAAGGCCTCCAGTGTGGGAGAGCCCACAACCTCTCTAGGTAACTGATTCCATTGTCGTACTGCTCTAACAGTCAGGAAGTTTTTCCTGATGTCCAGCCGGAATCTGACTTCCTGTAACTTCAGCCCATTATTCCGTGTCCTGCACTCTGGGAGGATCGAGAAGAGATCCTGGCCCTCCTCTGTGTGACAACCTTTTAAGAATTTGAAGACTGCTATCATGTCTCCCCTCAATCTTATCTTCTCCAGGCTAAACATGCCCAGTTCTTTCAGTCTCTCTTCATAGGGCTTTGTTTCCAGACACGCTCCACCTTGTCTGCATCGTTCTTGAAGTGTGATGCCCAGAACTGGACGCAGTACTCAAGATGAGGCCTAACCATGGCTGAATAGAGAGGAACCAGTACCTCACATGATTTGGAAGCTATACTTCTATTAATGCAGCCCCAAATAGCATTTGCTATTTTTGCAGCCACATCACGCTGTTGGCTCAGTGTGGCTGTGGCTGTGTAACACATTCAAGAAAATTGAAATGGATGAAATTACTTTAGAGGTTACCTCATGTAACTAGACATGGGACCCAGGGAGAATGTATGATCAGAGTGTGTCTTCACATACATTCTTCCTAATAACTAGACGGTTGAGACCCCTCTTTTAAAAATAGGAATGGGGATAAATTCATTCAGTTTGCTTTTTAAGGCAAACTCACCTAATTTTGCACCTTCAAACCACTATGCCCACCGAACCCCAGTTATCCTTCGAAATTCAGAACTTCTCTGAATTTTACCATGGAGTTCTCCAATCAAAAAATCCGTACACAGATGCATATATTAGGAATGCATTATTTTAGGAATATTGTTTGCCAAAAATGTTATATAAGGCAAAATGCATACAGAAATGTATGTATTGAGAGAGATGTGTACAAAATGCTTAGGGATGTTCATGCAATTTTTTTATTATTATTTTTAAAATGAGTATGGGACACACCAAATTTAAGATGGCCAATTCCCAAAGTTCAAGTCGAAACAAAGTTATGATTCAAAAAATGGGAAGTTGAAAGAAACCAGACATGACAGATTCGTCCATCCCTATTTTTAAAAGAGTATATAAATTGTTATTTTAAAATGAGAAATAAGCCTTTCTAGAAGATTTCTTTGAAAAAAATTATGTCATATTTTTCCCCTTCTTGGAGTCAAGCTATACACTATAATAAATACAATTGTTGTTTTTTTAAAAGCTGCTTCAATTGGCCAATATACGACAGGGAGCATTGATGCAGGGAGCATGTTCTGGATTGTGGCCCTACGGTTGCTTCCTCCCCACCTTCAAAACAGGTGGCCAGTTTAAGCATGGCGTTTAAAAGCCTGTAATGCAAGTGAATTAAGTCCATGCCCTTAATACAAAACTTCTTTAAATCAGTGTGGCAAGGCTATTGGGTGGGTCCAGACTGAGCTATAGGGAAAGTAGACCCATTGAAATCAGTGGGGCATGACTAATTTAAGTCTCATTGGGTAAAATCCAATGTAAGTCCTACTTAGAGTAGACCCATTGAAACGACCATGTTTTCAGGTAGCCGTGATTAACAGCTCCCATTCGTTTCAGTGGGTCTACTCTAAGTAGGACTTACATTGAATTTTACCCATGATTTTAATGGGTCTACTTTAAGTCTGGATCTGACCCAAGAGGCCTGTTCAGACAGCACACCATGGTTAAGCTGCTAACTCTTTTGCAGCAAATGGTTAGTGAGTGTGTTTATACCATGGTTACGTAGCCACCACAGTGAGGAATGGTTCACACAACACGCTAAGCCAAAGTGTTTAGCTCAAAATGCTTAACCATTTAATGTGGCTTAGCGTGTCATCCAAACGGGATCATTGTCTGGATTGTTTAGCTTCTGAGAGAGGGTTGCCAACTTTTTCTTAGCCTCTGCTGCTGTGCCTTGAACAGCAACTTGATCTGTAGACATGAGCAAGTGATTATGCTATTATTATTTTTTCCTGCCAAGCATATAGTACTGGGGATCAGCTCCCCCACTTGGATTCTTCCTGACTTAGCACAAGTCGCTGCTTATTTGATTTTCTCTATGTAATGGTGGTATCTGTGGTATTATTAGCTTAAAGGAAAAAATATATAAGAACTTCTGAACAATTGTTTCGAAATCAAAGTAGGAGTGCTTTGGCTGTGGAGTTTTCCTCTCTCCTTGGCGTTCTTTGTGTAAGAGAGTGTGTGTGTGTTATTTTATACCAGCTTTCCCCAAACTGGCACCCTCCAGATGTGTTGGAGTGCAAGTCCCATCATCCCTAGCCAGCATGTCTGGGGATGCTGAGAGTTGTAGTCCAACACATCTGGAGAGTGCCAGGTTGAGGCAGGCTGCCTGAAGCTTGTTATTCCAACATGTGAATTTACAACAGTGCAAGAATCCAAGCAAAGAAAGCCTTGTCCTGTTGAATGGTTGCCTGCTACCTGCAGCATCCATACTTACACAGGGAGTGAATTTTATCCCTTAGCTGAAAGAAAAACCCAAACAGCTTTTCCTTGTACCTCTTAAGTGGCAAAGCCAGCATTTCCCACAGATCTGGGGCCATGGGTGTCCTGATTAAAAGTGGTGGCATGTGCCACATGCAAAACCTCATGTATTTATTGATCAGTTCCCAGTGCAGGCATTCCTTCTTGGAACTGTAGGATAGCTGATTTAATACTGACTCCTTGGGCTCCATCTTCCCTTTTTCCAGTCAGTCAAAGCTCCAGGATGGGACGGAGCCCTCTAGGCTGTGGGTGTCTTTCCAGAATTCTCTTCATAGAATCATAGAATAGTAGAGTTGGAAGGGGCCTATAAGGCCATCAAGTCTAACCTCCTGCTCAATGCAGGAATCCATCTCAAAGCATACCTGACAGATGGCTGTCCAGCTGCCTCTTGAAGGCCTCTCGTGTGGGAGAGCCTCCAACCTCCCTAGGTAACTGGTTCCATTGTGGTACTGCTCTAACAGTCAGGAAGTTTTTCGTGATGCCCAGCCGGAATCTGGCTTCCTGTAACTTGAGCCCATTATTCCGTGTCCTGCACTCTGGGAGGATCGAGAAAAGATCCTGGCCCTCCTCCGTGTGACAACCTTTTAAGTATTTGAGGAGTGCTATCATGTCTCCCCTCAATCTTCTCTTCTCCAGGTTAAACATGTCCAGTTCTTTCAGTCTCTCCTCATAGGGCTTTGTTTCCAGACCCGTGATCATCCTCATTGCCCTCCTCTGAACACGCTCCAGCTTGTCTGCATCCTTCTTGAAGTGTGGTGCCCAGAACTGGACGCAATACTCAAGATGAAGACTAACCATTGTACCCATCATCTGTATAGCACAGGCTGCATCAGGGCCTCCTTCATCCAATCGTAGAACCATGGAGTTGGAAGGGGCCATTTAGGCCAGCGAGACCCTCCCTTGTCCAGTGCAAGAATCTAGTTTAAATAGGGTGACCATATGAAAAGGAGGACAGGGCTCCTGTATCTTTAACGGTTGTATTGAAAGGGGAATAGTTCCTGCAGCTTTAACTATTGTGATGAAGAGGGAATTTCACCAGGTTCTCCATATATACAAATGACACCTGCTGAAATTCCCTTTTCAATACAACGTTTAAAGATACAGGAGCCCTGTCCTCCTTTTCATATGGTCACCATAATTTAAACCATCCCTAACAGATGGTTCTCCAGTCCTGCTTGAATACCTTCAATGATGGAGAGTCCACCACCTTCCTAACCAGTTGGTTCCATTGTGGGACCACACCAACGGTTAGGAAATTTTTCCTGATGTTCAACCGATATCTGCCTTCCTTCCCTGGAATGTTTTCGCTGTCCCTATATTGGCTGAAGGTGGAACATTGCTACACCTCACCTCTAAAGGGGTCCATTGGCCACTCTATGGGGCAGAGAAGGGTGGGTGCATGCAATATGGTGGTTTGATCTTTCACAGCTCACGTCTGACCCCCTTTGGGGCACAGCATTTGGGAGTCACTGGGGGGAATTGGTACAGCTTACAACCTTTCTTTGTCAGCTCTTGTGCCTCTGTACCCATAATCCTGCTCAAAAGATGGCAACCTTTACCAAGCGGTAGCTAGAGATTGTGAGCAACTAACGTGGAGATAATGGTGCATAATGCTTAGCACAGGGTTTAACGCCTGAGGTGTTTCTGTATTTTAGTTTACGTAGCAAATAAGTTTGCTACTTAATTTATTGAAAATAATTTATTCTGCATGGGGTAAGCAGAGGTCAGCAAGACTGAGTTCACAGTGAGGGGCTGGATTTTTAAAAACCCTTTTGTGGGATGAGGAATCCCTCTTCCAGAGTTATTTTTTACTGAAAGGCCAATTAAAGGTGCTGTTGGGGTAGAGGGTGAGCAGTGCACAAGTCCTATTTAAAGGTGTTGTTGTTGTTTTAATATACTCACAAAGACCCAATATAATATATATATTGGCCCTTACTCATAATGCAGCTTTAGCGTCTGGATTTTTGCTGCCCATGCAAGTGTTAAAGACGCAGGAGTACCTGGCAATTAGAAATGCAAAGAAACATGAATTGATCTTCATGTGTTGTGGATTGTTGGCTTGTCCCAAAGAACAGCTCCTTCCACTAAGGATGTTTTGCTTTCCGCTGCTGTTTAAAGCTCCCCTGAGAGTACAAAGCAGTTTGCAACGCAGCCTCAAGTGGAGGCTACCGTTGTCAACTTTTTCAACCCACGCCGCGCCTCTGCCTTCTAGCAGCAGCTTTGGGTACAGAAATAGACCATGTGAAGATTTTCCTGAGATGCAAATGAAGCATTGGAGGGAGAAGGAAGCGTCACCACTTAAATTTATGTCATGTCAAGTGGCTGTTAAAGAGACAGTAGCAGGGAGGAGAAGGAGAAGAAGAAAGTCAACTCTCAAAGCCTACAATAGTAGAATTGCTTGTTAGTTGGCCTTGGAGTAAATGGCTTCGGGACAATGCCCTTGGTGAGCGTTTGGCTCCATTGGCCCATTGTAAAATTTGGATGAACTTTGTCCTTCCAGTATAGGGTTAATATAATAAGGAAAGCATTGAAGCAAATGAGGTGGTTAAGGGCTGTGATATACTCTGTCTGCCTTGCTGTGATGGGGTTGCTAGCTTTTTTACGTACTCATGCCTTGGTGCTTTTAAAAACACCTTGCACCGCAGAAATTAGCTGGAGATAACACTTCTTTCCCTGCTGTGAAATGCTTCATCTCCCAACTTCTGCAGAACAAGTATCTGTTAAAGGCACAGGAGCAGGCCTAGGCATTTTTTTCTGTACAGTTGGCAACCTTAATCACATAGGGTGACCCCATGGAAAGGTGGACAAGGCTCCTATATCTTCAACAGTTGAATTTCAGCAGCTGTCATTTGTATCATGCAGCACCTGTTGAAATTTCCTCATCATCACAACAGTTGAAGCTGCAGGAGCCCTGCCCTCTTTTGTATCTGGTCACTCTAGCTAAAGAGGACATTTCCCCAGGTGCTGCATGCATGCAAAAGACGCCTGCTGAAATTCCCTTTTCTATGCAACTGTTAAAGATGCAGGAGCCCGGTCCTCCTTTCCAAGTGGTCACCCTAAATCTCAGAACTATCATCTGAGAGCAAGGTGGGGGCAATCCAGTTGTAGTACCGGCAGCACTTCTATCAGGTCCAGTTCTGTTCCTCAAAACTCAGATGCAGAAGGTCCTGGATTCAATCCTGGGTGTGTCTGCGGAGGGCAGCGGGATGGGGGACATTGTTTAAAACTCTGGAAAGCGGCTGCCAGTTAGTGTTGAATCAGCAGTGCACTGGGGTGGGGGCACCTGGTACCCACCCCAAGTGGCCCCCAGATCTTTTCCTATGTTCTTACTGGCATTCACATTTACTTCTTTGTATGAACTGAAATTATAAGGCCGGATTTCACAAACTTGGCCCGTGTTTCTTACCAATGCAATTGATCGATTAAGTATTTATTTGTGTGTGTGTGTGTGTGTGTGTTTTGAGCCAAACCAAATCTGTTGAAACACTTGTCTCTAGAAGAGTTGTCTCCTTTTCTTCTTCTTTTTAATCTTATACTACTGTTTTTATGATGATCGCTCTTTCCAAATGAAGGATCACTTGTTTTTTCGGTGACAGCGTATTTATTGCTCACGTTTTCGAGAGGATACAAATGATTTGAAAATAAATTTTTGTATTGTAACAACTGACTCTTCTTTGATGCCTTTTTTTTAAAAAAATAAAATAAATCACACCTGTTGCATGAGTAAAGCAATCTTACCCGAGTTCTGGGGTTGGTTCGTTGATTAAACTGTTCATTGATTTGCTCTCTGCCCAGTTGCATATTAATAAGAGCATCGTTTACAAAAGTGGGGGAAGACATTCTTTGTTTTTAAATGGTGCATGTGAGTAGTTGCCCCTTTAACAACAGTTTGTTCTGAAGTAGGGTAAATCTACTTCAAAAGGGGGGGGCAAAAGAGGGCAGCTATTTGCATTAAATTTCCATAAACCTATTCCTATGTATAGATGCAAATTTAGGACTATAATTTAAATAGAAGTGCAGTTACATCTTTCACAATTTTGAGTAAGATGGTGACAAAGGTGACCCGGATGCCTGCTAAGTTTTCTGTCCGGGCTCTAACTTCTTCCTGCTCTGCTTTCTTACTGTTTTGTCTTCTGGGACAAACATTTCAAAAAAATATTGACACGTTTTACTATTTATTTATTTGTTACATTTATATACCACCCCATAGCCGAAGCTCTCTGGGCGGTTCACAAAAGTTAAAAACAGTAAACATTAAAAGTATACAAAATTTAAAACATAAGAACAACAGTATAAAAACAACAGTATCTATTTAAAAA
Organism: Elgaria multicarinata webbii; assembly: GCF_023053635.1. Classification (NCBI taxonomy): domain Eukaryota; kingdom Metazoa; phylum Chordata; class Lepidosauria; order Squamata; family Anguidae; genus Elgaria; species Elgaria multicarinata. Next base: position 103,867,412 of record NC_086177.1, on the reverse strand, counting down.
CAACAGTTCTGGGGGTCCTTAAAAAACAAACTTAGCGTTGTTAAAGGGTGTTAAATGCCTGGGAGAAGAGGAAAGTCTTGACCTGGCACCTAAAAGATAACAGTGTTGGCGCCAGGCGAGCCTCATCGGAGAGATTATTTCACAGTCAGGGGGCCACCACCGAAAAGGCCCTCTCCCTTGTTGCCATCCTCCGAGCTTCCCTCGGAGTAGGCACTTGGAGGAGGACCTTAGATGTTGAGCGCAGTGTACGGGTCGGTTCATGTCGGGAGAGGCGTTCCATCAGGTATTGCGGTCCCAAGCCATGTAGGGCTAGGTTAAAACCAGCACCTTGTATTGGGCTCAGAAACGTATAGGCAGCCAATGCAAGCGGGCCAGAATTGGTGTTATATGTTCGAACCTCCTTGTTCCAGTTATCAATCTGGCCGCTGTATTTTGCAGAAGCTGCAGCTTCCGAACCATCTGCAAAGGCTGCCCCATGTAGAGGGCATTGCAGTAATCTAATTTGGAGGTTACCAGAATATGGACAACTGAAGCTAGGTTATCCCTGTCCAGATAGGGGCGTAGCTAGGCCACCAACAGGAGTTGGTAGAAAGCACTCCGGGCCACTGAGGCCGCCTGAGCCTCAAGTGACAGAGATGTTTCTAGGAGAACCCCCAAGCTACGAACCTGCTCCTTCAGGGAGAGTGCAACCCCATCCAGAACCGGTTGAACACCCCCCATCCGGTCAGAAGAACCACCTGAACAGAGGCATTTTAACAGTTTGTAACTGGGAGGGAGGAAGATGTGCAAAAGCTGAAACCATCAGAAGGTTGGGGGTCAGGGAAATGGGGGTGGTACCATGGCAAGTGGGATTTGGCTTCTAGCCCCCCCTCCCCCCCACTGGCCGGATATGACCCATGGGCCTGAGATTAATTTAACACATTTATATGCCGCTCCACATCCAGTGAGATTCTGGAGCGGTGAACAATAAAAGATACAAAGCAGGATAAAATGATAAAATGCCATATGACAATTCTAATCAAAACCATGGCTGGTCAGTCAAGGAAGGCTCCCTTAAACAAAAATTGAACTTCCCTGCAATAGACGACACCTTGAAATAGAGGAGTCTTGTCTGTAAAATAGGAACACACGGGCACTCTAACCTGCAGCAATTATCAAGTGAGAATTTTTAGCTCCCAAAAATGAAAAGGCATCATCTGCATATTTAGGTTTAGCACATCTCTGTTAGAGGGATAGAGGCCAGTTTGAAAACGGTACATGGCGTGTGTGTCCTGGGCCCCAACAGTTGTCATCACTGTTACAAACCATTTTAAAGCAGTAGTGTAGATCCTGTGGGAATCTACACTGATGTTATTCTAACGTTTTGAATGGGTTACTGTGACGCACAGCGTCACGTGACCCTGGGTCTCCAACGTTGTAAATGAGTCGTACTTACAGGTTCTATTTCTTAGTTCCAGCGTGGCTACAGATTCGTGTGCCTTGTTCTACCGGTAATCTTCCTCTTGCAACCCAGAGCTGCTGGGTTCGCTCCGCCCACTTCCTGTTCTCCTTCCTTCGCCCCGTTTGCTATCTTATCTGCTACAGCAGATAAATCACACCAGCATTATACTGTGCAATCACTGACAATTGCATGCAAAGGACTCAGAAGTTTTCCACCTTAGAATCTGCTTTGATTGTGAAGTAGTCCCATGCATCCTGCCTTAATTGTGCTCCTTTTGCAAAAGATTCGCCCCAGCCGCTGCTGTGGGCGCGGGAGCAGGATTTAAAACAAATGCTTACATCTGCGTAAGCTTTATAGATAAAGACACCAAAATTGGCACAGTAATTCAAATACCAAATTTGAATCGAATTGGGTCATCGGTTGATTTTTTTATTACTTTTTTTTTTAACATTTCCCCCCTCTTTGCAAAGGAGCTGAGGAGCGCTCAAAGGGTCGCTGTAGCTCTGTGCAGGAAAATTAACAAGGGTCCAAGGTCCAAAACTCATGACCAGCGGGGCTTAAATGGGGCTGTTGCTAAAACTTTTCAATTTGGTCTCCCATCCAAACTCTGACCAGACCCAGCCCTGCGTAGCTTCAGCAAAGTGGCTGGCTCCTACACATTCAGGCAATTCCCTGGGACTTACATTAAGGTGTTTTGGGAGGGGGGGTTGTGTGTGCTTATGACTATTACCCTTCCGGCTAGGAATGAGGCAGGCAGTGGGCGGAGCAAACCCAGCAGCTCTCACAGAAGAGGGAGAACAACGGAAACAATTGAACCATGTGCCCTGAAGTTCCGTTGCAGCGAAACGTAAGTCACGCTAGTGTGTCCCGTGATACAGAGAAACGATACAGAGAACCACGTTAGAAAGGGACACTAGCAACGTTATAAGACTAGTGTAGATCCGGCCCCTGTCTGCTCTTCAATATCACTATGAAGCAGTAGTGTGTCTCCTGTCTTTTATATACCGCTTTCATACCACTTTCATAGCGGAATATCCTGCTTCGTGTCGATGAGCCCTCTTTTACAAATGCCGCTAAAAACTAGCTATACATCGCTATGACCACTAGAGGGTACTGCACTCCTATGGTTGGCGATTGTTGCATTTTAAAAATTTCATGCCATGAGTTTGCCGCTCACTGCTGTGCATTGACTGAGACCAGATCCAGCATCTTCTTTTAAGGCTGCACGTCTTTTCAAAGAGTGCTATATTTTCCCAGCACTCAAAACTGCAATATTTTGTACTTGTAAAAAGGGGGGATTTCTCTCAAATAGGGGGAAGTGGTTTTGCCAGTGTTATTGGTGTGGCATGGATTGGGCAGGGATGGAGGAGAAACCCGCTATGGATTCGGATTTCACTGGGGGGAGGGGTTGCAGTAATGCCCATTAGCACAAATCCCCCGCCCAAAAAAGTGAACAATGCAAATGAGTGCAAGTAGAACACTAATTAAAAATAATCCAATTTCATTAATGAGCAGATGACGGAATGAAAGATGTCTGACAATCCACAAAACGCATAGAATCATAGAATAGTAGAATTGGAAGGGGCTCATCTGGAATCCTTCCCATTGGTGGTAAATGGCCATACACAATATATATACATATTGGTGTAAGTGGGATGAAGACCACTCTCGGGGACCCTTGTGCTTTGCAATTTGGACACCATGCCTGCTTTAATGCTAATCGCAAACAGATGTAACACCATTTCTGGGGGGCTGCCTATATGTTCTGGAAGCCCCATGGTGGCTCCACAGTTGTGCTGTGTCAATTATACAAAGCAGCAGCCACCGCGAAGCCATCGTGGGGCCTTCCAGAGAAGTTCTGCATTTCAAAAGTCGGGGACTTACCCCAACTTTTCAGGATGGAGAGAGGCAAACACGGCCGTTCCGCCATCTAACCTCGCTCCATCCTCCATGCAGAGGTGTGGTCAGGTGGATGGCAACCCCTGATTGGTCTCTGTCTGCTCTTCTGGTTTGAGGCCTCGCCCTCAGTTGAAGCCGGCGCCAGATTGTAATGGAGGCAGGTAAGCCCCCTCCCCCTGTCCCCTTACCTGGCTCCGCTGCCGTCGCCACACAGACTGCGGCGGTGGAGCCAGGTAAGCCCCCCTCCCCCCCCACTTACCTGCCTCTGTTGCGGTCTGGCAGCAGCTTCAACTGAGGCCCAGGCCTCAGTTGAAGCCGCCGCCAGACCACAACAGAGGCAGGTAAGCCCACCTCCACCCCTGCCCCCTTACCTGGCTCTACCGCTGTTGCCACATAGACTGCAGTGCCACCACCAGGTAAGCCCCCCCTCCGCCCTCCACACTTACCTGTGTTCAGAGCTTCGGATCAAAGCGAAGCGATCCGCTTTGTCTCGATCCACAGCTCCCCTGACCTGCTTCAGCTCTGCCTTTGGCGGAGGTGAATCTGGCCGCCCCACTCCCGCTTCTATGAACCGAAACGGAGTGGAGCACAGCCCTAATTGGCATGCGCAGCACATTTCATTAGGGTGTGCAGCCAAGGATGTTTTTTAAAAGGTGATCATTTATTGAATACCCAATCATAAAGGACATTATTTTTATTCATTTATTTATTAAACACTGAAGATACTTCTGCGTGCAGCTTGCTTGACCGCAGGAGGGCCATTGCAGGGGTGGGGGAGGCAAAGGAGATGGTCCTCAAGCCCAGCATTGGTGGGGCTTTGTAGTGACGCAGGCTGGAGCTTACGAGGCGATATTAGCCTTTGGAGCCCTCCTCCTGGCCTCTTTGAAGTGTGGCTCCCGGCAGCGAGGCTCCCAGCAGAGTGATTCTTTTTTGCTCCTGCTGTGGGGAGCAACAGCGCACTGTAGGGGGCAGCTAGAGGACTGTTCCCACTACATCTGGATCCTCCTCTGGATCCCTACTCAATGCTCCTTCAATTTGGCACTTATTGCTTGAGACACTAGGGTGTGCCTAGGCACACCCAGCACACCCTGTGCGCACGCCTATGGCAAAAGTGTGGAGTTCTGCTTATCGCGGCTGCAACCCACCCCCATATAGGCAGCCCCCAGATTGCATCGCTTCTGTGCACATAGAAAACTAACACATTAGAGCTAGATTTCTTTCCTTTTTTTCATGTTTGTTTATTTATTTGCCTGCTGGAAGAAGCATTCAATCCCCTGCACCTCCGCTTGCATTTTCTGAAGTGGTACGTTCCGAACCTGGGTGGACAGCTTCCTCTATTGTTCGGGAGGCCTAGATTATACCAAACAGTTGTTGAGCGTGTGGAGGGGGAAAAGCAATATCACGAGACTGCGCAATGAGTCAAAGTCTGTTGTGCAGGTTTGGCAAACAGGCAGCAGTTACAGCGTTCTGGACAGAAGGGACAGCAATTTCCTTAAATCTTCTTGTTAAGAGTTCCTGCCGTCCAGCTGTTCAAAGAGACTGACTGAATTTCACAGGAAGGGCGGAGGTATTAATGCACTTAGGGAGGCCGAGAGCGGTTACCCCACCAGCATCCGCTCGAGAACAGCTTGGCAGGATGGGAAACAACTGCCACTATTTTTATTTGTATTTATCAAAATGTACCTAACTCCTCCTCCGGTACATCGCTAAAGCCTCTGGCCAGGGAGAACTTTCGAAAACAGAATGAGGATTCCCCCCCACCCCTTCCTTTTCAAACAGAACTAGACAAATAAGTTGTAAACCAACTTAGGGCTGTGTTCTGGTTTGCCGAACTGGGCTGTTTCGGCAGCTTATGTGGCACCCTGAAACGAGAGAGGGGTACTTTTCTGGTGGAGGGGTATTCAAATTGGGGGGGGGGGTTTCAGTCCCTGGTGTGACCACATTACACCAGTTTTAAAATCTCTTCACTGGCTGCCAATTAGTTTCTGGGCTAAAGTATTGGTAATCACCTTTAAAGCCCTACATGGTTTAGGTCCAGGCTACCTGCGGGATCGCCTTCTCCCGTACAATCCACCCTCCCACACTCAGGTCCTCTGGGAAGAATTTACTTCGGCTAGCAAAAACTAGATTAACAACTGTTACCCAGAGTGCTCTTCTGCTGCTCCCAGAGTGTGGAATGGCCTGCTGGAGGAGACTCGTCAACTTAACAGCCTACTAGCGTTCAAGAAAGCTATAATGACTGATCTCTTCGGGCAGGCCTATCCAGTGGAATTTTTACAACATTTAAAAACTGTTTTTAGGATGTTTTTAACAATGAATATTATGTTTTATTTCAGTTTTATGTGTTTTATCGTTTATTGTTGTTTCCCGCCTCGATCTAAATCGAGAGGCGAGATGATCATAATCTCATAATCATAATCATAATCATAATCATAATCATCATAATAATAATAATCCCAAGAACAGATCTCTACAGGGCAGGCTGGGAGCTCCAGTGTCAGTGGGGCAGTGAATCTGCTCCAGGGTTCCGTGACTTCACTTCCACAAGGTGTAGTGATGGCCACCAATTTGGATGGCTTTAAAAAGGGGTTGGATAACTTCCTGGAGGCGAAGGCTATCAATGGCTACTAGAAAGAAAGGCAAATGCTATTTTGGGCTGCATTAATAGTATAGCTTCCAAATCACGTGAGGTACTGGTTCCTCTCTATTCGGCCCTGGTTAGGCCTCATCTAGAGTATTGCGTCCAGTTCTGGGCTCCACAATTCAAGAAGGATGCAGACAAGCTGGAGCGTGTTCAGAGGAGGACAACCAGGATGATCAGGAGTCTGGAAACAAAGCCCTATGAAGAGAGACTGAAAAAACTGGGCATGTTTAGCCTGGAGAAGAGAAGATTGAGGGGAGACATGATAGCACTCTTCCAATACTTAAAAGGTTGTCACACAGAGGAGGGCCAGGATCTCTTCTCGATCCTCCCAGAGTGCAGAACACGGAATAACAGGCTCAAGTTAAAGGAAGCCAGATTCCAGCTGGACCTCAGGAAAAACTTCCTGATTGTTAGAGCAGGACGACAATGGAATCACTTGCCTGGTGAGGTTGTGGCCTCTCCCACACTAGAGGCTTTCAAGAGGCAGCTGGACAACCATCTGTCAGAGATGCTTTAGGGTGGATTCCTGCCTTGAGCAGGGGGTTGGACTCGATGGCCTTGTAGGCCCCTTCCAACTCTGCTATTCTATGATTCTATGATTCTATGATTCTAGTCCTGTCGGCTATGTGCTACCTCCAGTAGCAGAGGCAGTAAACCTATATACATCAGTTGCTGGGGAACATGGGGTTGAGGGTGCTGTTGCACTCACGTCCTCCTTGTAGGTTTCTTGTGGGCAGCCGGTTGGCCACTGTGTGAGCAGAATGCTGTACTCGATGGACCTTTGGTCTGATCCAGCACGGCTCTTCTTATCTTCTTATGTCCAAGTCACATTCTGACTGGATGGCTATTCGCAACTCTTTTGCAATATTTGCAGTTTCTCTCTCTATAAAAACTTGACTGCCTTTTACTGGATTCATCTGTGTCATAGACAATGGCTTAGGAGACAATTTCCTTTTTCCTCTTCCTTATTGGTTCTTGGCTGGATAAACTAAAGATTATACTTCAGATTCCTCTAATGCCTTACGTTGCTAAACAAAGCAAAACAAAATCTTATGCTTATTGCTAAAACATTGTAATATGTGAAAGCTGCGATCCTATGCAAACTCACCTGGGATTAAGCCCCCTTGAACTCCATGGGACTTACTTCCCCGTAGACGTGGCCTTGTATTTCATTGTCAGCTTGCAATACTAAATGTATTTCTCAGGAGCAAGCCCCATTGTACACAGCGTGATTTACTTCTGAGTAAAGATGCACAGGATGGCACTGCCAGGCTGCAACCCCTATGCAAACTCACCCAAGAATGAGCCCCACTGAACTCTTGAGTAGACAAGCAGAGGATTGTATTGTAAGTCTAATGCATTAAATCAGGAGGGGGGAAATATTGTTTTTGCTTGAGTGAAATCATCAAGTCCGAGCTATTTCTTCTTGCATCTGTTCATTCAAGACACAGGGATCCCAAACTGGATCACCACCCTGTCCATGTCTAACTCATGAGTAGACCCAAGTAAATTTTTCCAGCACACCTGTGACAACAGGATGGATTTCAGGACATGCAAATCTCTTTCTCCCCCACTCTTCTTTTCCTGTTTTTCTCCTGATGTCACCAACAAGGATGCTGATGAGTCACAGGAGCCTTTTGGAGTGGAAGTTGCAGAGGTCATCCAGGCAAAAGTGACGCAAGTGGGGGGAACTCTCTGCACTTCGAGTCAAACTAGCTGTATCATCTACCAGTTAGGATTCCCCTGGGCTGCCTTGCAGGATAATAATGCCTGAAATCAGTGGAGGTTGGTATCCCCAATGATAGCGGGGTGGTGAATCCACTCTGGGTCTCAGTCGGAACCAGCCAGAAGAAGCTATCTAAGGTGCTCCCATACTATCTCTGGCCATTCCTGGGGCGGTGTTCTAGTGCCACAGAATTCAGGTTTCATCTTCCAGAGAGCTGCCCTGGTGGGTCCTTGCTTCCAGATCCCCTGCTGCCTCATTTACCAATAGATCCCCATCTACTTTGTGCCCTCCTGTCTACTAGAAGGTCATCAGTGAAGAGCATTTATTTATTATTATATATTTATACTGCTCTACAACCTAGGCTCCCTGGGCAGTTTATAACTAAAACCATGATATGACAATCCAATTTAAAACTTTAAAATCACCTAAAACCAGCATAAGTTACAGTCCAGGGAAGGCTTGCCTAAACAGATAAGTTTTTTAGGAGGCATTTAAAAGATATTACATTTTCTGCCTCCCGAACCGTACGAGGGAGGATTTTCCAGAGGGTGGGTGCCACTACAGAGAAGGCCCGCTGTCAAGGTTCTTCATGACGACATTCTCATCATCTCAGAATGATAAGCGGGGCCGCCTCTGAAGACTGTAAATGTCACCAGGGCGTATATAAGTGTAGGTAGTCTACTAGGTGTCCTGGGCCCAAGTTGTTTAGGGCTTTGTAAGATAGCATGACCTTGTACATGGCTCTGTACCTAACAGGCAGCCAATGCAACTCTTTTAACATTGGTTTTGCCCCCGTCTATACGACAATGGGATTGCTCCTCCTCTGGTTGTCACACAGAGGAGGGCTAGGATCTCTTCTCGATCCTCCCAGAGTGCAGGACACGGAATAACGGGCTCAAGTTAAAGGAAGCCAGATTCCGGCTGGACATCAGGAAAAACTTCCTAACTGTTAGAGCAGTGCGACGGTGGAATCAGTTACCTAGGGAGGTTGTGGGCTCTCCCACACTAGAGGCCTTCAAGAGGCAGCTGGAGAACCATCTGTCAGGGATGCTTTAGGGTGGATTCCTGCATTGAGCAGGGGGTTGGACTCGATGGCCTTGTAGGCCCCTTCCAACTCTGCTATTCGATGATTCTATGATTCTAAATATAAACCTGAATTTTGGTTGATTCAAATCTAGGTAAAGAGCACCATACTGCAGCAGCAACAGTGATTTAATTCCTGAATTTTTTTAATATAGTGCAGTTATAAATGCGCACATGTGCATATACACATATTCGATGCTATGGAATAGAGATGATGGAAACTATAAATTTTATATGTGGAGCTCTGCAGTGTTATATAACAGAGAAACCAGGAGGAGGGGGGAAAGGAACGAGGCAGCAGAGGAGGAAGCCTGTTCCCCCCTCTCTGTTTTAATAAGTTTTCTCTGCAGCGCTCCGCAGAATCAGACTTCAAACTAAAAACGGCACGAATGAACGAGGCAGCCGATTGGTGGGAAATGGGCCAATCACGTTGTCCTACCTTCAAAGCTCCAACCACATGTCAAAATGCGATTTAACTCCCCCAAAGACACGTAACCATAACACAGTGCAAACTCAGATGTGATCTAAAAGTCGCAGTAAATTGCGAATGCGAATTTGCGCATTATCGTGTTAAACACCCAGCGCTTCTGCGAATGGACAGCTGCGTCATGTGTCCTGCAACGCAAATATGCACATTTAGGTCAGGATATAGACGCCTATGTGGGCAGAGCTAGGCGTCCCAATGAGCACCCAACTGCTGCGTTCTGCACAAGCTGCAGCTTCCGAACCACATTAATGGGTAGCCCCACATAGAGCACATTACAGTAGTCTAACCAGGATGTTGTCCACGGCTCAGGCTTTCCCTGCATGCCTTTGTTTCCTACCACTTCTCTACAGGTCATTCAGCCACAAGCCCTGCACAAGCAAGCGTTAAGGCAGTCTAGCATTCCTGCCCGTGGATGGCAGTGATGTTGCATACTTCAAGACAACATGGCCCCTGAAATATTTATGAAACATAACTCCTCACTGTAAACCTTTGAACCCTTTTGGCACAGGCCTATGTTTTGGTCTTCATTGCAGATTAATCATCTTATGGTTGCAGAATCTTGCAACTGAGTTAATCGGTAACTCTGATCCTTATCAGCTGCTCTTGGCCATTTATTTCTATCTTGCAAAGCCCGGCTGTTTTCCTTTATCTTTTTTTTTTTTTTAATAAGTAACCACCACTAGAAGAGAATAAATACACCTGCTCTCACAGAGCACAAACAATTCTCCATTTTCAGACACTGAAACAGTTCTGCAGGGCAAGAGCCTGTTTCCTGCAAGGTCAGAGGCCCAAATGCCCAAACTTGAGCAGTCTTTGATTTCCAGTCATGTGATTCCGTAGGTGCTTTAAGCAGGGCCAGACTATTTTGCACCCTAGGCAAGGTGAGCTACTTTCACACACACACACACACCCCAAAAAATGCCAACTTTGATTTTTAAGAACATATGTTTCCTGGAAAAAATAAGAAGCACAAAACTTGAAACTGCTAAATTTATTTTAAAGTGCAAGAAATACATCGTGCCAATTATAGCAAACAAATTGGAAAGGAACGTCTATGGGTCTAAAAATGCATTATTTAATAGGAATATCACCTCCAAATGATCCCACCCCCAACTCACACATGCGTGCACACACACACTCAGCATCACTCACTCCAAACAAACACACACATGAACACATGCATTCACTCAAAGACCCCATGCACCCCATTCACCCATACATTCTCTCTCTCTCTCTCTCTCTCTCTCCCAGGTGCGTTCTGGAAGTCTGAACGTGGAGCCGCCCCACCCCCCACCCCAGCATCCCTGGCTTTGCTTTGGCTGGGTGGGTGCTGGGCGCCATCTCGCCCACCCAGGCCCAGCTGAATCCTCGGGCCGGGCCGGCTCACAGCCAACGCGCTGAGTGCTGCGCTGTGCCCAGAGCCTGTCTTAGCTTGGCGCTCTAGGCGGTCGCCTGAGAGGCCTCTATGGTAGCACCGGCCCTGGCTTTAAGCTGAAAAATGAGATTTTTAGTGGATGGTAAAACAAGCACTTACACGTCACATAAGTAAGAAGATATGCGTCACCCAAAACAGAACAGATTTGCATGAAATGTGCATATATTAATTTATATCGAGAGAGGCACATTTGGAAATATTACTATAATTTAAATAGAAATACAATACGCACTGACATAATAGAGTAAGTGACCTGCGTGTCTTGTTCAGTTTGCTACCCAGATGCTAACTGTGCATGGGCAACTTCAATTTCTTTACTCTTCTTCTGATGGTTCTTCATCTTCAAAACAGATTTAGACTGGACTGGGCGCCCCTTAAAATAGATGTCTTCAAATAGACGACTGCCCTTTGTAAAGTATGACACACAGATTGGGTTCAGACAACACGATAAACAATGGTGGTTTAAATAGGCGACGGTTGGTTATCTTAACCACCATGGGTTATCGTGTTGTGTGGAGGGAGTTTTTTAACCAACGGTTGGTTATTTGGCCGAAATAACCAACACAAATAACCAACACTGTGCAGAGTTGGCTATTTGAACCACCATTGGTTATTGTCTTGTGTGGAGGCCAACCGTGATGATGGTTATTTCCTCATCACGGTTGGTTATTTCATCAGTCATAGAGTTGCAAGTCATACCAGAGGCCTCTGCTCTAGTTCTAGCTGGCAGGATAGATTTTCAACAGCAATAGCTGATGGGGTGCTAGCTGGAGGACTATGTGGGGAGAGAGGGCACTGGCTCCGTCCATTTTCTTCTGCTGCCCCTTACGCCTGGAACGCTCTTCCAGAACATTTGAGAACTACAAGTTCAATCGCAGCTTTTAAAGCTCAACTAAAAACTTTTCTTTTTCCTAAAGCTTTTAAAACTTGATGCTGTGCGGACTTTATACTGTTAGTTTTACCCTACCCTGTGCCTGCTTACCCTACCCTGTGCCTGTTTGCATTCTCTTCCCCTCCTTATTGTTTTACTATGATTTTATTAGATTGTAAGCCTATGCGGCAGAGTCTTGCTATTTACTGTTTTACTCTGTACAGCACCATGTACATTGATGGTGCTATATAAATAAATAATAATAATAATAATAATAATAATAGTCAACTCAACGCTGATCCTAATCCACACCATGGTTGGTTATTATCGTTTTGTGTGGGGTGTGCCCCCTAGATAAACAACTGTTGAGTTGATTATTACCCCACTGTTGACTACTGTGTTGCCTGAACTCAGCCACAGCCACCTTACTGACATGGTAAACCTATGTTGGGACTGTACCACTTTCAGACTGCAGGCAGGGACTTGTGTGATTGAATGCTTCTTCCTTACAATAAAAATCCACACAAAGAGGGGGAAAACCAGCTTGACAGTTGTACAGTGAATTTTTATTTTGTTTTATGGAGGAACAGTCAGTCATATGCACCCATGCCTGCAGTCTGTATTGGTACAGCCAAGACTTAGGTTTACAATTTCAGTGAGAACTAGATCTTACCCTCTTTTGTATCTGGTCACTCTAGTATAGCTCCTGCAGCTTGAACTGTTGTGATGAAGAGGGAATTTCACCAGGTGCTGCATGCCTTCAAATGACACACCTGCTGAAATTCCCTTTTCTATACAACTGTTAAAGAAAGATACAGGAGCCCAGTCCTCCTTTCCATAGGGTCACCCTATCTGATGCCTTCTTTGCCTGACTCCAATGCATGTTGGAGCAGGCCAACGCTTATTGTGCCACTGGATTTACTATAAGGACTTATCTGAGTCCTCTAATTCCTGAGCTGATCAACTGGCGTAGTTTCAGTTCCTTCACTACTCTACCATCTCTTTCCCCTACCAGCATCCCATCCCTGCCTTAGAAGCCTTCCATTTGCTTTCTATGGAGCATGGACTTCTCCTGTGTGCTCATGGACATCTGGACAAATGTAAGCCAGAGCCTAATTGCATATCCCCAATGCAGAGGTGGGACCTGCAACAAAGTCCTGTTCAGAATTCTTCATCACTTCATTCCAGCGATTCTCTCTGCCACTACGGTTTTCCATTATTTCTTCCCCAACAGTCAGTTAAGGTGCAATCCTATACATGTTTAGGCAGAAAAAAGTCCTAGGACTTTTTTCTGTCTAGACATGCATAGGATTGTGCCCTTAGAGTTCCATAGCCAGAAGTTCCCAAAAGCTTAACCTCCTTAAGGCTTTTTCTTTCAGATATTTTGTACTTCTGCAAACTTCAGAGTTTCTCCTGACTCAGGGCTCATCTACACCAAGCAGGATATTCCACTATGAAAGTGGTGTGAAAGCGGTATACAAAAGACAGGAGACACACTACTGCTTTATAGTGATATTGAAGTGCACTGCAGGATCTACACTATTGCTTTATAGCGGTAATGAAGTGCACTGATAACTGTTGGGGGCCATGTCACATCTACACCAAGCAGGATATAATACTGTGAAAGTGGTATGAAAGCAGTATATGGTATGTGTCATGGGTCCCAACAGTTGTCAGTGCACTTCATTACCACTATAAAGCAGTAGTGTGGCTCCTGCCTTTTATATACTGCTTTCATACCACTTTCATAGTGGAATATCCTGCCTGGTGTAGCTGAGCCCTCAGCTGATATCTCCCTCTTGTTCATGGATGGTTGGTGCTACATAGACATCAGCAGATGGAAACCGGTATCGGGTGTACAAGCATTTTGTCCCCGAGGGCTGCATTGGGTGCCTGCTGAGCTGGTAGGAGCCACATGTGTGTGCACACATTCACACACCCATCACTCACACTCACTTGAGCAGCAACAGATCTTGGACTTGCTGCAACCTGTTCCACCCCAACCCAACGACCCCCCTAAAAAAACCAACACCCTAGAAATGGGCTCTATGGTTCCTGACATAGATGCTTCATTCCTAGAGTGTCCCCAGAGCCACCTAGGAAGCTGGCAGAAAACTTCAAGGACTGATTCCTAAGATATTCCAGGGATACTCTTGGAATTAGACGTCTATGGTTGCTGAGTATTTTGGTTTTTTCCTCTCCCTTTTTTTTTGGCTGTGGCAGATATTGGAGATCTGGAGACTACATGCAGAAGGTCAGCTGAACTTTTGCACCCTTGCCTTATATGATTTCACCCGTTGAACCTCCATGCCAAAGAAATGAGGATAGAAACAGGGCATAAGTTTAAAGGATAGACAGGGGTTTGGATTCAGATTTAGGCACATTTTGAGTAGACCCATTGAAATCAATGGGGCGGAAGTTAGCCATGACTTACCTGTCCCATTGGATTCAATGGGTTTACTCAAAGTTCTGCAGAAGTAGTTCAGGAATGGAGAAAGGTGACTAAAGGGATTATTCAATTTATTTCCCTGGAATTTTTCAGTAGCTGTTTGGCAAAAGCTCTTGAATTCTGCTCAAATAAATAATACAAAAGAATGGATTTGTCTCCAAAATACAGTGTTGTTGTTGTTTTACTTTGTGAATATGAATAAAATGCAACCTTGCACAAGAAACAAATAGTTTTACCTCAAATGATAGTTCCTGAAAATATGGTTCACTGATTCTAATGGTAGCCTGGATTTTTCCCCTTCTCCCTTTAAACGAATGTAACTTTAAAACCTGTGTTACTAGCTCCTGATGATTTTCATTTGGGTGGGGGGGGGGCAGGGTTTCCAAATGAACTTCACACAACACCCTCATCAGAAATGACAGAAGCAAAACAGAAAACGTAACAGGAAGTATCTCACAAGGTACTTCCTGTTTCAGGATTCACATCTCATATCACTATTTTGACACACTGGAAGCCATTTCCTTTCATGCCAATCCTGTTAGACCATGTGGACTAGCAACAACTGGACAAGGTATTGCTTTCCCAAAAATATGCTTGGTGGTTAACTGGCAGCAACCCAATTTAGAAGGCTGATCACCCACTGATTTATTGATGTTGACTGTGGGAGGGCCATTTCAGGTGAGGAGAGGGCACACACCTTGTGCACACCTATGCCGGTCACCATCCTCCCAGAACATCCCCTGGATCCACCACAGAGTGAGGCAGAAGAGCAGGGATGACCTCACTCTCCCTCGCCTCCTATCTAGCAGGTCGTTCTTTCAACGTGTTGGCTAATGGCAGCTCGTCTTCTTCTTTTCCCCTTTCAGTAGGGGTTCCACAAGGCTCGGTGCTTGGTCCGTTGTTGTTTTCTTTATACATGTTGTCCTTGGGTAATCTCATGCAATCTCATGGTCTCCAATATCATCTGTATGCCAATGATACACAGTTATATCTTTCATCTCCAGAACTTTCTCCTGATGTTCATGATCGTATCTCGGCATGTCTTTCAGATATCTCAGCTTGGTTGCTTCATCGTTGTTTGAAACTTAATATGGCAAAGACTGAATTGCTTGTTTTTCCTCCTAAACCTTCTCTTCATCTCTCATTCTCTCTTACTTTCAATGATGTAACACTTACTCCAGTCAAGGAAGCTCGTAGTCTTGGCTTTATATTGGACTCCTCGCTCTCCTTTATTCCTCATATTGAAGCAGTAACTAAATCCTGTTGTCTTTTCCTACATAATATTGCCAGGATTCAATCATTTTTGTCTGTCTCTTCTGCCAAGACTCTTGTTCATGCATTGGTTATTTCTCGGTTGGACTACTGCAACCTTCTTCTCACTGGCCTTCCTTCTTCTCACATCAGTTTGTTGGTTTCTGTTCACCACTCTGCTGCTAAGATCATCTTCTTGGCTCACCGCTCTGACCATGTTACTCCACTTCTGAAATCTCTTCATTGGCTTCCAATTCACCTCAGAATCCAATACAAACTTCTCCTGTTAACCTACAAAGCTTTTCACAGTCTAGCTCCTTCCTATCTTTCCTCCCTCATCTCACACTATTGCCTTGCTCGTGCTCTTCGCTCCTCTGATGCCATGTTTCTCACCTGCCCAAGGGTCTCTCCTTCACTTGCTCGGCTTCGTCCATTTTCTTCGGCTGCCCCTTACGCCTGGA
Source organism: Elgaria multicarinata webbii (assembly GCF_023053635.1). NCBI lineage: Eukaryota > Metazoa > Chordata > Lepidosauria > Squamata > Anguidae > Elgaria > Elgaria multicarinata. The sequence continues at coordinate 103,851,665 of NC_086177.1, read as the reverse complement.
ACGCTCTTCCAGAACATTTGTGAACTACAAGTTCAATCGCAGTTTTTAAAGCTCAGCTAAAAACTTTTCTTTTTTCTAAAGCTTTTAAAACTTGATTTTAATCTGACTTTTATACTGCTAGTTTTACTCTACCCTATGCCTGTTTGGTGCATTCTCTTCCCCTTCTTATTGTTTTATTATGATTTTATTAGAATGTAAGCCTATGTGGCAGGGTTTTGCTATTTTATTGTTTTACTCTGTACAGCACCATGTACACTGATGGTGCTATATAAATAATAATAATAATAATAATAATAATAATAATAATAATAATAATAATAATAAAAAAAAAGCCAGGGTAAATCCCTGACATTTTAACTAGGGCCGTGCACAGACCCCCCCCCCCCAACCGCTTCATGGCCCGATCTGGAACTTTCGGATCGGACCTGAACCACTTTGGATCAAGATTTTGCCCCCTTCCCTTCTTACTTGCCTCCACAGCAGATGGCGGAGGCAGGTAAATGGGGAAGGGGGGACAAAATGGGGGCTGAATAAGCCCCCCTCCCCCCTGCCCCTTTACCTGGCTCTGCCGCCATCTCTGCATGGACTGTGGTGGCAGAGCCAGGTAAGCCCCCTTCCCCCACACTTACCTGCCTCTGTTGCGGTCCAGTGCAGGCTTCAACTGAGGCCTGGGCCTCAATTGAAGCCTGCGACGGACCGTGACAGACCCAGGTAAGCCCCTCCCCCTGACCCCTTACCTGGCTCCACTGCCATCGCCACACAGACTGAGGTGCAGCAGCAGAGCCAGGTGAGCCCCCCCTCCCCCCTTACCTGCATTCGGAGATCCAGATGGAGGCAAACCGCTTTGCCTCGATCCGCAACTCCCCCGACCCGATTCGAATCCGCCTTTGGCAAAGGCGGATCGGGTCGCTCCACTCCAGATTCATGATCTGAAACGGAGCAGAGCACAGCCCTAATTTTAACGACACAGCTTCATGGAAAAGCCCTGCTGTGGCTGCAAATCTGTGGCTGCGTCATATAACAGCATCATGTCATTTGTTTTTAGCTGTGTATATTTATTGTTTTATATTGTTTTATCATTTTATCTGTACGCTGCCCTGAGATCCCAGTGATATAGAGCGGGATACAAATGTTTTAATAAAATAAAATAAAATAAAATAAATATAGGCAGCCCCTGGATTCCAGCTGTAACCATTGAAAACAGCAGAACTCAGCCCTTGATGAAAAGAAGAAGAGGCAGAGAGAAGTATGGACTGCGATAGCAAGATCTCTGACTTAAGAAAGAGAAACACTGTGGAATCTGTCCACAGCAGATAAAGAAGCAGGAGGAGCAAAAATATGGAGGAAAGATAAGAGATTCGGTCCTTGAAGGATTTAACTTAATCTGAGAGCCTTGTGGAAGTAGCAAGAAGCCAAGACGAGAGATTAGCAAGAGAAGAAAATCTAGAGAAGCACAAGAGAATACCGACAGCATAAATAACAAAAGGACGGAATAAGAGAAACTACAAAGATGTGGGGGGCGGTCTTTCAGGCTAAAGGCCAGATTCAGTTTTGGAGAAACTCTTGAGGGGGAGGGGGAAGGATTCCAGTAATGGGTAGGGCCAAGGCAAGAGGAATGGAGCCAAAAATACAAAACATACCATGAAGCTTAATGCTTTTACTGCCAGTAACTAAAGCCTTAGGGGAGGCATTTCAACCTTTTAGAAGGGTGGAAAAATGCATGAAAGTTGGGAAACCACCAAATGACCAGTGGTTGGAGGGAAAGGGGTGAGATTGGAGGGGGAGGGGGAGAGGTGTAGCCCTCTGGGGAACCCTGGAGAACGGGCTTGAGACCCCAGGAGGAGCTGAGGTTCCCACCCCTGAGATAAAGGATGAAGATAAAGAACAAAAAGCAAGGGACCCAGTATAGAGCTCTAAGGAAACAAAGAAGAAGAAGAAGAAGAAGAAGAAGAAGAAGAAGAAGAAGAAGAAGAAGAAGAAGAAGAAGAAGAAGAAGAAGAAGAAGAAGAAGAAGAAGAAGAAGAAGAAGAAGAAGAAGAAGAAGAAGAAGAAGAAGAAGAAGAAGAAGAAGAAGAAGAAGAAGAAGAAGAAGAAGAAGAAGAAGAAGAAGAAGAAGAAGAAGAAGAAGAAGAAGAAGAAGAAGAAGAAGAAGAAGAAGAAGAAGAAGAAGAAGAAGAAGAAGAAGAAGAAGAAGAAGAAGAAGAAGAAGAAGAAGAAGAAGAAGAAGAAGTAGTAGTAGTAGTAGTAGTTCCGGATGGGCTTCGCAGCTTACTACATAAAATGCAAAAAAAACCCACAGAGTATATTGACCTCACCAACTGGTTCACAAAAGGAGCCGCAGCTATACATTTAGAGTGGAACCCTCCAAGGTTTATCTAAAGAAGAAATAGTTAAACTTGTAATTATAATTATAAACTATCAAAAAACCTAAGTTGATTATACAAAATATACTAAAGACTCTCAAGGCTTACCACCATATCATTTTCACGTATTCAAGCCATCAGATAATGCTCTCAATTTCTTGAAGAGATTTCAAAAAGCTCCCAGTTCTTATAGAGTGTAGTTAAAGTAGCTATAATTGGCTAATAAATCACCTCTAAGGGAGGAAAGCTGTGAGATCTAGACTGGCGTTAAGTCCGAAAGGTTGAATACAATTAAGTCGATGAATCCACTCAGCCTCCCTTTGAAGAAGCTCTTTGTTCAAATCACGATAATTATACTGCAGGGGAAAGATCCTGTCAATAACAAAAAACTGACAATCGTAATATTGATGATGATGCTCAATGGAATGTTGGACTAATGGTGCCTCCGTTATCCCATTTCTAAGTTTAGAATGATGTTCAATGATTCGTGCTCGTACACTCCGCATAGTTTTGCCCACATAAATCAAACAACAAGGACAGATAATGATATAAACCACCTTCTCCGTAGAACAATTAGAAAAATATCTTAAATCAAAGGTTCGATTATCTGTGGGATGTTGAAAGTTCTTGATTTGTAATGCCAGGTCGCATACTGAACCCCCACACTTACAATGTCCTTTAATATTATGTGTGGGGTTTCTTGGAGGATCTATATCTGAACGTATAAGATAATCTTTAAGATTCTTAGTCCTTTTCCAACCAATCTGTGGTGGTACCGTGCATCCTGGAATATGGTTAATAATATGCCAATGCCGTTGGATAATTCTCATAATAGCATGTGCAGATGGTGAATACTCAAATGCACATGAGAGTTGGTCACTGGTTGGATGTGTAGATCTAGTTAGTAGAAAGTTCCTGGACACGGCGTTCACGCGTCGTTCAGCCTCAGTAATAACCTTATAGGGGTATCCCCTATCTGTTAGTGATTGACGAAATTTTAGTTTTTGATCATGAAAATTTGAATGATCTGTTGAAATGCATTTGAAGTAAAAAAGTTGACCCACCGGAAGATTATTATATAAATGGGGGGGATGGAAGGATGAAAAATGAAGAAGGGAATTCCTATCCGTAGGTTTTACAAAAGTCTTAAAGCATAACACATTATTTTTCTGATATGTAATTGTATCCAAAAAAGATATGGATCTGATATCACTCTGAAAGGTAAATTTAATATGATCATGAAGTGTGTTAATCCAGGTTTTGAAAGCCTCGAAGGAGTTTGGGTTTTTATAGATCAAAAAGATATTATCTATAAAACGCTTATAGACAATTAACTCATCGTAAAAAGGATTTGTTAAAGGATGGCAAATATATAATTTGTATCATTCTACAGCGTCCTACTGACGAAGAATTCTCGAAACAGAACTTGTACCGGACTACTGTTTATTAGACGCTTTATGAAATTATTTATTAGATGCATATTTATGAGATAACTGATTCTTGTCATGAATGTTTAATGGATGCCAACTTTTTGTAGGCTTCATTATGAATGTTTGATGAACATCTTGTAAATGTTATCTATATGCCTGTCTTTTGTACATTTGTGATATCTTTTGAATTATTCGTCTATAAAACTTTCTTAGTACCTTTGTGGTTGAGTGTTATCACTCCTATTGTACTATTGTTATTTTCAACCACAGCCTTCTATTTTACTTTATCTTAAACTCAGAGAGAGCATTAAGTTGACGAGTCTCCTCCAGCAGGCCGTTCCACAGTCTGGGGGTGGTAGAAGAAAAGGTCCTCTGGGTAACTGTTGCCAGCCTAGTTGTGGCTCACTGGAGTTTAAAAAAAAAAAGACCTGTGAGGAATCTCTCTAGTAGGGATGTGCTCCGCTCCGATTAGAAGCAGAGAACAGAAGTGAATTGGCCTGCTCCGCCTTGCCCAGAGGCGGAGTAGAAGCGGACCGGGGACCCGTAGAAGCACGGCGAAGAGAAGCGCCCATACGCGGAGCGCTTCTCTTTTCGCAGCGCAATCTGATCGCCATTTTGAAAAATTTCGCCCATAGGATTGCATTGCGGAAAAGAATAGGGGATAACTGTGTTGTTTTTTAAGCTATCTTTCTGAAACTTCTTGTGCTTAGAGAGTCGTGGCTAGGGGTCATTTTGAGCCTACTCTCAGCTCTCTGAGTGCTGTGGTTCGCTTGCTAGAATTTTTGGAAAAATCGGGTAAAACAGCGGGAAAATGTACCTTTTTCAAAGGGCTGAGGGGCAGAGTCAACTCCCGGTCATGATCACATGATCCCAAAGTTGGAGGAGGGGATGGGCAAAATGGGTAACTTGGGATTCTGGGAACTTCTCTTTCTTAGTCTGAACGGACTTTTCCCAGTGTTTTTTAAAACAGTAGCCCCACCAAATGCACAAACACAACCTGAAATCATATACTAAGCCAATAATAAGAGATAGAAAACACAGCACTGCTACCCACCCTACCTTTGGGGAACAACTGAATAGATGTGGTGCAAGGGGATGAGCTCCCCTAGGGCATGTGGATGTGCCCAGTGCACTCTCCTGACCTTGGAGGATCATCAGAGTCCTCCAAAGGTAAATCACTGGAGAGAATGCCTATCATGAGTTGAAGTGAGTGTTTGCTTCTTAAAGACTGGTATCTAGACAGGACCAGTCAAATTGGCAGATGATTCCCCCTCCCCTTGGGCACATCCACTCCCCTCTTACTGGTAAATGACAGATATAGCCTTTTAAAAAAAATTCTTCTTGTTGTTTATTCAGCAACACTGCTGCTTTTAATTCCACCCCTCCTTTGTTTATTTATTTATTTATTCCATTTTATATGCATTACTGGCTTTGAAACTATCCTTGGCTCACTTCCTTGTGCCCCCAGAAATGTCTGCTGCCTGCCTGCCTTCCCTCCCTCCTCCCCTGCCCACCTCGCAGGGATGGTTTTTGTGTGTCTTGCTTTGACTCAGGGGAGAAGTCCTTCTTGTGCTCAAGTTCCAAATCAATTTTTCAACTGGGGAAGGAGATTCGTATTTATGTTTATCTCTACTCCCGAATTCATGGCATGTTGGGATTTCCTTTGAAATGGGCCCATTGAGCTGTCTGCAGCTTTAAATCCCTGAGATACTGGGGTGTCCGACTTTCATAAATTCCCCAAAAATCAGGGGATGATGGGATTGGCTTGAAACTTGGCATCCATGTGGACACATGGGTAAGCTGTCATGGGACCGAAGGTGAGGTTTCTGACATGCAAATTGACATAGTTGTAAAATGGGACTTGATTTGGGGTGAGTTAAAAGGTTAGCGCCCCACCAAAAATCAGGGGATGATGGGATTGCCTTGAGTCTTGGTGTGCATGTGTATCCCTGGATAAGCTATAATGGTGCTGAGTTTGAGGTTTCTAACATGCAAATTGACGGAGCTATCGAAAGGGGTGTGAATGGGGTGCCCGATTTTCTAAAATTCCCCTAACATCAGGGGATGATGGGATTCGCTTTGAAACTTGGCGTCCATGTGGACACATGGATTAGCTGTCATGGTACCGAAGGTGAGGTTTCTGACGTGCAAATTGACATAGTTGTAAAATGGGACTTGATTTGGGGTGAGTTAAAAGGTTTAAGCCCCGCCAAAAATCAAGGGATGATGGGATTGCCTTGAGTCTTGGTGTGCATGTGTATCCCTTGATAAGCTATCATGGTGCCGAGTTTGAGGTTTCTAACGTGCAAATTGATAGAGCTATCGAAAGGAGTGTGAATGGGGTGCCCGATTTTCAAAAATTCGCCAAAAATCAGGGGATGATGGGATTGCTTTGAAACTTGGCGTGCGTGTGTATACCTCCATGAGGTGTCATGGTGCCAAACTTGAGGTTTCTAACTTTAACAGAAAAAAAGTTGTATACTTCTTTAGCTTTCAATGCAAGCCTATGGGGGGGAAAGCGGAGCTCCGATCAGGATCCGGAGCTCCACAGTGGAGCGGAGCAGACATAGGCGGAGCAGGGGCGGAGTGAAGCGGCCCAATCCACAAATCGTGGATCTGGAAGAGAAGCGGAGCGGGGGGGTCCGTGCACACCCCTACTCTCTAGTAGGGGTGTGATCCGCTCCGATTAGGAGCGTAGAAGCAGTAGCGGATTGGCCTGCTCCGCCTTACCCAGAGGCGGAGTAGGAGCGGACCGCGGACCCCCTAGAAGCAAGGCGAAGAGAAGCGGCCATTTTTCGGAGCTCCTAGTTCAGGCGGAGCGCTCCGGTCGCCATCTTGAAAACATTTCACCATAGGATTGCATTGCGGCAAATAATCGCGCATAACTACGTTCTTTTTGAAGCTATCGTTCTAGAAATTCTTGTGCTCAGAGAGTCGTGGATGGGGGTCATTTTGAGACCACTCTCACCTCTCTGCGTTGTCTGGGTCGCGTGCTATATTTTTGTGAAAATCGGGTCAACCGCGCGGCTCAAACGGTGTTTTTGGCTTTTCGCCCATAGGATTGCATTGAGGGAAAGACTCGGGCATAACTGGGTTGGTTTTCAAGCTATCGTTCTGAAAATTCTTGTGCACAGAGAGTCGTGGATGCGGGTCATTTTGAGACTACTCTCAACTTTCTGCGTTGTCCGGGTCGCGCGCTAGAAGTTTTTTAAAAATCGGCGGGAAAAATACCTTTTTCAAAGGGCTGAGGGGCAGAGTCAGCTCCCGGTCATGATCACATGATCCCAAAGTTGGAGATGGGGATAGGCAAAACGGGTAACTTGGGATTCTGGGAAACTTCTCTTTCTTCATCTGAACGGGCTTTTCCCTGTGTTTTTTAAAACAGTAGCCCTACCAAATGCACAAACACAACCTGAAATCATATACTAAGCAAGAATAAGAGATAGAAACACAGCACTGCTCCCCACCCTAACCTTGGTGAACAACTGAATCGATGTGGTGCAAGGGGATGAGCTCCCCTAGGGCATCTCATCGTGGACGTGCCCCAACTCTCTCCTGCACTGGAAGGCCATTAGAGCCTTCCAAAGAGAGTAAAACGGTGGAGCAATGCCTATCATGAGTCGAAGTGAGCGTTTACTTCTCAGTGGTGGAGCAATGCCTGTTATGAGTTGAAGTGAGCGTTTTACTTCTTCTCAGAGCTGTTGGTGGCTGTCTTGAACTGGCAGCTACTTCCCCCTCCCCCAGGCACGTCCCGCTATTGCTGGTAAAAGACAGATATAGCCTTTTTAAAAAAATTCTTCTTGCTGTTTATTGAGCAACACTGCTGCTTTTAATTCCACCCCTCCTTTGTTTATTTATTGATTTATTCCATTTTATATGCATTACTGGCTTATCCTTGGCTCACTTCCTTATGCCCCCAGAAATGCCAGCTGCATGCCTGCCTGCCTTCCCTCCCTCCTCCCCTGCCCACCTCGCAGGGATGTTGTGTGTGGGGTGCCCGATTTTCAAAAATTCGCCAAAAATCAGGGGATGATGGGATTGCTTTGAAACTTGGCGTGCGTGTGTATATCCCCATGAGGTGTCATGGTGCCAAACATGAGGTTTCTAACTTGAACAGAAAAAAAGTTGTATAATTTTTTAGCTTTCAATGCAAGCCTATGGGGGGGGGAAACGGAGCTCCGGATCCGGATCCGGAGCTCCGGGCGGAGCGGAGCGGAAGTGGGCGGAGCGGGGGCGGGGCGGAGCGGCCCGATCCGGAAAATGGCGGATCTGCAAGTGAAGCGGAGCGGGGGGTCCGTGCACACCCCTACTCTCTAGTATATCTATCCTGTTATTTATGTAGGGTGACCAACTGTCAGGATTTCCCCGGATTTGTCCTGGTTTTTGTTCTTTCCATGGTGTCAGGGGGGATTTTCTATAATTTTCAATAATGTCCTGGAATGACACACCTTCCCCTTTAAGGCTGCCATTAGCATGGCAGGAGGGAATGACATGCTTTCTTGAGGCACATCATTCCCCCACCTCGAGCTCCAATTGAGGTCTTAAAGGGGAAAGTGGGTCATTCGTCGACATATAGAAAAGGCCCCAATTGGAGTGGATGGGGGTGGTGCAGAATGAAATCCTTTCCCCTCCTCCACTCCAATCGGGTTCTTTAAGGTGGCGGGGGAATGACGTACTTTCTGCAGGACTCAGAAAGCTGCTTCCCCACACACACACTAGGTGTCCTCTTTTTTGGTTTCCCAAATATGGTCACCCTAATTTATGTCTTTCCTCACCTTTTCTGATCAATTTGTTACATGGACTTCATGGCTCATGTACTCAGAGTTTCCCAGCTGGCATTACCTATGTGAACACATCTCGATATTGAGCGGCACGTAGCCTGTCTGAAAATAGACACTTTCTCTATTTCCATTATAGTGAGACAAGTTGCAGCGTGGAATGTTGCAGCATGGAATTTTCCCATTCAGCAATCAGACAGAGATTCCCTTTTCTAAGGTCCTCTGTTCCATTTCACTCCTTGTTTTCCATTGTTTTTTTCTCTCCCAAGTGCCAGTATTCCTTGCCCACTGAAGTAGGGTGCAATACTATACATGTTTAGACAGGTTTGTCACGGTTTGCAAAAGTACAAATAATAGATATCTTTAAAGGTGCAATCCTATGCAGGTTTAGACAGAGAAAAGCCTACAATTCCCAACAGGTCCCAGACAGCATGCTGTGAGTCATAGGCCTTTTCTTTTTCTAAACCTGCATAGGATTGATTGCACCTTTTAAGGTATCTATCTTTTGCAAACCTTGGCATTTCCCCACACCTGCCAATACCTCTGTCTTGTTTATGGATGGTGCAGCTTTAGCTACAAACGGATCCACACTCACAGAAAGAATGAATTTGCTTTTAGTAGACAGAATAGGCCAGGGGGAAATGGCTGAACGGAAGAGTCAAAATGAGTTCTTATTAAAATAAAAATGCCATAGGGTTATCCTTACTGAATAGAGTTAAGCAAACCAACATTTTATCATGTGTAACTAGGGCTTCTGTAGAAGTGACAAGATGAACTAAAAAGGAAGAGAACACTCCAGCGAGACTTTCAAAGTTGAAACTTGCGCAAACAGTAAGGGATTCACTGTTTTACTGTAGATTGCATCAGGGTGAATAATTATACCAAAGAAGGTAATATCAGTGTCAGGTGGGAGTCATCACATGCTCTGTTTCCTACCTGATGGACGTGCTTTTGTGAGCAATAATAAAACTCTGGAATGGAAGACTAACCTGGCCTAAAGCATTGCACTGCGCATTAGGAAAGGGAAAGTATGTTTATTAAGGATTGCATGTGATAGCAACAGACCTATGTGCTAGAATGCAGGGTGTGATTAATTAGGGTAAAACCCTAGGCGGGATCTACACTACTGCTTTAAAGTGATTTAAAGTGCTTTATAACAGTTTTGACAACTGTTGAAGCCCAGGACACACTCCATATACAGTTGTCAAAACTGTTATAAAGCGCTTTAAAGCAGTAGTGTAGATCTGGGGCTAGACAGGGGGGAAATGTGTATTATATTCAGACACACTGAAAACTGCATGGTCCTCTAATTAGTACAGCCCAGCCTCCAAATTCTCCCCCATTCCCCTTAGCTGCAACAGACCATGCTTCCCCATCCATAAAAATCCACTTTCCCCAGCTATTCTTTTCCCAGTGGGTAGGGTGAGCCTATGAAAAGGAGGACAGGACTCCTGTATCTTTGTATAGAAAAGGGTATTTCAGCAGGTGTCATTTGTATGCATGCAGCACCTGGTGAAATTCCCTCTTCCTCACAACAGTTAAAGCTGGAGGAGCCCTGCCCTCTTTTGTATCTGATCTATATTAGAGTGACCAGATACAAAAGAGGGCAAGGCTCTTGCGGCTTTAACTGTTGTGATGAATAGGGAATTTCCCCAGGTGCTGCATACATCCAAATGACACCTGCTGAAATACCGTTTTTTATGCAACTATTAAAGATACAGGACCCCTATCCTCCTTTTCATAGGGTCACCCTACCAGTGGGCCTTATTTCAGGTCTCAGAATTTTCCCACTGGAGAAAAAGCAGCAGAGGAAAGGCATTGTGAGTGAAAAGGTGAGGTGTACAAATTATGCATGGTGTGGAGAAAACGGACATTTTTCTCCCTCTCCCGTAATCCTTAAACCCAATGGGGTCATTCCCATGAAGCTGATTGTGGGGAGATTCAGGACAGATAAATGGAAGGCCTTCTTCACACAGCGCATAGTTATGCTACCACAGGATGTAGTGATGGCCACCAATTTGGATGGCTTTGAAAGGGGGTTAGACAAATTCCTGGAGGAGAAGGCTAGCAATGACGACTAGTCCAGATTTCTCTTTGCTAACTCCAGTTATCAGAGGCAGTATGCCTATGTACACCAGTTGCTGGGGAACATGAGCTGGAGGGTGCTGTTGCAGCTGGTTGGCGACTGTGTGAGCAGAATATTGGACTAGTTGGACCCCTGATCTGATCCAGCATGGCTGTTCTTATGTTCTTAAAACCTCCAGGAACCTTCCTCACAGCTCCCAATTCTCCCCTTTAAGTCACCCCTGTTTTCTGTCAAAAAGGTATTGCCTCATATATAACTATAATGGTATACTAATTCATTTCACTTTATTCCATATAACAAAGCATGGCACTGAGTCACCTCCTTTTTGCTCATTTATGGGTACAATCTTTTTTCCTCCAAAGGATCAGTCCTTCTTAGCCCCTCCTGCTTTGCGGGCTTCCCAGAGGCATCTGGTTAGCCACTGACGGGGAAAAGGATGCAGGACTTGAAATGGTCCACTGATCTTCAGGACCCTTCTGATGTTATTATGTAGAATTCCAGAATGAGGACAGGTACCATTGACCTCGCACGGATTGCTTCATCACAACACCATAAGATAACGAGGCATGATCATAAAGCCAACTCAGAGTGAGGGCAATGCCTCTTGTCCTCAGTTGGGAGTCTTGGGTGTTAAGTCTTTCAGAAACTGGGCAAACCTTCTGCAGAGAACATTCGATTAAGTTCCAATTATGTAGAGTTCCAGAATGAGGACAGGTACCATTGTTCTCGCACGGATTGCTTCATCACAACACCATAAGATAACGAGGCATGATCATAAAGCCAACTCAGAGTGAGGGCAATGCCTCTTGTCCTCAGTTGGGAGCCTTGGGTGTACAGTCTTTCAGAAACTGGGCAAACCTTCTGCAGAGAACATTCGATTAAATTCCAATTATGTAGAGTTCCAGAATGAGGACAGGTACCATTGTCCTCGCACGGATTGCTTCATCACAACACCGTAAGATAACGAGGCATGATCATAAAGCCAACTCAGAGTGAGGGCAATGCCTCTTGTCCTCAGTTGGGAGTCTTGGGTGTACAGTCTTTCAGAAACTGGGCAAACCTTCTGCAGAGAACATTCGATTAAGTTCCGATTTGAAGATCTGCTCTCCAACCTCTGCCTTTTGCTGGACAGCTACATTTTCATTGTTGTTGTCTTGTTGTCTTGTTTTTTAATACTAGGAGGAGGGCTTTCTCCGTTGTGGCACCCCGGTTGTGGAATGAGCTCCCCAGAGAGGTCCGCCTAGCGCCTACACTGTACTCCTTTCATCGCCAGCTGAAGACCTTTTTATTCTCTCAGTATTTTAACACTTAATTTTAACTTAAATTTAACTTTTACTGTTCTAACTCTGTATTTTAATCTTATACCAATTTTTGCTGTGTGGTTTTATCCTGGCTATGCTTTTTATACTGTATTTTGTATTTGTGTTTTTAACCTGTTGGTTGTTTTATTATGGCTTTAATTTTTGTGAACCACCCAGAGAGCTTCGGCTATTGGGCGGTATAAAAATGCAATAAATAAATAAATAAATGCCAGGAACTAGGCTCTAAAGAGAACACAGTCAGCGGAGACAGAAACCTCTATCAGGGTTCAAAAACGGGATGGCTTCCCATTGCCTCAGAATGGCTGCTAGCACCCTGCCAGGAGAAACAGCTTCTTTTCAAATATCAAATATTCCATTTTTCCTCTGATGTTAGGTGTAGTTCTTTCTGGCTTCTTATCTAGAACATCCTGCTCTTCTGAGGCAAAGGCTGATAAGAGGCAAAAAAGGCACCGCATTTCTCAATCAATTGCATTTCTGACCTCAGCATCCGTAGAGGTCATCCAAGCAAGGCCTCAATCACTGCCGTGGGTGAACTGAGGGACTCGGCCAATAACGAGCAAAGCCTAATGTCCTAGAGGCCTTGCTTCCCATACTGCATTAAGACATGGACATTGCTGAGTGATAAGACCTCATGCTTTGCTTTTAGAAGCAGAAAGGTGCAATCCTTGAGTAGCAAGTCAGTGAAGAACCTCCGTCTGAGAGACACTGCCAGTCACCACAGGCAACGGTGTGCTTCTCGGACCAATGATTTTACCCAGTATCAGGCAGCTTTTCTAATCCACTCCCTCACCAGAAAGTGGGTGTGAGGTTAGGGCTTGTGCATAGGGTGGCCATGTGACCTACTTTATAGAGGACAGTCCTCTATTTGAAGGGTTGTCAGAGGACAGTCCTCTGTTTGAATGGCTGTCCAGTCCAAGTCTGGCATAAGGATACATAAGAAGCCATGTCAACTGGGCCTTGAAGGTGGCCATCCACAGTTAACGCTTTTAGAGCAGGATAAGCTATCAGGAATACAAGTCACCAGGCTACAGCCTTTCCTGTTATGGTGAGATATACTGTATTCCTGTTAAAGTTATGGTAATTATTTCTAAACTAGAAAATGGACCCAGATTTGCATGGGTTGGAATTGCCTTTAGACTGATACAAAGAAGCCTTCAAGCAAATTTACACAGCTGTCACTGTTGAACACACTGTCCCCGCCCTGCATGAGTGAAGGCACGCCTATTGGCAGCCCTAAACACTGCCTCTGCCATGGTCCACCCCATAGCCCCTGAGGGAGGGATCTGTACTATACTCTGCTAGAGTGACCAGATTCAAAAGAGGGCAGGGCTGCTGCAGCTTTAACTGTTGTGATGGAGAGGGAATTTCACCAGGTGCTGCAGGCGTACAAATGACACCTGCTGAAATTCCCTTTTCTATACAATTGTTAAAGATACAGGAGCCCAGTCCTCCTTTCCATAGGGTCACCCTACCTAAAACCATCCCAGATAGAGGTAGATCAAACCTTAAAAGCTTCAAAACAATCGGATGTACAGTTTCCGAGTCTATTAAGGACATAAAAACAAACACTTCCTTTTACTTACATAGAGAAGAAAAGATGAGATTTGCAGCTATTCATAGCACTTGTCATGTGGATATTTTATCCCAATCAATATCTTTTTTTGTCTTTTTTTGATGGTGTGTGTCCTCCTTTTTGGAGATGAGTATGTGGACACCCTACTAGTGTGTGAGCTCAATGGGGAATTGTGCTGTAAATGTACACAACCACTAATGCAGAAGTGTGCCTTCGATGTGCATGCCAATATTCATGCCACTATCTCGGTCTTCCAGGCCAGCGTTGTACAATAAACAATGTATGTTGCATTTTTCTCCCTGCTTTGAAAATGGGTTAGGGTGGCCACTTACAGATCACCCGGGCAAAAGAGGACACAGATTTGCATAAAATTTGCATATATTAATGTCTATGTATAGATGCAATTGTGGGTATATTGACTGTTATTTAAATGGAAATATAATATATCTCACCATCGTGGGGAGAACTGGGAACCGGATGGCCTGTGGGCCTGTCTATTCAGTCTGCTGTCCAGGTGCTAACTGTGGATGGGTATCTTCAAGGCCCCTGGCTCCTCTAGCTTATTTTGGTTCACGGACTCGACAGCCCTTCAAATAGAGGGTGCCTCCAAATAGAGGACTGTGCTCTGTAAAGTAGGATACATGACCACCCTAAAACGGGCACAGGGACTGAGCTGCTTTTCCAACTTGAAACATAAAACTGTGTCCTGAACATGTGTACCAAATTTAATTCCAATACTTCAATATACCTGGGAAATACTGCATTATAAAACAAAAGGGCACTGAAGTGTGTTCAGCCACGGGCCTCACTCCACAGTCAAAAAAAGAAGAAAAAGGTTACATTTATAAGGAGGATTTCAAGTGTTCAAAGCCCCATTCACATTCATTATATTATTTATTTATTTATTTATTTTATTTAGAATATTTATATACCACTCTCCATTGAAAAATTTCGGAGCGGTGTATTTGCAGTCCAGACATTCTTCTTACTTTTTATTCTACTTTGAGGACACCAAGTAACTTGACCACCGTCTTGCCTGTGAGAGAAGTATTTTCCCTCCCTCCAGCACCCTTTCAACAGAACGTACAAACCTACATGACCACGTTCAGATGCCAGAGAGTGAAAAATGCAATCTTTGCTGCAGAATCCTAAGAATGATTAAACCAGACAATTTTAAAATAGAGCACAAATTGTTCTTAGCTAATGAGTAGGGGGAAACTATTTAAGAAAAGATACAGGTTAATTTACTTGCAGGTTTTCCCATTTAGACAAACTCAAGGTGGTTTACAAAAATAATTTAAAGATGATCAAAACAATAAAACACATCAAAACACTCTGGGGTGATCTTGTTAATCCCAGAGCGTAGAACACAGAATAATGGACTCAAGTTACAGAAAGCCAGATTCTGGCTGGTCATCAGGAAAATCTTCTTGACTATTAGAGCAGTACGACAATGGAACCATTGACCTAGGGAGGTGGTGGGCTCTCCCATACTAGAGGCATTCAGGAGGCAGCTGGACAGCCATCTGTCAGGGATGCTTTAAGGTGGATTCCTGCATTGAGCAGGGGGTTGGACTTGATGGCCTTATAGGCCCCTTTCAACTCTGCTATTCTATGATTCTATGATTCTAGTCCTGTCGGCTATGTGCTACCTCCAGTAACAGAGGCAGTAAACCTATATACATCATAAACCTATATACCTATATACTTTATAGGCTCCTTCCAACTCTACTGTGCTATGATTCTATGAAAATAGTATTTTAAAAAAACCCACAACAATTACAGAATAAAAACTGCACCCAACCCACAGACCCACCTTCTTGAATAAAGCAGTGTTTGTCTGCCATCGGAAGGATAGCAGAGAGGGAGTGAACTTAGCCTCCCTTAGGAGGAAGTTCCACAGGTTTGGAGCAGCCACCAAAAAGGCCCTCTCTTGTATTGCCATAAAACATGCCTCTGATGGTGGCGGTCTGCAAAGAAGAGCCCCTTCAAAAGATCATAAGGACCAGGCAGTCTTTCAGTACCTTGGTCCCTGGCCATATAGGGCTTTATAGGTCATAACCAGTCCTTTGAATTGTGCTCAGAAACAGACTAATAGCCAGTGACACTGCTATAACATGCAAGACGTGCTTCCTGTAACCATTCACAGTTAACAGACTGATTGTAGCATCCTGGACCAGCTGAAGTTCCTGAACAGTTTTCAAAGGCAGCCCCACACAGAGTCCATTACAGTAGTCCAAAGAAGATGTAACTAAGTCATGTGTGACCATGGCCAGATCAGATATCTCTAGGAATGGGCACAGTTGGCTACCCCTGAGACCTGGGCATCCAGATTCAGGGCTGAGTCCAAGAGTACACCCAAACAGCGAGAGGTGAAGAACAAGATGGTGCCCATTCCCATTCCATGTTAAAAAAAAAAAAGTTGACTGGATTGTGGTGTCTTCAGCACTCATGATGGAACAACATCCTCCACTGCACTTGAAAACAGCAGGTTAACTTAGGGCAGGCAGAGCAGGCCTTATGGCACACAGCTCTCACCTCCAATACCTGGCTGCTGCCACCTCCAAACATTTGCTACCTGAGGCAAGTGTTTCACTCTGCCTAATGGTAAGGCCAACCCTACTCTTGCCTTAATTCAATAAAGTGGTAGCCCTTGTTTCACCCAACCCTCCGTCCCTTTCTTCATCATTTCTGGGGGTTTGGTCTAAGAAGGAATGCCATTTCCACTATGGCATCTCTTGAGACATATACATGCATTGCCTAGAAACAGAGGAAGGATATTATCTTCTTCTTCTTCTTCTTCTTCTTCTTCTTCTTCTTCTTCTTCTTCTTCTTCTTCTTCTTCTTCTTCTTCTTCTTCTGATTACAGTCATGCAAACCTGTGCAATTTCAATCAATGGTTTAAAACTTACTTGATTAGTCAAGAAAAATCTCTTTAATCAGGAGACCAGGCAAGAGTTTGTTTTCCCTATGTCTTCCAGGTTTCCATTCATTGTAGATCGCTCTTTAAGTCCAATCTGATAGCCCTGTTTTGGCAACTAAATAAATGCCTGATGTGCCAAAGAGGAGGGAAGCCGATATAAAGTGTAGCGATTTAGG
Source organism: Elgaria multicarinata webbii (assembly GCF_023053635.1). Classification (NCBI taxonomy): domain Eukaryota; kingdom Metazoa; phylum Chordata; class Lepidosauria; order Squamata; family Anguidae; genus Elgaria; species Elgaria multicarinata. The sequence continues at coordinate 103,835,014 of NC_086177.1, read as the reverse complement.
CCGTAGCTAGACCTAAAGTTTATCCCAGGATCATCCCAGGTTTGTCCCTGCCTGAGTGCTGGATGTCCTGTGTGGCACTTAGATGAACAGGTTTGACCCCAGGACAATCCTGGGATAAACCTTAGGTCTAGCTATGGCCTTAGAGGGCTCTTGATCCATTGGTCTTTAAAGAAATATATGCAGATGTGTCCCTGCTCCCCACGATTTTTGCAAAAACAAACTCTTTGCAACAAAGCAGCTTCAAACATCCCTGGAAGATAACAATCCCTAGTGTTCCTCACTGCCTTCGTTTGATTCGTATCAAAAGAGGCATTCAACAGTCAGGCTAATGAGCAGAGCTTGTGACTCGATTTCACCCACGCATGCTCACCAGACCCAACAATGGGCATAATAATGCCTATTGTGGCATGTTAAAAATAACATGAAGGGAAGTAATACTTCCTTTTAGCTCAGGTTGATCTTCCTCTCTCTCCAGAGAAATCCTGTTACAAGGCATTTCAGGGGAGCTTGTAATGAAATTAATGTATTTTGTATTTTATATGCAACTACAGAGCAAAGAAAAAGCTTGCATTACCACCATTGTGATGTTACGATCCAGAGAGAGAGAGAGAGAGAGAGTGAGTTCAGGATTGCAAAATGTGCCATTGCTTTAATTTGGGCAGCCATACGTGCTGGTTTTGTCTAAGAGTGAATGAACCGTTAGTGTAGAGCAGGAGAAGGCAGGCTTAGGCTTGCTTGATCTACTTGTTTTCTTTTCTTTTTAGTACAACCCTAAGGTCCAAGAGTGGTTCAGAGGCAACAAAGGACATAGATTTAGAACTCAGGAACAGGGAGCCTTTGAGCACATGCTTAGCATAGGAACCTGTTACCAGACCTGAGCTTGTAGTCCTTTTACACACAGATCTGCTTCTGTTTCTCCCTTATGCTTTCCCCATTTTGGCAGTCGAATTGAGGAAGGAAACCTCAGCTTTTTGTTCTGGTTTAAAAATATAGAGTCAGAACCCCTTCCTGGTTTACTGTAAATCACCCTGAGACATACCAGTAGATCCCAATACATTTCTGCTCACTCCTGGTGTAGACAGAACCTAGCTAAAGGGTACATTATGTACTGAGGATCAGTGACAATTCCAGGTTTTTAGGGCTCTTAGACAAGACACCCTCAATGGGCCCCACTTTGTCACTGAGTCATTCTCATGGCAGGCAGAAAAGGGCAACTAAAATGCTGGTCGACAGCTGGTTGGCCACTGTGTGAACAGAAAGCTGGACTAGAGGGAATATTGGTTTGATCCAGCATCAGGGCTCTTCTTATGTTCTTATATGAAAAGCAAGATAGGGCTCCTGTATCTTTAACAGTTGTATAAAAAAGGGAATTTCAGCCAGTGTCATTTGTATGCATGCACCACCTGGTGAAATCCCCTCTTCAACACAACAGTTAAAGCTGCAGGAACTAAACTAGAGTGACCAGATGCAAAGGAGGGCAGGGCTCCTGCAGTCGAATCGGGCATGCCACAGATCATGACTTCAATAGCAACCTCCCGCCCATGTTCCCCAGCAACTGGTGCACACAGGCTTACTGCCTCTCCTACTGGAGGTAGCACATAACCATCAGGGCTAGTAGCCATTGATGGCCTTCGCCTCCAGGAATTTGTCTAACCCCCTTTTAAAGCCATCCAAATTGGGGGCCATCGCCATGTCTTGTGGTAACTACGTCTTGTAGTAAGCCTAGCTTTGCAAAGAAAACTTGATCCTGGTAGAGGAAACAGATAGGATGGGTTTCTTCATATGGATAAACACAGCTGCCTGCATGTTTGGCATCTCCTTGTGGGCATGGCTATGAAGGCTGTCATGATGAGTGCCTGCCCTTCAAGATTTACCGCTACACCTCTGCTCCCAGGGTACCATGCTGCCAATCCTCAGCTGTTACCTGTTGACTGTCATCAACTGGTTCCTCTCAATTCGGCCCTGGTTAGGCCTCATCTAGAATATTGCGTCCAGTTCTGGGCTACACAATTCAAGAAGGATGCAGACAAGCTGGAGCATGTTCAGAGGAGGGCAACCAGGATGATCAGAGGTCTGGAAACAAAGCCCTATGAAGAGAGACTGAAAGAACTGGGCATGTTTAGCCTGGGGAAGAGAAGATTGAGGGGAGACATGATGGCACTCTTCAAATACTTAAAAGGTTGTCACACAGAGGAGGGCCAGGATCTCTTCTCGATCCTCCCAGAGTGCAGGACACGGAATAATGGGCTCAAGTTAAAGGAAGCCAGATTCCAGCTGGACATCAGGAAAAACTTCCTGACTGTTAGAGCAGTATGACAATGGAACCAGTTACCTAGGGAGGTTGTGGGCTCTCCCACACTAGAGTCATTCAAGAGGCAGCTGGACAAGCATTAGGGTGGATTCCTGCATTGAGCAGGGGGTTGGACTCGATGGCCTTGTAGGCCCCTTCCAACTCTGCTATTCTATGATCAACTCTCCCCTACTTCCACTGAAGGCTTTTCCTGTCTAATGTATAACTAGCATAGACTTAAAGCAGAAGGAAATGCGAAAGAGTGGAGGAAGCCCATCTCAGAGGGCAAGATCTGTCCAACCATATCATTCTCTGAGATTTTTCCGATTAAAGGAATGGGCAGAGGAAGCTTTTCTGTGTTGAACTTTCTTGTAGATTAGCAATTCATTGCAAGAATGTGATCAACAACCAGCCTCCCCTTTGCTGCCTCCCGAAACTGACTTTGCTCTTTGGTCAGGCACATGATCGGACCAGGGAGCACAAGACACCGATCAAAGTGCTGTGTTTAATTAAGTCCCCTAAACAATGGAAGGAACAATATTTTGATTTACCGTAGGTGACGTATGGCAGCAAGTCAAGAGCACAACAGCAGCAAAGAACGCTCACAAAGTTAAGAATATTAATGATGCGTATCAAGGTAATACTAGACTCAGCTTAGCAATCGAGATCTTAAAACTCCCTAGATTTTGAAGGACATGCCATATAGGGCAGGGCAGTGTGTGTGCTGCACTTCCATGGTAGCAAAAATGTGGTCATTCATGCAAAATGGGGTCTCAGCTTTCATTTTTTTATGTTTACTACTTTTCAGAGAGCACATTGATAGCCTCTTGAACCTGCAAAGAGATGTGGAAAGTGTGTGGGCGCTCCCTATCTGCTCTGGATGAGGTGAGCAGAGCAGCTAGCCAGAATTGGGGAGTGAAAGGCAGGGACTGTGTATTTGCTCAGAGATGAAGAACTGGAACCAAAAAACCAAGAGTGGTAAGAGACTTGAATTGAATTGAATTGAAAACTTCCCCTCCTCTCTGTGCTTATATACTTGAATGAGACAGCACCCTCTAGTGGGTGCTTTGTAGCACAAATTCAGCTGCACAGGTTAGGAAATCCCACGAAGTTTCAGAAGAATCGGGTTATCCAGTGTGTGTGTTTTAGAACGGGATTACCAGGGAAAGGCGTGGGAGACATCTTAGAGGTTGACAATGTCATGTAATGGGCCTACAAACTTCTGCAAGTGGCCAATCAGACAATAAATGACTCTTGTAGAGTCAGACAAAGAGAGGAGGAAAAAAGAGAAGTCAAGTAGAGAGGACAAACAAATACTTCTCCCAACCCTTTACGTTACAAGTAACTTTACTCTGATACAGAGCAGAGACCAAGAGGAGCAGCCTTAGAGTTCATAAATCATCAGATTTCTGTTTTGTAGATCCAGGCTAGTGCATGCTATTTTAATCTCGTGTCTTCCAGATCTAGGATAGCCTGCTATTTTAGTGCTACGCATTATAGAACTGAGATGAAGGTCGTTGGACATAGCAGTCAATTCCTGTGTGCCCCCTAGGCCAATCCTGAACATCTGGCATCCTTTGGCCAGAAATTCATTCAGCTTCTAGTCAAGCAATCACTCCTTCGCTGGCTATATTAAGATCATCTGGCTCAGCTCCATCGTATTACCTTGGGGAGGGGGGATTACGGAGCATTATCCAAGTGTTATTAGTACACGATTGCAGTGGTTATGTTCCGGGTGCATTTGCTCTCTTCCAATAGTGGCAACACGGTTCTTTTAACCTTGAGAAAAGAGCAGGAAGAGGCGCTTTGCTAGGTAAGCAGGTTCTTTGGGCTGAGTTCGCAAACTGATGCAGAAGTCAGCCAAAATGTACTTAAAGCTGGAGATAACCCACAGCTGCTCTTGAATTGGGGAGCTGAGGGACAGCAGGCATGGGTTCAACTGGTGTGCCACTGCCCAAATCTACCTAAAGGAGAGAACAACAGGAAGCAAACTAAACTAGCTAAGGGTGACTCCATGTGCCCTTCTGCCAGAGCAAATCAAGTGATACTGGCCATAGCTAGACCTAAGGTTTATCCCTGGATCGTCATCTAGGTGACACACAGGGGATCCAGCGGTTAGGCAGGGGCAAACCCTGGATGATCCCAGGATAAACCTTAGGACTAGCTGTGGCCACCTTGTCAAACATTCAAATCATTTCAGTGCTGTTCAGGAGTCATCATTGTGAGACAACTGTCGAGGCCCCAAGACTTTGGGGTGGGGGTGGGGGGCGGGCACTGGCAATGATCTTGGACCAGTTGCCACTAATAAGCAGCTGCTGCCACTACCAGCAGCAATAGTGAAAGCCCCCTGGGATGTTGGGCAGGGCTCCTCCTCCGTTCTGTTGCCTGTAGCCAATGCTCCTTGCTATGGCGAGCACATTAAAAGGAATCTCACTGCACCATTCAGACACCAATTCTTGCCTTCATCTATTCTGCCTCTTCTCTCCATGGTGCCACCTGAAGTGGGCTAGATGATAGAATCATAGAATAGCAGAGTTGGAAGGGTCCTACAAGGCCGTCGAGTCCAACCCCCTGCTCAATGCAGGAATCCACCCTAAAGCATCCCTGACAGATGGTTGTCCAGCTGCCTCTTGAAGGCCTCTAGTGTGGGAGAGCCCACCACCTCCCTAGGTAACTGATTCCATTGTCGTACTGCTCTAACAGTCAGGAAGTTTTTCCTGATGTCCAGCCGGAATCGGGCTTCCTTTAACTTGGGCCCGTTATTCCGTGTCCTGCACTCTGGGAGGATCGAGAAGAGATCCTGGCCCTCCTCTGTGTCACAACCTTTTAAGTATTTGAAGAGTGCTATCATGTCAGGGATGCTTTAGGGTGGATTCCTGCATTGAGCAGGGGGTTGGACTAGATGGCCTTGTAGGCCCCTTCCAACTCTGCTATTCTATGATTCTATGATTCTATGTCTCCCCTCAATCTTCTCTTCTCCAGGCTAAATCTGGCTTGCTCCTCTTGTTATGGTGCCACCTGAAGTGCGCCTGAAGCAGGCTAGCTCATGTGTTATGTTTATTTATTTATTTATTTATTAGTTAGTTAGTTAGGAAATAAGTATATTTGGGATCATTCACTCTGCTCAATGAGTCGATGTACAAATAAAGTTGAATCAATGTACAAATTAATAATAATAATAATAATAATAATAATAATAATAATAATAATAATTCTTTCCTGCTTTTCCCTCTGGATTGAGGCCAAGTAAAACAGAAATACAAAACACCATAAAATACATATAATTGATTAAAAACATATAAAACTAATACATCATTAAAAGGCAGCAAATTATTAAAAGGCATCTTAAAATTCAACTGGGTAGGCCTGCTGGAAGGGATAAAAGTACTAAAATAAAATAAAAGTACTAAAAAGAATAAAATGCTTTAAGCCACTTCACAAAGGCAAGCAAGAAGCACTCACAAGGTCAGAGACGGGGCAGAAAACCTGGTCCCCTCTGAATGTTTTGGATGAAGACCCTATAAGCCCCAGCCAGTATGGGCAATGGTCAGTGACAGGCAAGTTTGATGTGCACACCTCCCTCAGGCTAAGCACTACCACTTAAATACCTGAAGAAGGGATAAAAAGAAAATTATAACCTTTCCCTTATAGCAGAGGGGGAAGCAGGGCCGGTGCTGCCATAGAGGCAACTCAAGCGGCGACCTAGAGCGCAAAGGAAATGAGGGTGCCGAACGGCACACCCGGAAGCTGCTCTCCTACAGCGGTTTCCGGGCGTGCTGTTCCAAATCCGCCACCCCGGCCACCCCACAACCCCAGCATCCTGGCTTCAAAGCCAGCACCTGGCCGGAAGCCGCTCCTGGCTTCAAAGCCAGGATGCTGGGATTGGAGGCGGAGGCTTCAGAACGGCGTGCCTGGAAGCTACTTCTGGGTGCGCCGCTTCGAAGCCTCCGCCCCGCCCCCCAACCCCAGCATCCTGGCTTCAAAGCCAGGAGCGGGAGCAGGGTGGAGGCTTCAGAATGATGCGCCAGGAAGCCATTTCCAGGTGAGCCGCTTCGAAGCCTCCGCCCTGCCCCCCAACCCCAGCATCCTGGCTTCAAAGCCAGGAGTGGGCGCGGGGTGGAGGCTTCAGAATGGCACGCCAGGAAGCCGCTTCCGGGCGCACCACTTCGAAGCCTCCGCCCTGCCCCCAAACCCCAGCATCCTGGCTTCAAAGCTGGGAGCGGGCAGGCGGAGGCTTCAGAACGTGCCTGCCTAGGGCGCAATATAGTCTGGTGCTGGCCCTGGGGGAAAGGTAAGGTGATTTGGAAAAGGCTTTTCTGTGAATATAGCAGGCTGAAGGTTTAATGTAAGGTGTTTATTTATGAACTAATAGAGCAGGAGACACAGCCAAGCTGACACGTGGTTTTATGATAGTAAAATAAAGAAAATGTTTATTGTAGTTTACAGTTCTTAGTTCCTTTGAATTATATTCCAATCCTGCCTATTCTTAATAATTCTGGTAGTAACAAATCTAATAATAACAATCCCTATGATCTTATTTTCACTCACTCCTCACCCGACTCCTGACAAGAAATCACACAGCTAAACACATCTACCCTCCAAACCCAATCACCAACTGAACACCTCAGACCACTCAGCTCCCCCATATATAGACTCCTCCCCCCTTTCCACAGCATCACAAGCCACACCCACTCAGCCCAACATTCCGCACTCTCTAGACAGACTCACCCAGACATAGGCCGACCATATGAAAAGGAGGACAGGGCTCCTGTATCTTTAACAGTTGTATTGAAAAGGGAATTTCAGCAGGTGTCATTTTGTATATATGGAGAACCTGGTGAAATTTCCTCTTCATCACAACAGTTAAAGCTGCAGGTGCCCTGCCCTCTTTTAAATTTGGTCACTCTAGTATAGCTCCTGCAGCTTTAACTGTCGTGATGAAGAGGGAATTTCACCAGGTTCTCCATATATACAAATGACACCTGCTGAAATTCCCTTTTCTATGCAACTGTTAAAGATACAGGAGCCCTGACCTCCTTTTCATACGGTCACCCTACCCAGACATACCTAAGGGAATAGAAATGTGGGTCACGCCACAGTTATCAATGGCTAATAGTCTAGATGACTGACTATATGCTACGTCCAGTATCAGAGGCAGTAGGCCTGTGTGCACCAGTTGCTAGAACATGAGTAGGAAGGTGCTATTGTACTCATGTATTCCTTGTGGGTTTCCCACAAGCAGTTGGTTGGCTACTGTATGAGTAGAGTGCTGGACTGGATGGATGGACCCTTGGTCTGATCCAGCAGGGCTCTCTTCTTATGTTCTTAAAATATATAACTCCTATTCATGAAATATAATAAAATGCCAGTCATTTTCCTGCAAAGACAGATTTGCTGCTACCTATTTGCATAGGGCTGAATTTAAAACAAACTCTGCAAGGAGCTAAGAACAGCCTGACTTCTCCAAGCAAGGGGTGGGGGGAGCAGCTAACTTCTCAAGCAACTGGCTGGAATCTGGGGTCAATTTAATCTTCCAGTAAAATGACTTGTTGTTTATTCCTTGCAACTGAAACAGCCCACCAATCCGCTCAACATTTTTTGATTTCTGCTTCAGCGGAATCCTTGGCTTTGTCTGCCACAATCTTTCTCTAATCCGCATGTCAAAGCAATTGTGGAGTGAGCAAGGGGGGGGATACGACATGCTCCTGACTAGGATTTAAAGAGGCAAATCTGTACATCTGCGTAAAATCCAATCCACGACATTCTGTCACACTCTAACATAACCAAGAAACAAAAACCAGGGTGGGCTACTGCAAATGCAGAACAATGCACATCAAAGATTTCCATTGGTCACCAGAGGTGTGAAGCCAGTTTAGCTCCTTCTCCAATAGCATCCCAATGTGGACTCCTTTAGGATCACCTGCGCAACTGCATGGAAGTCATCAGTGGGAGCCGTTGGCTCTGATGCCAGTGGGGCTCAGTCTGAACCAGCCAGAAATCTACAGGAGCTATCCAAGATGTGAAAACAGTTTTACTCACAAGTATCCTTGCATGTACAATGCAGGTACAGCATAGAGTTTCAAAGGAGTTTGTTCCATCCGTTTTGTGTTCTATAAGCCGGCAAGAGTGAGAGAACAAACACATGTGCTCCAAGCAATGGAGGAGGTCAGAAAGGGAGAGGAGGAGGAGGAAGGGGAGGAGCAAAAGAGAGAAATCACAGGAAATCACACTGTAGGCTATAGAGATCCTAAAGCTAGACTGTGGTCAAAATTCCCAAGAATTAACTAACTGCAACATTGTCCCCTTCCAGTAGCTTGCAGATGACATGGCAGCATTCCCAACAGTGACCAGCTCCAGGGAAGAGGTGGACCTTATGTTGGGTCAAAACCTGACCTCCAATTGCCTGAAAGTTTTCTTCCCCCTTGAAATAGGCTTCCATTTTTCGTCCTCATTCTCAGGGCGTTGAATAATTTCTTTTGAAGCTATTTCGGTGGTGTTTTAATCACTACGACATGGCCGAGGGTGATGTGTGTGTGTGTGTGTGAGTGTGTGTGTGTGCATATCCTATCTATTACACATCACTACAGTGTTCTGCAGTCCTGGGCTACCTGCACTACCTGATCTGCGGAGGAATTACCTCATGATTTCTTCCGCTACATTGTTATTGACATGTCGGAAGCCAAGGAGGCTACAAGCTGCCATAAGAAGGTGTGTACAATGAAAGACAGGACATTTGCGCACTCTCCTTAGTCACCTCCGAAGTACGTGCAGGAACCTCCATCTAAGAGAATTTCTCTGAATGTTTCTTCTCCTTTAGATGTCTTTCAAAAAGCAATTTCTTCTCTATCAAATTGAACGAGAGTGGCCCAAAAACATGTGGAAGAAATGTTGAGCACAGCACAAATGTCTTATCATGGAAATTACGAAGCTGGGAGAAAGAAAGTCTCGTATTTTTTTTATTACCATTGGATTCTGTCACAAGGCCTGTGGTTTACATTTCCCCATAGGCATGGCCAGACATGTGCTTCTCTCCCTCTCTCCCTCCCTCCCTCCCTCTCTCTCTCTCTCTCTCCGCTTAAGAAAAACAAAACAACTTTTTTTAGCCAGTACTAAATGGGGAGACAGCATTTTTTAAAACTGCCAAAGAGAAAAACTCCTTCAAGCAGAGAAGTCCTTGCTTTCCTTGTGAAACATGATAAGTCCTTTCCAGCACATTGCTATCTTCTTCTTTCTGTTTAAACTTGGGAGCAGGTCATAGATTTACAAATGAGGATAAACATTTGGGTTTTGTGTGTATGCTACCCTCACATTTGGATTTTCAAGGCCTGTCAAATGTACTGTACAGTAAAGCCTTCGAGATAAGGCTGCCAAATAGCGCCCCCCCCACACCCTCCCCCTCTAAAGCTCGCTCAGAATACTTCTTGGGTGTGCAGGATAGCCTGGGACCTTTAAACTTTCTCCCTTATTTTAGAGAAATGGTTTTCAAGCTTTTCACTTGAAGGAGATTTCCAATTGCTGAGATACCTCTGCACAGGGCTCTGTGGGGAGGTATGTCCCATAGCAACATAGGAAAAGCTGTACTGCAGGGGCAGCCCTTATTGGACCTGTGGGCACTTGTGGGAATTTGAGAAACTGCTGTGGTAGGGTGACCCTATGGAAAAGGGGACAGGGCTCCTGTATCTTTAACAGTTGCATAGAAAAGGGAATTTCAGCAGGTGTCATTTGTATGCATGCAGCATCTGGTGAAATTCCCTCTTTATCACAACAGTTAAAGCTGCAGGAGCTATACCAGAGTGACCAGATACAAAAGAGGGCAGGGCTCTTGCAGGTTTGACTGTTGGCATGAAGAAGGAATTTCACCAGGTGCTGCCTGCATACAAATGACATCTAGTGAAATTTCCTTTTCTATACAACTGTTACAGATACAGGAGTCCTGTCCTCCTTTTCATATGGACACCTATGGGCACCACCACAAAATGGCTCCCATGGAGGATGTGGCTAGTACCCCACCTTTGGTTTAAATTATTCATTTCCCCCAAATTTGCACCTTTACAGATACATCAGCTGACACACAAATTATGCAAATGTGTGCCCTCTGCTATCCTAATTTTGGCAATGCCTTCCCTCTTTTTTGGAGATGTCCATTGGCCCGTCAAAGCCTGATCCTAGGGTGACTATATCAAAACAACTGTATAGCAAAGGGAATTTCAGCAGGTGTCCTTTGTATGCAGGCAGCACCTGGCAAAATTCCCTCTTCACCACAGTTAAAGCTGCAGGAGCCCTGTCCTCTTTTGTATCTGGTCACTCTCGTATAGCTCCTGCAGCTTTTACTGCTGTGATGAAGAGGGAATTTCACCAGGGGCTGCATGCATACAAATGACACCTGCTCAAATTCTCTTTTCTATACAACTGTTAAAGATACAGGAGCCCTGTCCTCCTTTCCATATGGTCACCCAACCTGGTCCTATCTTTGAGCTGTAACTGTTTGAGCAAAGGGGAGCGCCAGACACTGCAAGGCCATAGAGGATGGTGGCTCTGAAGTCAGTGGGCCGGTGAACCCGATCTGGGTTTCAGTCCGAATCTTTACAGTTCTAACTAGTTCTGCCTGAAACCCGGAGCAGATTTATCGCCCCACTGACGTCGGAGCCACCTGCCTCCACTTCTGCGAGGCAATAGAAATCGGCCCAGTTCACCATTGCAAGGAGGACGCCTGCCTATTGTGCTGGGAGTGGGTCCAGAAAAAATAAATTCAGCTATCTTTGGGAGAGGTACGAGTGGAGTACGCCTCTCGGAACAATTTGCTGAGAATGCTCCACAGCCTTCCAGGTATGAAAATATTGGCCAAGAGCTAAGTTACGTGTTCAAAAGGTTTGAGGCAGGCAGCGTGGGTGCTAGTTGCTGTGCACACACACCCCGCACACGTCTCCAGCCACAGGCCCTTTCTCACCCACTCCCCTCGAACACCTATAACTTGGCACTGCCTTAACCTCTGTGCTGAAAACGATACTCCCCCGCCCCTGCCCGAGACTCGAAGGAGGAGGCATGGGCTAACATCCAGCTTTCGTTAGCCTCTTCCCAGAGGCCTCTCTTCCTTTCCTGGCTCCACAAAATGTGAATGCACACCCACTCAGTCAGACATGCCATTGTTGGGTTGAGAAAGCAGTCACATGCCAAGGGGGTGTGGGTGTGGGTGTGTGCGTGCGCGCGCTCCACTAGCCTTTTATTTGCCAAGAGTGCAGAGTCATGACTGCAAAAGTGGGGCTCATTGACTTGGGAGATGAATGGGAGAAAGAAAGGCTCAACTTATAGAAAGGTGGTGGTGGGGGCTTTACTTCACAGGTAGGGTGACCATATGAAAAGGAGGACAGGGCTCCTGTATCTTTAACAGTTGTAGAGAAAAGGGATTTTCAGCAGGTGTTATTTGTATGCATACAGTATCTGGTGAAATTCTCTCTCCATTGCAATAGTTAAAGGTGCAGGTGCCCTCCTCTCTTTTGTATCTGGTCAAGAGGGCAGGAGTCCTGCAGCTTTAACTGTTATGATGAAGACAAAGTATCACCTGGTGATATATGCATTCAAATGACATTTGCTGAAATTCCCTTTTCTATACAACTTTAAAGATACAGGGGCCCTGTCCTCCTTTTCATATGGTCACCCTACTTCACAGGCCTGCTTCCTAATTTCATTTTTGCATGGCCACACAGTGGTGTAATGGAACCAAGATTCACAAGATCAAAGCACCCGGACGTTTTGATTAGCAGGGTTGATGACACCATCTGACTCCACCCACCCACCCCAAGAATTCCCAGTTTCTTCTGAGCTTTACTGCAATCCTCACAGTCACTGGGGGTGGGGGAAATGGAGCTTCCCAACAACCATTTCTTGTTGTGATCTTTACCTGGTGTAATGCAGGGTGGCTTTGTTTGGAAAGGGCAATTTAAACATTAGCTTCAGGCCTGCCCAGAAGGGGGGCAAAGGGGGCAATTTGCCCAGGTCCCCACAGAGCACTTTGTATATGTGTGTGTGTGTGTGTGACATCCCTCACCCCTGAAAATTTCATTACCCCAGGCCCCCAGATTCTTCCGGGTGTCCCTGATTAGCTTTACACCTACAGCTCCTGGCAGGAATGAAAACTGCTAGGACCGGTTTGTTGATATGGATAAACACAGCTGCCGTTCCTGCAGAATTTGGCTGTTATGTTCCTTAGTGGCACAGCTTAAAAGGAGCTGTTCACCTTTGTTCAGAGAACTGCACTGGCTGCCACTGTATTTCGGAGACAGGTGTTGTTAACTTTTGTAAACCGCCCAGAGAGCTTCGGCTATAGGGTGGTATATGAATGAATGAATGAATGGATAAAGGCCCTAAACAGCTTGGGACCAGGCTACCTGAGGGAACACTTTCTGTTCTCCCATATCAACCTGCCCATTCATTGAGATCTACACATTGGGGCCTCCTACTTCTTCCATCGCCTGCACACGTACATCTGATTGCAAACTCTTCACACGGTGCATCATTAAACTATGGAATTTGCTACCACAAGACATAGTGATGGCCACCAATTTGGATGGCTTTAAAAGGGGGTTAGACAAATTCTTGGAGGAGAAGACTGTCAATGGCTACTAGTCCTGATGGCTATATGCCACCACCACTATCAGAGGCAGTATGCCTATATGCACCAGCTGCTTCGGTACAGGCCAGGAGGGTTCTGTTGCACTCAATCGCTGTTTGTAGCTTTCCGTGGCCAGCTAGTTGGCCGCTGTGTGAACAGAATGCTGGACTAGATGGACCCTTGGGCCTAACCTACACCAAGCAGGATACAGCACTATGAAAGTGGTAGAGCCACACCAAGCAGGATATAGGGGTATGAAAGCGGTATGTGGTATGTGGCAATAGGTCCCAACAATTGTCAGTGCTCTTCAATACTGCTATAAAGCAGTAGTGTGGCTCCTGCCATCACACCAGCAATTTATCACACACTTGCCATTCCTGGTATGTGGATTTGCAGCTCGGTATTCACATGACATCATCCCTGCCCTGCCCTCATCTCGCCCCTTCACCCCCCTTGCTGTGTTTTATTTTGGTGCGGAGAAAGTCTGGATTATTTCCCCCTCTCGTTTTTTCCTTTGTTGGGGGCATGTGCTGATGAAAGGGGAGGGCAGGGCAGTTCTCCACCTCCAGCACATCATTGTAGGGACTTGTTGGTCAGTTGAATGGACTTTAGTGCTCCACCCACCCGCCCCCTTCATTGCCTGAAGAAATGGAGCCCAGATGAAACCTTTAATTGCTAGATAAGAAAGCTAGAGTGAGGGGGGGAAGAGCCCACGCCCATCAGAGTACCACAACCAATGAAATGGAGGAGGAGGAGAAGGGGCGGAGTGGAGTGGAGTGGAGTGGAAGAGCAAACAAGTGAAAACCCATGTGAAAGGGACTGTGTGTGCTGGAGCCCTTAACGCGCTTATGAAACAGAGGTAAAAAAATGCAGAGACAAATCAAAGGAGAAATAAAAAGGTGTGATGGAGCCCTAGCAGTGCTTAGTGGAGGTAAGTTGGCTCCTACAGCAAGTAACACAACCCCTGATCCTTCATTGGATCCCCCAATGGAGCCACCAATGGTGAAAGTCCTTCACCATTGGCTGAGTCACAGTTTTCTGTCTGACAGCTCAATGCAGAGATGAGTGTAGATCCGCCTAGGTTCTTTCCCTCTCTGCTATCCTTCCCCACGGATAAAAACCACTTTATTTAAGCAGGATTTGGGTGTGTAAGCAGGCTGGTGCCAGTTTTCACTCTGTTACTGTTGTGTTTTTAATTGTGTTTAACACATTTCTTTTATTATTCTTTTTATCAACTTCATTAGTGATTGTAAGCTACCTTGAATTCCCATTTTTGGTAGGAAGGCAGGGTACAGCTCAATTATACAAATACTTCTTCCTAGAAATCCTGGTCCGGGGCCAGTGGTGTTTCCTTCAGAAATCTGGACTTTTTTTGTCACACATTCAGGAATAATAATTATTTGCAAACACAATGAGGACGTTTCATTAGAGACATTTTGCAAATATAAGAAATAGTATTGCCACCTTATTTTTCAGGCATGGCTCCTGTGATGGGCAGACCTCTTCATGCTCCCTGACAGGTCAACACTCAATGGGCAGAACTTTCTCCATGAGGATCATCACACGGTGGGGGGAATCATGGTTTCCTACCTCGCTTCTCCCCCCACCCTGCTTTTGTTGCACAATACTTCCTCTTTCTTCACAGGGAAGAAAGAGGAAGTAAACAATGGCCACGTGGCCCATTCAGTGGGCATTTTTATTGTGCCGCTTTTCCTGCACACAGCAGATCATGGCAAGTTTCGCTTCTAAAAATAGATTGGACTTACTGGGGTCTTATTTTATTTATTTATTGCATTTATATCCCACCTTTTTTCCTCCAGGGAACCCAAGGTGGCATACATAAACCTCCTCCTCTCCATTTTATCCTCACAACAACAGCCCTGTGAGGTGGGTTGGGCTGAGAGTCTGTGACTGGCCCAAAGTCACCCAGTGGGTTTCATGGCCGAGTGATGACTAGAACCCGGATCTCCTGACTCCCAGTCCAACACTTTTAACCACTACACTACACTGGCGCTGGATGGAAAGAAGGCCAGAAGGAGCAGGAGATGCATGGGAGACAGACGGCATTGTCAAAAGAACCTGGAAAAAACTGAGAGTGGGCAGTAACGAGCGTGCAATAAAACGCTCATCTGGTGATGCTCCATGACTCCATTTCTGCAGTAGGGAAAGCATCACCTGTTGAATGTCTAACTGACTTTAAGGCACAAGCACTTTGGCAGGGGGGGGGGGAAATGGTAAGCCTACCAATAGCCATTTCGTCCCCTCCTCTCCTTATATATCCCTTTCGTTTTTCCCGACACACCAGCAAAAATAGCTCTAAACCAGCAGGAAAGCGCAAAAGGGTAATAAGCTGCTCTCCTTTTCCATAGCTAGTCTGGCTGCTGTGCTCCTTCTCAGCCTCCACTCAAAACAAGGATAGGGAGACGAACCAACACAAGCAGGCGAGTGGGGCGGTTCGCACACTGACGCTTTGCACAATAAACATTCATGACAGGAGATAGCTCCAGTCTATAAAGACTAGGGATGTGCTCCGCTTCTAATCGGACCGGCGAATTAGAAGCGGAGCGGGGGGGCTTCGCCTGCCCTTAAGGCGGAGGCGAAGAGGATTGCGGGGCCGGCGGAGCGTGGTGAAGAGGATCGAGGTGAAGGCGGATCCTTCGCCTCGATCCGGAGCTCCGCCGGAAAGGTAAGTGGGGTTTACCGGGCCCTGCCGCTGTCTCCCATGCGGCGACAGCGGCAGGGCCCGGTACCCCCCCCCCCCGCCCTCCTCTCCCTTACCTGCCTCCGTCCGCGGTCCGTCGGCGTCTTCAATTGAGCCTGCGGTTCAACCAGGAAGTCTGGTTGAACTAAATTATCTAATAATTTAGATAATAAGTCTAAATTATTGCATTTTTAATTTGTATCTATACATATAAATTTTCACGTGCACATGTTATGCAAAACTGCATCCTCTTTTTTGATGATGCATTTCCTCTTTTTTTTTTGGTGATGCTTAAGTGGCCATCCTCAAAGCTGGTAAAGTAGATGAGCTTAAACAAAGAAGCAAATCAAGGTGGGGGGAGGTAAATCATCCATAAACCTTTTACTCCTGACTCCTGAAATACTTTTGCCCAGGGAACTATAGTTCCAGGAAAGGGTGGCCTCTAACATAATTCTCAGTACCTTGTCAACTCTAAACTACAGGGCCAGATCTACACCAAGCAGGATATAATACTTTGAAAATGGTTTGAAAACTGTATATGTAATGTGTCCTGGGCTCAAACAGTTGTCAAAACTGTTATAAACCATTATAAAGACTGGTGTAGATCCTGCTCAGGTCCCAGGATTCTTTGAAGGAAGGCATAACACTTAAACTGGTATGAAACCATTATACATACATAATGTAGACACACCCTGTGCGTCTGTCTCTCAAAAGCTCTAGTGTTTTCGTTTGTTTGTTTGTTTGTCATCATGTCCATAGTGACGTTTGAACTCTGGCGAGACCTTCCTGTTTTGTCCTCAACTGACCTGACAATAAGCTTTGTGGTTCCAAAACTGAGTGTGTTATTTGTGTTTGCAACCACTTGCTTTGGGGGGTCAAATTAACTTTTAAAAACGCAACCACCGTGATGAATTTTGTAACCAGATAGTATTTCTTCCACCATGAAGAACCCACAGAAAGAGAGTCTTTTCCAGGCATCTTTATATTGAGTTGTCTCAAGCATCAAGGAGATTATCAGGTTGGTTTTCCCAGACAAATGTGATGGGCAATTAAGGTCCTAACAAAAGGGCTGAAATGGTCCTTGATGGCCCGAAATCTCTCTCTCCAGCCTTAGGAAGGTGGCACTTTTCCAAGACTTGGCCAGGCAGGAAAATAGTCTTTAGCAGTGTTTAGTTCAGGACACATGGGGTTCATCTACACCAAGCAGGATATTCCACTATGAAAGTGGTATGAAAGCAGTATAGAAAAGGCAGGAGCCACACTACTGTCTCTTCCGCCAAGACGCTTGTTCAAGCACTGGTTATTTCACGGTTGGACTACTGCAACCTTCTTCTCTCTGGCCTTCCTTCTTCTCACATCAGTCCGTTGGTTTCTGTTCACCACTCTGCCGCAAAGATCATCTTCTTGGCTCGCTGCTCTGACCATGTTACTCCGCTTCTGAAATCTCTTCATTGGCTTCCAATTCACTTCAGAATCCAATATAAACTTCTCCTGTTAACCTTCAAAGCTTTTCACGGTCTAGCTCCTTCCTATCTCTCCTCTCTCATCTCACACTATTGCCCCGCTCGTGCTCTTCGCTCCTCTGATGCCATGTTTCTCGCCTGCCCAAGGGCCTCTACTTCCCTTGCTCGGCTTCGTCCATTTTCTTCTGCTGCCCCTTACGCCTGGAACGCTCTTCCAGAACATTTGAGAACTACAAGTTCAATCGCAGCTTTTAAAGCTCAACTAACAACTTTTCTTTTTCCTAAAGCTTTTAAAACTTGATGTTGTGCAGACTTTATACTGTTAGTTTTACCCTACCCTGTGCCTGCTTACCCTACCCTGTACCTGTTTGCATTCTCTTCCCCTCCTTATTGTTTTACTAGGATTTTATTAGATTGTAAGCCTATGCGGCAGAGTCTTGCTATTTACTGTTTTACTCTGTACAGCACCATGTACATTGATGGTGCTATATAAATAAATAAATAAATAATAATACTAATAATAATAATAACAGTGGTATTGAGATACACTGCAGGATCTACACTACTTCTTTATGGTGGTACTGAAGTGCACTGACAACTGTTGGGGACCATGACACATCTACACCAAGCAGGATATAACACTATGAAAGCGGTATGAAAGCTGTATATGGTCTGTGTCAATGGGCCCCAACAGTTGTCAGTGCACTTCAATACCACTATAAAGCAGTAGTGTGGCTCCTGCCTTTTATATTCCGCTTTCATACCACTTTCATAGTGGAATATCCTTCCTGGTGTAGATGAGCCCATGGAGGCAAAGAGCACAAGAGTGTTTTTATAGTTGGTGTTTTCTGGGTTCAAAGCATTTCGGAGGATTAGAAATGATTTATTAATTTATTTATTTATTTATTGCATTTTCATTTATATACCGCCCCATAGCCGAAGCTCTCTGGGCAGTTTACAAAATGATGTTTGGTATGGATCAGGTGCAGAATGGGTAGTTTTTCTAGCCACGTTTTCTACAGCTCAAGCTGCTGCACAGAAGCAGGTAAGGTGCAGCGGCTTAGTCAGTTGGCAAACTAGCTAACAGCCACTGGTTTTCTGTCACAGTCTTTGCAAGCAAGTGTTCAACCTCTGCAATCCAGGTGCATTTTCAAGATAAAGATTTCCTGGTCAGCTTTGATGGTTTAATAAATGTCTACAAAACAAACAGCAAAGTCTGGTGGAAAAGTAGCCAAACAGCAAAAGAAAAGAGTGAGAAAGTTTCCCAAAGGAATCAAATGCTGTTTTCAGTTCTGCATCCCACCCTGGCATGGGCCAAGTGAATGTGGACAATCCCGAGGGTGGGGGACAGAAATTGTATTTTAATTATGGTCAGAAAGTTGGCCACACGCTCTAGTCTCCAAACAAGTATTGTTTACACCACATGTGCTACTTTATGCACATCAGGCTATTAGTAAAGCCTAGAGTGGCCACTTAGATGTCAACAAAAGAGGCACCAATTTGCATAAAGTGTGTGCATGCTATTGTCTCTGTATATATGCAAATTTGGAAACAATTAGTAGAACTGAAATAGACATGCAATTCATCCAGGGAGGAAGATGTGGTCTGCCTACCTGTTTATTTTATTTCTTTATTACATTTTTATACCGCCCAATAGCTGAAGCTCTCTGGGAGGTTCACAAAAATTAAAATCATGAAGAGCATAAAAACAACCAACAATCTAAAAACAGAAATACAAACTACAATATAAAAAGCACAACCAGGATAAAACCACACAGCAGAAATTGATGTAGGTTAAAATATGGAATTAAAACAGCAAAGTTTAAAATTTAAGTTAATAGGTGTTAAAATACTGAGAGAATAAAAAGGTCTTCAGCTGGCGATGGAAGGAGTACAGTGTAGGCACCAGCTGAACCTCTCTGGGGAGCTCGTTCCACAGCTGGGGTGCCACAGCAGAGAAAGCCCTCCTCCTAGTAGCCACTTGCCTCACTTCCTCACAAATAAGGACCCCTGTAGATGACCTTAAGGTCTGGGCAGGCACATATGGGAGGAGGCATTCCTTCAAATAACCTGGCCTCAAACTGTTTAGGGCTTTGAATGTTAGTACCAGCACTTTGAATCTGGCCCAGACCTGGACTGGCAGCCAATGAAGTTGTAGAAGGACTGGCGTGGTGTGGTTCCCTTTACTATCCAGGAGCTAACAGTAGGTGGACAAATTCAAGGCCTCTGATCTCCTTTCTGATAGACTTTTGTCTTCAAACTGCACTTCGATTGGACACAGCCTTTCAAATAAAGGACTGTCCTCTGAGAAGTAGGACACACAGCCCTAAGAAAGACAAAATTTGTCAGCTTAAAGCTCTCTCAGAGTTTAAGACAGCTGTAAAGACTAGTGTCTTCCGGCAGGCCTACCCAGATGAATTTTAAACCTAAGAATATTAAGATGCTGTGATTCTAATTTTAATATTGTATTGGGTTTTATATGCGCTTTTAACTAATTTTATGTATTATGTTGTGTTTGGTGTTGTTCCCTGCCTCGATCCAGAGGGAGAGGTGAGTAATAAATAAATAAATAAACAAATGATGATGAAGATGATGATGGGTTGGTGGCTGAGAAGCCTCCATTCCAGATAATTTTACGCGCACACACACACACACACACACATTCCCCTCACAGAACATTTCCCAGCGTTCCCTCAGGAAAGGACGCGCTTGTCAAAAACAAATGCGGCATGGATTTTACAGGTGCTGAGCAAATATTGGGCTGCCCTGCGGCTTTGCCCCTTCACCAACTTCTCTTTGGCTTTGCAGCTGCTACCAAGATGTTGCTTCTTTTCAGCCACAGCTAGACCTAAGGTTTATCTTGGGATCATCCAGGGTTCGCCCCTGCCTGACCACTGGATCCCCTGTGTGTCACCTAGATGAACAGGTTTGACCCCTGGACGATCCAGGGATAAACCTTAGGTCTAGCAATGGCCTTCGTTTGCTTTCTCTGCCCTTCTTCTTGAAAGGAAACACAGACATGAGTCACGGGCCCCGTGGTGGAAGGGCGGGTTTGCTTTTTGGGGTGTGTTTGCGTTTGTGTGTGTGACCCTGTGCACGTCTCCTCCATGCCGGCAAGAGCAGAACTCTTCCAAATCCCGCTCACAAGTCTAATTGCTTGCATGACAAATTTTGGCAATTGCATCATGGGCTTAATAATGAGTGTTTTCGTCCAAGTGACAGTTCTAGCCAAAAAGTACAGGCTCTTGCCTGTCTGTCTGTCTCTCTTGTCTGTTGCAAAGAAGGTTAACACCTTTTTTTCCCAGGCCAGCTGCTGGAGTCCTTCCACAGTAGCCAAAGGAGCTGAAATTCAGAAGGTGAGGCTTTGTTCTTCCCTAGGGATGCAAAACAACTTCACTTTCTGCCAGGTTTCTTTTGTGTTAGGCTGTTGTTCAAAGAAACAGAAGCCGGGTCAGAAAACAAGCAGGCAGTAGAAATACCAAATGTTGCCCAAACAGCTGTTATTTTAGGGCTGCTGGAGAGTTTCTTATAGAATCACTTTAGAACTGAATGTGCAAATTATATATTATGTGTATAATAAAGGACAATTTTCTGTCCGTATTGTATTGCACTTGAATGAGGGCTGTCAAGGAGTGATGTGACCTGTTACGGAATGCTCATGAACATCCCTTCTGCTCAGAGAATGAAGCTGAGGTTTCACGGCCTGTAAACCTTTTTCAGGAGTTGCTGAAGCCACAGAGCATCCTGATATTCCTTCCATCGCTTCACATCTGTACAGCAATTTAATTTCAGCTCCCTCCCCTCCCCCCACCAGCTCCCTCCCTGACCCAAATGTCCGCCATCAAACAGCTGTCATCTTGTAATCCTTTCTAAGCAGCTCCATTTTTCAATCAGAATTGTGACGGGAATTATGTCCAGAAGATAATTGCAGTGTTTATAAAAAGGGAGTCTTCTAGGCCTGGGAAAGGGTGGGGAAATGGCCTTGGTGCTGGGCAAAATCCAGGTCAGCGGTTGAGCTGCTACAAATGCCTTGACTTGTATGATGTGTCACCCTCCCCCCATCCCCAAAAGCCAGCTTTAGTCAATGCAGCTTTTCTGAGACTAGATGTCATTTTTTTATTGCAAGCCAAGGGGAGAAAGCTCAGAAGGATACTGGTTGGTCACCAACATTGAGTGGCCAGGGATCAGATCAATGCATGCAGTATCGACAACCAGGTAACAATAAAAAAAGTGGTGTGTGCTTTATGGCAGGGTGTTATCATTTATCATGTTTGTTGCTAGTTTTCCTCTTTCTGGTATTGTTTGGTTTGAACTGCAGGGGACTTGGGGCAGGGAACTTTCTCCTTTCTCGTCACTTTTTCTCCCTCTATAGTAGAAACCGGTCACTTTAAAACACACACACACACACACACAACGTATTTGCATGACAGGCTGAAATCCAACTGGTACAGCTTTCCTCCAGCAGCAATGAGGAGAGCATCATTTGTTGAATTTCTGCCTACTGTCAAGCAGGGCTTTTTTCTTTTAAAGGCACATCATAAATTCTGCCGGATAACAGGTGTTAAGTCTATCGATGTGCCAACTGTATACAGAAGATGGGTGTGCTACAGACCTGAGGGTTAGTTGGAGACATAAGTCAAAATTTTAATTTCGTCACATGCATGTATATACCCCGACCCCTGTATCTTGCTATACAGAGAGTGGAATTATTATTATTTTGCTAAGGCTCTACTTACTAGAAAGTAATGCCCATTGAACCCAATGGGGCTTGCTTCCTTGTAAACATGCTTAGAGATTGCTCCACACGGATCTTTTCAACTGCAGCCCCTGCCTTGCTCCTCTTTCTACATAAGGGCCAAACCACATACGCAGGGATGGAGATCTGTGGTCACCTTTCCTGATGCCTGGATAGGAGCAACATCGCTGGAGAAAAGGCTGCGTAATCCGTTTTCCTGCATGTTTTGCCAGTTAAACTCCTCCACCTCCATCAGAAAAGCTGCCAATAGCTCCCCTGGGCCAAACAGAAAAGTACAATATAGGGGCAGCTTCAGAATGTAGCAGGGGTTAGAATTTCAATCAGGGCAGATGGATACAGATGAAGGGGAAAGCAATGCCTTCTCCCCAGACCTAATTTAACATACCTGTACCTTCCAGCTGCCTTTAAGCTATTATTATTATTATTATTATTATTATTATTATTATTATTATTATTTTATTATTATTATTATTATTATTATTTCTTTTTTCACTCTTGGGGTTTTTTCTAGATGGACATGACGGGATTTGCCAAGTTATACTGTCTTTTACTAATTCAGGAATTTCCTGATTATTGAACATGTTTTAAGTATGACTGGATGGAACCAATTACCTAAAGAGATCGTGGTCTCTCCCACACCAGAGGCATTCAAGAGGCAGCTTGGGCAGCCATCTGTCAGGAATGCTTTAAGGTGGATTCCTCCACTGAGCAGGGGGTTGGACTTGATGGCCTTATAGGCCCCTTCCAACTCTACTATTCTATGCTTTCTGGATGTTGGTGTGGATGTGTTTTGATAGTCCCAGTTTCTGAAGGTTTTCTGTCTAGTTTTTTGATGTGATGCTGGTGACTGATGTGACTAAAGGGATAATCGTGACCTTTTCCTGTTGCCATAGTTCTTTAATGGCAATAGCCAGTGGTGTATATTTCTCTACCTTTCCCTCTTTGTTTTCTACAACATTCTTTTTCTTTCTTTCCTGTTCTTTTTTTTTTTTTTTTTTTTGTCTATAACTGTTATGTCTGGTCAGTTGCAGGGTATTGTTTTGCCCGTATGAATTGTTCTGTCCCAGTATATTTTATGATCTGCATTTTCCAAGTTTGTTTTGGGTGAAGATGTATAGTGTAGGTTGTTTGATGAGGTTGAATTTGATGGCCCCCTGTTGGTGAATTATTTTTGCAGCTGTATTGTGATGATGATGATGGAGGAGTAGTTTACAGCTCTTCTGTGTCACATCTCATTTGGCCATAAGTGACTGAAGAGCAGGGGGAGAAATGTCTGCTCCAATTATTTGTAGATGCAGTTGGTAATATTGAATGTGGGAGGTGTACTTACCCATGAATCATGCCATTTTCTTGCCAATGTTCTGCTGGCCAATGTCTAGGGAGAAGTTCTGGCTGGGGGATGCTGGGAGTTGTAGTTCAAAACATCTGGAGGCCAACAGGTTGGGGAGGGCTGGTCTCAAGGGGAAACTAGAGAATTTTCTTGCAGAGCCTGGGCATTTCTGCAGCCTTAGGCAGGTGCTTGTAGTACCTATCAGTT
Organism: Elgaria multicarinata webbii; assembly: GCF_023053635.1. Taxonomy (NCBI): domain Eukaryota; kingdom Metazoa; phylum Chordata; class Lepidosauria; order Squamata; family Anguidae; genus Elgaria; species Elgaria multicarinata. The sequence goes on along the minus strand of NC_086177.1, from coordinate 103,811,658 downwards.
CAGGTCTGCCTTAACAATCAGTGATCTGGTTTGGACATAAAGGCTGAGTTCCGACAAACTAATCAATGGTTGTTTCCCATTCTGTTCCTATTATCCCCCCCTCCCAATTGATTAGCGTGTCATACACCCACACCCATATGGTAATGTGTATTGTTTTACTTACTTCAAAATGTGGTAAGCCAGGTCTGCTGTTTTGTTTTGTTTTGTTTTTGTGAATGGGAGAACCAAGGATGTTTGGATGTGACAAAATTATCCAAACTTCACTTCAAAGCTCGGTTCAGCTCACTCGTTTTCAATTGCGATGTGGTTTTGCAGTCTCTTTAACTGGAAAACTGCTATACCATTTCAAACTGCACATTTTCCAAAACATATGCATTGTTTTCAACATGATCGCAAGTTTGTGAATGTGTGAAGGTGTTTTGAAAAAATGCACTCCCGTTTGCATTTGGGGGTGCGAATGAGACAAGTCCAAATGAATTGCCACTAAATCCTGCTCTGAGTGACACTGTTGTCTAGGGAGACCATATGAAAAGGAGGACAGGGCTTCTGTATCTTTAACAGTTGTCTTGAAAAGGGAATTTCAGCAGGTGTCATTTGTATATATGGGGAACCTGGTGAAATTTCCTCTTCATCACAACAGTTAAAGCTGCAGGTGCCCTGCCCTCTTTTAAATCTGGTCACTCTAGTATAACTCCTGCACTTTAACTGTTGTGATGAAGAGGGAATTTCACCAGATTCTCCATATATACAAATGACACCTGCTGAAATTCCCTTTTTAATACAACTGTTAAAGATACAGGAGCCCGGTCCTCCTTTCCATAGGGGTCAGTCTCTGTTCTGAGGACTTATGGGTGAAAAAGACGAGATCATATCATAGAGGGCCATTGTGGGGTGGAGAAAGGTGGGGTGAGATAGAAGGGAAGGTGTGGAAGGGAAGGTGTTCTAGGAATGTTTTTTGAATGGCTGGGTATGACAGCTCTGAGCAGGTTGTAAGGATGATTTTCTTTTAAGAACTTGCCAGCATTTTTTCCCCTAGTGCAGCTCCTGTGTGTAACTAATGAGAAATGCTGCTTTACGTCAACTTTTCCTTGGCCCACTGTGATGGAGAAAGTTTTGCCCACTGAATTTGTGCTTCTCACAGCCACAATTAAAGGAACAAGGGTCATGCCAGGAAAAGAAAGTTGGAAACATTACTCTGAGACAGGTAGACATACTGTAGGTACAACTTTTCCCATTACAGTTAACAAAGGGAAACTGTTTCACTTCCAACATTGATTTCTAAGAAATTTTGTATTATTATTATTATTATTATTATTATTATTATTATTGTTGTTGTTGTTGTTGTTGTTGTTGTTGTTGTCTAAGACTGAGCTAGGGAGAATGAGAGAGAGGAAACAAATCTGTACATTTTGCAACTCATTTGCATTTCAATAAGATAACTTTATTAAATCTAAACAATTAGTTGTGATCTGAGGTCTTACAAGCAAACCCAGAAAGGACTTAGATCAGATAAATTTCCTGCTCAGGCTTAGCAATAATTTCTAATTAACTCCTAATTAGTCCACTAATTAGCTCCTTCCCCTGCCCACTGAGTTGTCTAGACTGATTTTTTTCTGCTCTGTTTGCACATTTTATCTACTGCTCGATGCTCAGCACTAAATAATGGCTAAGAGCACCACCTTTTCTCTGGCAGGGTTTTCTTTTTTGGCACCTTAAAATAGCTTTGTGAAAGCCAGAAATTCAACAGGAAAGCTTTCCTTTAGGAAACTCTTCACCTGTTGAACTTCTGCCTTAACCATACAATGACTGAAAGGAGTAGGTGGCCAAATGAAGGGGAACGGACAGGAGATAACCACGAGCATAGCAAAATGAGCCATCATAAATAAATTTGCTATTAATGCCATTTTAAAATGGGATTCCCCCACCCATTTAAAACAAGAACAACCAGGTTTTGCACTTGTGTCTCCAGCAGAGGAGTGAGAAATGGAAATTCAACCCATGAAGCTTTTCCCTATATATCTCCATATCAGGAGGGGAAAGTTTCACTTGTTTTCTGCCTTTTCGCTTGCTGTTAAAAGGTACGGGAGCTGAGCTGGGGGAAATGTGGCAACATTAATTTAACATTATGTGACTGTTACCAAATATTTAGGGAACCAGGTAGAGAGGAGTACATAGCGCTTCTGCCTTAAATTAGGGTGACCATATGAAAGGAGGACCGGGCTCCTGTATCTTTAACAGTTGTAGCGAAAAGGGAATTTCAGCAGGTGTCGTTGTTATGCATGCAGCACCTAGTGAAACTCCCTCTTCCTCACAACAGTTAAAGCTGCAGGAGCCCTGCCCCCTTTTATATCTGGTCACGCTAGGCAGGGCTCCTGCATCTTTAACTGTTGTGAGGAAGAGGGAGTTTCACCAGGAGTTGCATGCATAACAATGACACCTGCTGAATTTCCCTTTTCTCTACAACTGTTAAAATAGAAGAGCCCTGTCCTTTTTTTATGTGGTCACCCTACTTAAATAGTTGTGCAAGCACAGGAATTTTGGTAGATGCTGCTTGTCAAACAGGGATGAAAACAGCTGTACTAGCAAAGAAAAAACAAAAATCATATACGTAAACATACAGAGCCTCTACTTTCTCTTGTACTTGATCAGCCTTCCATTTTTTAATCAATACTGGCTTTCACGTAGGGTGGTTATTGTTGTTATTGTTATTATTGTTCCATTTATATTCCCCTCTTGCAAGGAACCCAAAGTGGCTTATATGGTCCTCCTCCTCTCCATTTCATCCAACCAAACAGCAAAAAAAGAAAGAAAAGAATAAAGCCCCAGTCTGCTACTAGACTCCTAACAAAACTTTGACCCAGAAACAATGGAGCTTTTTCACAGCTGCGTTCAGACAACACAATAATCAATGGTGGCTTAAATAATCAACCATTAGTTAAAGAGTCAATGGTTGGTTATTGTGTTGTCTGTTGTGGGGGGGGGAGAAACACCCTACAGTTGACTATTTCCCCAGAATAACCAACTCAGATAACCAATGCTCTACAGAGTTGATTATCTGCACAACTGTTGGTTAACGTGTTGTCTGTCGGGCTCAGTCAACTATTTTGCAGGGTTGAGTCAACTATCTTGGCTGGCTACAGAGTTCCTGGGAAAGAGTGTCCAAAACTGCGCCGGCCACTCTGCTACAGCCAACAGAACTCACAATGGCTGATGGGATAGCACCATGAGGACTGAGGGAGGAGGGAGTGTGGGGACTGTGTCAATCAAATGCCAGGTTGACTGAGGTTGAGTTCAGACAACATGCTAATCAACCGGGGTAGGTGGGTGGGAAATAGGAACAGAATGGGAAACAACTGTTGATTAGCGTGTCATCCGAATTCAGTCTATCGCTCAACGCTAGTCCCAAACACTCCACAGTTGTGTAGGAACATGTTGTATGGTGAGTACCCCCTCTATAATTAACGCTGGAGTTTATTAACCATGTACTTAGCATAATAATGAAACAAACAAAAGAGTGGCAAAGTCCATTTATGTTTTTATGGCCTTTATTAGTTTCCCGGTTGGATTGCATTTTAATTTGCTGAGTTCGGTCTTGATTTCAAATCCTGCTTCTGCTATGGATGCAGTTTTGGTTCTCCTGGCCATCTTCATGAGATCAGCTTTGGGACGTCCTTTTGGTGTTTATTATTTGTAGACCACAAGGGACATTGCAAATAAATCAAATTAAAGGTTCAGGATGTAACCTTAGGCTTACAGTAAAGGGAGAACAGAAACACGGGGGCAGGGAACAAGCAAAATTAGTTTGAAAATGCTTACATGAGTTTTTATAGGCATTTCGATCCAACTGAGGACAGGTTGGTCATCCTTCCTGTTGAGTCATCTTGTTGCTGTATTTTCACCACTAAAATGGTGAAAAGTCAATGATTTTCCTTACCTTCCGCCAGTGGTAGTTCCATAAGGTTGCCCCCTTTGTCTTAGATGTATTGGCAGATTTGGAATGTTTCATGCTCTCAGAGCAACTTCTTGCAGATCTTCAAAGGAACTCTCATTTACATTTATACCTCATTTTGTAAACCGCCCAGAAGGCTTTGGCTATTGGGCGGTATAGAAATGCAATAAATAAATAAATAATAAATAAACCCACCATTGACTAAAGTGTTGTCCGAATGCAGCCAGTGGAAAGATCCACAGGGTCTCCAACTGAATGACTGTGGATCAAACTACTGTTAAGTGCTGGACTAAAGGATCCAGTTGAAAAGCAGGTGACTTTAACCAAAGAAAGTGTCACATGGTTGTTTTGTTTTAACAAATGTGTTAAAATACAGGGTTGATGGGACTGGGAGAAATGATTGAGTGGTGAGGGGAGAAATTCTAGAAAAAAGTCTGTAAGTAAAGCAATTAATTGCCTCCTTTAAAATCCCTTCTGTAAACACACGCTGCTGGTTTGGCTATTTATCTTCTGCTTGTTATCTGCTTCTGTAACAATCTGGTGACCATTTCAGTCAGGAATACTTTCAAAAACAGATTTTCTTGGCCACAGTAACTGCTGCTCCAAGGCCTTCTGCGAGGCTGAGAACCATGAAGAAATTTACATCATGCTCTGGGGCCTTGGATTTAAGGACGCCAGCTTTTCAGCTGGTGGCCTGGTCCTGAACTGGCAGCTTCATATAGAAGGCTTTAGTGGGTGACCATGAATGTTGATCTCCATACTGGAAAAAGCTTCACCTGCAGACTTCTGTGCATCAAGCCACTGTTACATGCACAAGAGACCAGGCTAGTCGTCTTCTCCTCCTCTTCCTTCGAGCAGTTGGTAATCCTATTTGGGGAACACTTTCGTTCTGTTGTTTTAATTACATAGATGATATTTATACAGAAGAGGTGAGGACGCTCAGGCCAGTGGACCAAATAGGGCCCTCTGGAGTCCCAGTAGGGTAGGATGGGGTAGGATGACCACATGGAAAGGAGGACAGGGCTCCTGTATCTTTAGCAGTTGTACAGAAAAGGGAATTTCAGCAGGCGTCATTTGTATGCATGTAGCACCTGGTGAAAGTCCCTCTCCATCACAACAGTTAAAGCTGCAGGAACTAAACTAGAGTGACCAGATGCAAAGGAGGGCAAGGCTCCTGCAGTCGAATCGGGCATGCCACAGATCATGACTTCAATAGCAACCTCCCGCCCATGTTCCCCAGCAACTGGTGCACACAGGCTTACTGCCTCTCCTACTGACTGAGCTTCTGGCAGTGAGTGCTTTAAGGTAAAGCGTGCAGGTATGTTTTGCATATTTGGCCTCACCTCTTTTGCCTTTGGACCTGCACACCACTGGAAAGTCCCCCCCCCCAAGAGCTTCTCCAAACTGGAATTGAGTCCTCTGGCTGTAAGAGGTGCGAACTTGATATACAGATCTGGACTTGCCAAGTGACACGCTATTCTGCCCATTTTAAAATCATTTTTCCCCAAGACAAAGTTTATCTGTATGATAACTTTCTCCCAAAATGAAGCAACTCTTGGCCCTTCCAAATCATATGAATAAAAGAAGCATTTTAACTGTATGGTATCTCCAGCAACTAGCCGAGTTAGACAAACCTTTATTAAAGAGATTTTGTGGCATCCAGTAAACCTGAAACAAAACGTTTTGCTGAATCAGATGTAACTGGAAGCCCATAGACATATCAGATACTGACACCAAAATAATGGTCCATTGATTGGACAAAACAGGACATTCGTATTCCCTGTTCTATTGTTGCTGAAGAGCCCATGTGTCATATTTATTCACTGATGATAAGTATTTCTAAAAATGAATCATGGGTCGATATATATGGTCAACTTCAACTTTCCTAAGAGGCTCGTGTGGCGCAGAGTGGTAAAGCAGCAGTTTCTGCAGCTGAAACTCTCCCCACGGCCTGAGTTCGATCCCAGCGGAAGCTGGTTTCAGGCAGCCGGCTCGGGTCGACTCAGCCTTCCATCCTCCTGAGGTCGGTAAAATGAGTACCCAGTTAGCTGGGGGAAAGGTAATAACAGCCGGGGAAGGCAACGGCAAACCACCCCGCTATAAAGCTTGCCAAGAAAACGGCGTCCCTCCAATAGTCAGTAATGACTCAGTGCTTGCATGAGAGGTTCCTTTCATTCCTTCCTTCAACTTTCCTATAGTGAAGAAGATTCCAAGGCCATGGGACTGAATCCAGATTCTAACAAACATTGCAATTGCAAATGCTGCCATGCAGCGGTAACAGGCAACTCAAATATATGTTGCAAAGCTGAAAATGGCAAAAACTTGTCATCAGCACCCAATAATTGATCCAGGGTGAAAATCATTCTATCTGTCCATGTCTGCCACAAAAACATTTTCTTTCCAATCTTTATTCTGCCCATTTTTAATATATATATATATATATATATATATATATATATATATATATGGATCCCCCTCCCCTCTGCCTAAAGCAGAATTAAGATTCCACTGCAGCCACTCCCAAACTGGTACCTTCCAGAAGTTTTGGACCACAACTGTCTGGATTCATGACCTTTGCCCGTGCTGGCTTGGGCTGGTGGGAGTTGAGTTCCGAAACATCTGGAAGGCACCACCTTGGGGAAATCCTACTATTGTACTCATCTTACACAGCACCTGGAGCTGGTGCAGGATCTGTCCTTGGCAGTTCAGGCCCTAGTCACACCCAGATTAGATGGCTGTAATGCAGTTCATGTGGGGTTGCCCTTGAAGGTGATTCAAAAACTCCTGACTGATTCAAAATGTGGCCACGAGACTAGAACTAGTGTAGGCTGTCTGCAATCACAAAAAAAGAGAGATGAAATCTCCAAAAAGAGGTTGCTAATGTGCATAAAATTTGCATATGCTAATTGATATGTAGAGAAGCAAATTTAGAATAAATCATAGAATAGCAGAGTTGGAAGGGGCCTACAAGGCCATCGAGTCCAACCCCCTGCTCAAGGCAGGAATCCACCCTAAAGCATCCCTGACAGATGGTTGTCCAGCTGCCTCTTGAAGGCCTCTAGTGTGGGAGAGCCCACAACCTACCTAGGTAACTGGTTCCAATGTCGTACTGCTCTAACAGTCAGGAAATTTTTCCTGATGTCCAGCTGGAATCTGGTTTCCTTTAACTTGAGCCCGTTATTCCATGTCCTGCACTCTGGGAGGATCAAGAAGAGATCCTGTGCCAATGAGTATCATTGACACAGAAATACATTACATCTTACCACAGAATTGAGGACTGCAGCCAGGTGATGAAGCCTACATGCTTAGTCTGCTGTACGTGCTGTTGATGGAAACCTTCAAGGCCCATGTCTTCATTATTACGCTTCTTTATCTTTATCCTGGACTTGGGTCAGACAGCCTTGAAACGGAAGATGCCTTCAAAGGAGAGGATGGTCATCTGGTAGCCTTTCAAATGTGATTGCCCACTATAAAAAGAATACACCAGACCATATTATTCCTGTATTATGTCAGCTTCACTGGCTGCCATTTTATTTCTGGGCCCAGTTCAAATTTGATCTTTAAAGCCCTAAGCAGTCTGGGACCAGATTACTTGAAGAATCACCTGCTCCCAAAGGAAATTACCTAAATGTTGAGATTCACATTTGAAGCTGGGATCCTGATCCATAGCTGGAGGTGTGAGAGGCAGACATAAGGAGCAGGCTCTTTTTTTCCATGGCACAAAACCTGGAACCTTTTCCCAAAGGAGGCCCACCTGTCTCCATCTTCCTTGGTTTTTAGATGTGCCGTAAATATGATTTTATTTCAACAGACCTTCGGCTCCTCTTATTAGTCTCTTAGTTGCACGGCTGCCCTGATTTTGCTTTAGCAGTAATCCTGTTGTATCATATTGTATGAATTATGTATTTTAATGGTATATAGGAATGAATGAATATTACTCAGAAAGCTTTCCCTAAAGTTTCTTAAATCTGTATCCATGTGATTTAAACCATTTGCTTATTCAATAATAAGCCTTATTGGTAGAAGAGAAGATGGGTGTGTGTTTTCCTTACTCCTTCAGGAAATCTTTTATGTCTTGGTAGTAACAACCTGGTTCTACTATCTCACACACACACACACACACACACACACACACACACACACACACACAGACAGCCCGGTCCTATGCATGTTTATTCAGAAGTCCCATTGAGTCCAACAGGGCTTCCTTTCCAGCACTGGAGGCTGGTGGCTCCAATGCCAGTGGAGTGGTGAATCCACTCCAGGTTTCAGTTAGAACCAGTCACTCCTTGGATAGCTCCTTTAAACTTCTGACTGGTTCTGAATGAAACCCTGAGCAGATCCACCACCCCGTTGACATTGAAGTCACCAGCTTCCACTGCTTCCTGGTAAGGATGTGTGGCACTGCAGCCGAATTCCTCTTCTTCCCATGAAAATGGATGTCAGTCAACCCAGCCTAGAGGACATATCAGGCAGGTGTGGGAATTGTGCAGAACACCAATAGGGAACCTCCTCTGTGTGTTTTCTATCGAGCCCGATATTTGAACCACATAATTAATCCTTGGCAGCCTCAGTACAGAAACTGAAGTGCAGTGTTTGGATTGGCACAATGAAAACGCCATGTAACCGGAGCAGCGGAATGCCTTGACCTTTTTATACAAACACCTTTCTTGTGGCAGATTAGAATTCCTTCCTTAAAAAACAGAGGACACCAAGAGGGAGCGGAGCGGAGTGTGAACGCCTCCCCTGGAAGTCTGCTTGTCCATCCCCATTCTCGCATCCTGCTTAGGCCAAGCTAGGTGACGTTGTGCTTGAACCGTATCAACTTGATGGGTTAGCCAAGATTCAGAGTGTCTGGGGCAACATTAATCCAGGGACTCGGCCACAGTGCCTGCTGAGTTGCTGAAATCTGTGCATGTCGCAATTTCAAATGAACAAAATAAACGTCTCTGGAAGTCCTGATTTGAACTGAATTTTTTTCACCTTCATGCCCTTTGGCATGTCGGCAGAAATGAGCAAATAGGTAGCCGTCCATTGGAGGCCAAGAGTCAGGCTGGAGATCAGAGACAAGGCCATAGTTGCCCAGGAAGTCTTGGCTGCCACAGGAAGCTTTTATAGTTCTTCCTGGTGAGGAGAGCCAATGGCCAGCCTGGATGGGCGGAGCGGTTCTGAAGCCTCAGAACCCCTTGGTGCCCAGTGCATGCTCCAAGCTGTAGCATCAAAGGTTCACCACAGGGGGGAGCAGTTTCCAGATCCTGAGGATACTGTTTCAACCTACTAACATTGACCTCAAGTTCCATCATTGGATTGTGGATTTCTTGTTTCCTGCAGCCGTACATAATGGCTTCTAGAGAAAATTGTGGCAGTCGCTAAAGAGGGAAGCTGAGCAAGTTATAAATGTGGTATGACCGGCTCTTCGCCATGGGTCAAGGTCAGATGAGGATTTGCAGAACCCACATCTGGCCACTCATCCAGAGACCAGTGTGAATGGGTTCATGACTTCTGCAAAAGGTTTTTTGTCATTCGTTTATTGATTTAATGAATGTATTTCTTAGCCACCTTTCATGACTGTAATTTCCCCAAGGTAGCTTACACAATAGCCCGGTTTGCGCATAATGACAACTCATGGGTTGTTTAAACCATGGATTGTCAGGGCCACAAGCAAGGGAACAAGCACACCAACTCCTGCACACCCACCACTTTTATCAACCACCCAGGAACACCCTGTTTCTGCGTTGTTTGATGTGACATCTAAACCTGGAACCATGGGTAATCGTTGGGTTAAACTCTGGATTGTTTAACCCAACAGTCACCCCTGATTTGTTGTTGGGTTAACTCTACAACAACCCAGAGTTCTGGGTTTGGATGCCACACCAAACAATCTGTTTGAAAGCAGAAATCACATGGGTTAAACAAACCATGAATTGGCGTTATGTGCAAACCAGGACAATATAAAACAAAAATGCATTGACGTGACTGGGCCACACAGAAAGTCCTTTATATTTGAGCTTCACATTCCACTGCGTGTCGAAGCGTAATTTTTTAGAGCACAAAAGAGACTGTTCCACAAGAGAAAGGGCTTCAGAAATTAACTTGTGCGACCACCACAGATCCACTTGCCAAAGGCAAAATTCTTATCCCAGTTCTCAAACAGTCAGTTACACCCAGGAATGTACAGATTTCCTTCCTGGAGTTCTGATTTGTGGTCAGGTTAGGAGAAGGTAAGAAACAAGCAGTGGGGGAATGAGACTCCTTGCAATATCTCACTGTCTCTGTGTTGGCACGAGAGGCTGAATAACTGAGTCTACAAAGTGGAGGCTTGGCAAAGCAAACTTCACTGGGTTGTAAAAGGCACACCCACATTTGCTGAATGCAACTGAAATTTTATGTACAACCAACCCAGGTTAAGGAGCAAGCGCCTTTGCGTCTGCCTGGCTGTTAGGCACTGTTCACCACCCTGGTAGCCCCTGTTTACATCCAGGGCTCTCGGCATGCATCCAATGGGGTGAATTAGCTCTGCACTCTGGCGGTCCCCTGCCATTATTATTTTTGAATCTCTAACAACAAATTAAACCTTCTTGATATGTTCTCCTGCTATTGATCTTCCAGCATCCTTTAGCCTTGCATGGATGGGAGAAGGCTTTACCTCTCTCAAGGGCAGAACCTTGGGCCTTCTGTGTGGAATGGAGCCTCTCCTGTGGTTTCTGACATCCTCCATACCCTTCTGCAAATGAGAGAAGACCCTCACTTCACTCCTAAGTATGCTGCAGATGGCACAGAGGAAGGCAGAAGGCTGATGGCAATCACAAATAATGACTGGTTAGGAAGCCCAACCAAATGATGTGAATCCATATATATATATATATATATATATATATATATATATATATATAGTGTGTGCGATTAAAACCTAAACCAGCCCTCCCCAACCTGGTGTCCTGCAGATGCAACTCCCTTAATCCCCAGGTGTAGGGTGGCCTTTTACAGAGGGCCATCCTCTATTTAAAGGGTTGCCAAAGGACTGTCCTCTAGGGGCTTTATCCAGTCCAAGGTAAAGAACCATAAGAATGAAGAGTGGGGCCTTGAAGTAGCCCACGAAAAGCACCTGGAGCCCGTCTACACTTGTCTAGATGAAACATAACAAGTTGGCAGAGATGACGTCAGCAGTCACGTGATGCTGTTGTTGTTACGTTTCTTCTGACTTTTAAAACCGTTCCACTTTCTGTTAAAATCGTTTTAAAACTAACAATGTGCCCCAACCTTTCGTTGTATTCAATGCCGTCTTTCAAAGTCATGTCTCGTGACCATGGTCTTTGCTTCCTGATTAGGACGTGAGGGCTTTTCTAGGGGAGGGAGAGCTGGCACAACTCGACAAGGGGGAGGGGGAGAGGGAGAGGGAGGGAGGGCGGTGAAAGAGGGGACAGAGGCTTAAGTTTTAAAAAAAACCGCTTATCTTTCGGGGCGCACGTGGCCCCTTTAAGACGCTGCAGGGCTTCCCTCGTCCCTACGCGTCGCCCCGCCTCCCTGCCGGCTTATCCCGGCAGGTCTAGCTCAGAGTCACCGGAAGAAGGAGGTTTACTTCAGAGCTAATGAAGAACGTTCTAAAGAAGAGTGTGCCCGGGTAAAACGATAGAAGAAAAGGTATTTCGATTGACTGGGCTCAAGTTGCATTTTGTAACGTAGCAAAGGAGGACGCAACAATGCACTTAAACAACGGTGTAATGAATAGTGTAGATCCTGCCCTGGACAACAGACTAAATAGGTCACCTGGTGGTTGTCCTCTACACTATAGTGAGATGTACTGTATTTCTATTTAAATTGTAATAATTACTACTAAATTTGCATCTATATATATATATAACCGCCCAGAGAGCTTCGGCTATTGGGTGGTATAAAAATGTAATAAATAAATAAATAAATAAATAAAATTAACATATGCAAATGATATGCAAATTGGTGCCAATTCTCAAGTGGCTGCCCTACCAGCTAGCCTAGCCAAACTGTGTGATTCTGATCCAATGCACACAAACACACCTCTGTGCCTTCTTCCTAGGCACTGTCTGGCATCTTTTGCTGTGGTTGGTTGCTAATGATCCATGCCTGGACATTCAAGGAATAGGGGCCCATAGGCTTGCGGTGTCTGGCTGACAGCCGTTTTGACCAATCAGAGCAGTTCTGTCAGACATTGCCTCCGCCTGCCTACTATCATAGACGCAGGTTGCAGTACACATCTTGCATTTGGCCAAACTAGGCTGTCGGTGCTGACATGGGAGATGCCCTGTGATTCTTTCAGCACATTTGCATTGGAGGGATCTTAAAAGTGCTGTCCTGAGCTTTTTGAATCACACTGTTAATTGATGAATCACATGGACTGTTCCATTAATGTTCAAAGCCGTGGTCACACTTGCAGCTGACCCTTCCATTCTGCAAGCTTGCAAAAACACACACAGAGAGAGAGAGAGAGAGAGCGCGCCCAGGGTGAATTCTTGACTCACCACAATCAATAACCGAACTCTCGTTGCCTTCAACCGGGTCAGAATTCCACCTCGGCCATGAAAGTAGTTGAAATCTTTCCTCGATAAGCCTGAGACAGAGTAAACACAGGTTACAAATGATTAGCTAGCGTAACCCCATTTTTCAACGGCAACAATGTCTCCTATTTGGAAGTATTTCAAACATTTGAGTGTGTGACTGCAATTAACTTTGATTGTATGGCACTTTGTTCCCTGCTCCTCCCCCATTTTTTATTTTATTTTTAAAGGAAAGGGCTGGTTATAAAACGGGGTTAATGTTTAAGCTTTCTGAAGGCATGTTGCACTTGAAGGACACGATCCAGCCAATGTTAAGCACCTGTGGCTGCAATCCAAACTCAGCAAGACTGAGGTCTGAGGATTGCACTGATGGGGACCACATCTATCCTATTGTCATCAGTGAAATATTGGAAGGTTTGGGTCATGTGAAAACCAAATTCCGAGCCCCGGAGCTTTTGCAACAGGTTCCAATTCCATATTGATCCTTGTTTTGTGTGGGTGAAGAACTTTAGGCAAGGGAGCCAAATAGGACTGGTCCCAAACCAATCCTTTGGGGTTCCCCAGAAAACCACGCCCCATCCCCTGGCTTCACACTTTTCCCCTCAAATGATGGATTCCTGGCTTTGGGGCAGCATTTCCCCATTTTAAAATGTTAAGATGCCTCTCCAATGGCTCAGTTACTGGCAGCAAGCGCTTAAAGTCAAAATATGGTGGTATTGGCCCCACCCCTTTTGCTTTCAGTTCCACCCACCACTGGAATGCAGCCCCCAAGAGCTTCTCCAAAGAGGAATTAGGCCCTGAGGCTCGAAGAGGTTCTGCATCCCTGCTGTATTGTGTGTTTAGAAGTGCTGCAGGGTTTCTGATGAAGCTGCTACCTACCTGGAATGACCTACATCACAAACATGTTGTCGTGATTCCAAGCCCTCCCATAGAGATGTGAGACAATAAAGAAGTCTGCCATGCAATCCACAAAGCTTTATTCAGCAAATAAACATTTCTTCACACCTGAAGGAAGTGAAAATGCTAGGAGCTTTCCTCTAAGCTTAATTAGGCTAATTAAGCTAGGCAGTGGCCCTTTCAACTTAAAGGGTTAGTTTCCAGTGCAGTCCAAGAGCTACTTTAGCTCAGGGAGGGTCTTTCTTGAGAAGTCTTTGGCAAGCTCACACCTGCTCACGGCTCCACCCACTTGACCCTGCAATGGACTCTGGGATCTGTCAACTCCAAAGTCCCTTCCTCCTCTGACTGTGGCTGAGTTCCCAGGGACTGGGGGAGGATGAGCTCTGAGTTTTTGGTATTCTCTCTGATAAGCTCCTGGGAAGATTTCCCCTTGGCTCCTGGAGAGTCTTGGAGGATCTCCTCCCCTGCTTCCTGTCTTGGCTGGTAAACTTTCTTCTTCTCCTTCTCCTCCTCCTCCTCCTCCTCAAATCCCTTTCCCCATACTAGAGAGAACAAGCCTGATCCTGACATCTGTGCATGTTTAGACAGAGAAAAGTCCTACAACTCCCAGCATTCCCTAGCCAGCCCCCTTAAGATACTTGTATTTCCTAAACATCCTTATGGTCTACAGAGCTCATACTTAGGACACAATGAAGCCAGCAGGGTAGGAGTAATGACAACGGTGATCTCCACCTCCCTGTCCTCTGTCTTTGGCAATTTTTTTTACTTGTGAGGGTGCTTGGGAAGGGAAGGAATCCAGAGGGGGCTCAGAATAAATCATACCTTGGCCTCTCTAGTTTCCTGCCCACCAGAATGCCCCCTTTCCTCCTCCTCAGAGGTCACTTTTCCAACCCCGGAGGGTAGCTGCCAGTTCTTTCCGCAATGGCTGTGAGGGGACGAGGAGCAGGAGGAGGGCAGAGCTCTGACTCCCCCTTCCTGAGGTTGGAGCGCTCGTTTTTCTGAGCACCCTCCCAGGAACCATAGGATTGCTGTCTTAGCCACATTTTCAGTTCTTTCTGTATAGCTGCTCTTGGAAACGTGAAGCTTTGCTAACATGTTATTGTGCGGACAGTTGTTTAAATGCCATTTATTTCCCATTACCTATTTTCATCATTGGTAAAGTAATATTGTGATAGAGGGAATCCCCCTGATACATTCAACTTGGGGGTTCCTTTGAGGGGAACTCTCATTTACCAAAGCTTACGGCCGAATATATTTGTTAGTTTTTAAACTGATACCACATTATTCTTTCTTCCTTTTCCATAATTCTGTGAGCTGGCAATCACAACAAACTGAGGCTGTTTCTACCTGCCTTTTCCCCTGGAATCGTCCCGGGATCATCCCTGTACATCCAAATGACACATAGGGGATCCCGGGAGCAGGCAGTCATGATCCCTCCATTTTCTTGCGATAACTCTTAGGTGTAGAAAGGGCCTGAGAGGCAGACATAGGGTGGTGGTAATTGCAACCAGCAATATTTGACTCTACTAATTAAAATGAACATTGTCATATATGGGCAGTGTGGTGTAGTGGCTAAAGTGTGGTGTAGTGTGGCTAAAGTGTTGGATTGGGAGTCGGGAGATCTGAGTTCTAGTCCCCACTTGGCCATGGAAACCCACTGGGTGACTTTGGGCCAGTCACAGACTCTCAGCCCAACCCACATCACAGGGTTGTTGTGAGGATAAAGTGGAGAGTGGCCTCATCTAGAGTATTGCGTCCAGTTCTGGGCTCCACAATTCAAGACGGATGCAGACAAGCTGGAGCGTGTTCAGAGGAGGGCAACCAGGATGATCAGGGGTCTGGAAACAAAGCCCTATGAAGAGAGACTGAAAGAACTGGGCATGTTTAGCCTGGAGAAGAGAAGACTGAGGGGAGACATGATAGCACTCTTCCAATACTTAAAAGGTTGTCACACAGAGGAGGGCCAGGATCTCTTCTCGATCCTCCCAGAGTGCAGGACACGGAATAACGGGCTCAAGTTAAAGGAAGCCAGATTCCAGCTGGACATCAGGAAAAACTTCCTGTTAGAGCAGTACGACAATGGAATCAGTTGCCTGGTGAGGTTGTGGCCTCTCCCACACTGGAGGCCTTTAAGAGGCAGCTGGACAACCATCTGTCAGGGATGCTTTAGGGTGGATTCCTGCATTGAGCAGGGGGTTGTACTCGATGGCCTTGTAGGCCCCTTCCAACTCTGCTATTCTATGAGAGGAGGAGGAGGATTATGTATGCCCCCTTGGATTCCTTGGAGGAAAAAAAGGTGGGATATAAATGCAATAATAAATAAATAAATAAATATCAGAATGATAAGCCCTTGCAGCTTCTGTGCAGTGGTCATTTCTTGCCTTTAACACATTACCAAACCCTGCATGCATCATAATTCCTCTTTCTGCAAAAACAGTTCCCTCCAGATGTAGCTGATGGTTATCAAAATAGGTTCCTTATACTAAAAAGAATTAAAGAAAAAAAGGGTACCAAAATGACCAATACAGCTACATCATAAGCCATTACTAAGTACACTTGCAGTGTGATCCTAAACATGTCTATTCAAAAGTAAGTCCCACTGAGTGTGACGTGTGTGTGTATATACATATGAGAGAAGAGGATCATTGTGACTGTCAACATGGAGACAGATATAAAAACAAAAACTGAAATTTTGGCAAATGCTATAGAAATGGAAGGAGCCGAAACTCAGTGGTTGGACATACAGAATGTCCCGGATTCAATCCCTGGCATCTCCAGCTGGAATTAGGGATGGAGAAGTAATGTATTTGGTCTGAATTTTTAGATTAATTTATACCTCTCAAACTTATGAGAATTGGAATGCACCTGCACGCTGAAATCTGCGGAATTTCAGAATTTTGCGGTGCAATTCGCAACTCAAAACACACACACAAGATGCCTTTATTAAGGGAAATATAATATGTATATGAGGAATATATGCATGAAAATGCATTGTATTGGGAGGTGGAATTAGCTTGCAAAAAGTGCGTGTTAGGGAAAGTGCATACAAAATGTGTTTATCAAGAGAAATGTGCATGCAACGCATACACATTTTCGTTCAGGCTCTTTGGGCTGAATTTGCAAACTGATGCAGAAGTCAGCCAAAATGTCCTTAAAGCTGGGGAAATGAGAAACTGAGCAAAAGCAAAATTGACAGATTTGCTCATCTCAAGATGGAAGGCTTTGGCCAGCAGGGATGGAAACGAGCCTTGGCCGCAATCTTGGAGAGCTGTTGGGAAACAATGGACTTAACGAGCTGAAGAGTCTTGACTACAGTGGGAGTGGGCTTCATCCCATCTCTGCAAACAAAATGATAAATATGTGTCCCAGTGAATCAAAAGCTGGCTCAGCTATCAGTCTCACCCTTTCCCCGATGAGTCAAGCGGGCTGGGTCCACCATTTTATTTTTTTTAAAGCACTCCAATATTATTTAACCATTCATCCTTCCCTTCCTAAGACAATACAGAGCAAAAAGGAACTTCTTAAGGAAGTGCTCACGATTCCAGACTTTGACCTGGTTCATATATAACATGGTTTATTTAACCCATAGTTTGTCTGGCAGATGATGAAACAAACTGTGGTTTGTTTTCTCAATTTCTGGGTTGTTTGTTTCCCTCCTCCCTCCCAACCCATAATTTAAGCAAGTCAGAGTTTGCAGCTTAAGAACGAACCATTGGTTCTTTTCCCGGGTTGTTTAAGGTTAATAAACCATGGTTTCTTAGCACAGCCATGTTCACACATCACAACAACCAAGAAACAAACAAAACATGGGTTAGTGTTATGTGCAAACCAGTTCAATGGTATAAATTTACTGCTTGGTTACAACCCTTCAAACTTGCAGGGCTTTGTGTGTGGTGGTGGTGGTGAATCTTCAGAGCTTAACCTGTAGAGATAAGAATAATTGGATCAATCATTGTAAGAGGACATTCTCCAATTTTTGGCGTGGGGTGGGGCGGGGAAGGGCACTTTAAAGAAAATGTCCAAGTGTCTAATGTCTAGTATTTTATGCACTGGATTATGCTCCCCACTACCCAAGCCATGAGAAGTCCAGGGGGCAGTAGTACACAAATGAGTTTCTTTTTGGATGAGAGCACTGGCGAGTTGCGGCATCTTTTAAATACCTGTTTTCCCAAATATACAAGCAAAGCATAGTAGAAGCAAATAAAGGCCGGAGCTAGACCTAAGGTTTCTCCCAGGATTGCCCTGGGGTCAAACCTGTTCATCTAAGTGCCACATAGGGCATCCAGCGCTCAGGCAGGGACGAACCTGGGATGATCCTGGGATAAACCTTAGGTCTAGCTATGGCCAAAGTCTTAAAAGAGGCAGAACAACTACTGACCCTGCATTGGATTACCATAGAGCAACTTTTCTTTGTTAAGTCCAGACAAAAATTCACAGTTCTCACTGTCTAGCTGTTGCTGCCCAAATTGAAACCTCATCTGCTTCTAGCTGTCTCTGGCCTAGTTCATATGATCATGGGGGAGGAAATATGCCATGGTGGCTTATTGCCCCTCTACACACACATACATATCTTGGGGGATTTGCATGATCACCCTCGGCAGCACGGTTCGTCATATCATATGAATCCAGCCACAACCCTACAATAGCCCATGGGTCCTGGGTGGTTGGTTACCTGTGGCAAGAAGCCACCCCGGCTGGGTTCAAATGACACAAAAAGTGATGCTGCTATGGGAGATTATGCAAATCTCTGCAGCATGTGACTGGCATGTTCGGAGGGGTGGAGAAATAAGCCACTGGTGCTTATTTACCCACCCATCCTGTGAATGTGCAAACCTGGTCTCTGTGTCGCTCTCCCAAACTCTGATAGGTGTCACATTCCCAAAGCTGAGGGATTCTAGGTCATTAAGGACCACCAATTCCCATTTCTGACATCCTTGGTCAGCCATCATTTCTCATTCAAAAGTGTAAGACAGGCCCAACAAGGCAGCCAAATTAGTAACATTATGCTCCTCTCAAAAGAAGTCTTACAATCTCTGAAGTCAGCTCACCCTGGGAAAATAAAACAAATGGGCAATTAGACAAAAATTAAGAATGTTAATTTCAAAATACAAGGCCAAGGTTGTCCTATTGATGGCAGCATCCCAAATCTAAATCTAGGGTCTTGTATTCATCCCCAATTCAAGGATGGCCCATGACATTTTGCCCCACCAAATAGTTGTACCGCATACTCCAGGAGGTGAACCCCCAAATCTTTCAAAATCTCAAGTTGCATGGCGCTTCCTCACCCCTAAAAAGTCTTGTTGCTTATGCAATGATTCAGGAGAAGAACTGTGTGTGGAGTTTTTGTTTGTTTGGGTTACGGTGGGGTTTTTTAATAAATGAGTGAGTAAATTGTGTCAGTACAAGAGAAAACATCTGTATTCTCAACTCTTTGTCCAGTTCTTTCAGCCTTGAGTGGATTTGTTGTTCTAATTGGATCGAAAATGTCAGCAAATTCCTGGCTTCACATAATGAACCAGTTCTTGGCGTTTGTTCTGACCAGTTCTGGACTTTGGACTAGACTTTGGCTCATGGCGTATTTTACACCTAGCAATCCCCTTCTAGACTCCTTCTTTGTAAATACAAGGCTCTTGATTCGCCTTTGAAAAGAATAAGGATGTATCTTTGCAAATGGTAGTTAGCTGGGCATTTTGTCCAAGATTCCACAAAGCAGAAGAATGCAAGAGAGCACTCGACAACAAATATTGTTTTTAAAGAGCTACACTAAAACAAACAGAAGATGGTGTATTTATGTATTGGTTTCCCTAAAAGAGTTGGGAGAGTCTAAGAAGTCATAAATGGAAGTGTTATTGCCAGAAAAATAAACCATGCTCCCCTTAGAATCAACAATGAAATGGGCAAGTCACAGTTTAGAAGGAATTAAAGAGACCAGGAGCAGGTCTGCAAAACTGAACACATCTATAGGGTTTCTTCATAAAGGCAGAATGTGTGTTTCTGGTATAGAATATGACCCTCCTCAATTTTTGCTTTCAACAAATGTTTCTAGCCCATATGAACGTTGGCAATATAGAGGTAGTACTTGGTTCTGTTCCACTATGAGGTTTCAGAAACCTGGAGGCAATGCATATCTCATTTTGCAAATTCGACATACAGTTGAGATTACCTGATGGAACACCTCTCCTGACATGAACCTACCCGTACACTGTGCTCAACATGTAAGGCCCTCCTCTGGGTGCCTACTCTGAGGGAAGCTCAGAGAATGGTAACAAGAGAGAGGGCCTTTTCTGTGATGGCCCCCCAATTGTGGAACAGTCTCCCTGACGAGGCCCGCCTGGCGCTGACATTGTTAAGACTTTTCTCTTCTCCCAGGCATTTAGCAATGTGTAATTAGCCTGAGTTTGTTTTTGTATGTTTTTGTGGTTTTAAGTAGTATGTTTTTGCGATTTAAATTTTTTATATTATTATTATTATTATTATTATTATTATTATTATTATTATTATTATTATTTACATTTATATACCTCCCCATAGCTGAAGCTCTCTGGGCAGTTTACATATTGTTTTTATGTGTTCTTATCCTATGTAAATCGCCCAGAGAATCTCAGCTCTGGGGTGGTATACAAATGTAAATTATTATTATTATTATTATTATTATTATTATTATTATTATTATTATTATTATTCCCATGATACGGAGTACAAAATCTGGCATGCAACCTGTTGAAAGAGAGGATTGTCTCTGCTAAGCAGCTACCAAATGGAGAAAGCCTTTAAGGCAGTGGTTCTCAACCTGGGGCTCTCCAGATGTGTTGGACTGCATCTCCCAGAATGCCCCAGCCAGCTGGCTGGGGCATTCTGGGAGTTGTAGTCCAACACATCTGGAGCGCCCCAGGTTGAGAAAGGCTGCTTTAAGGGCACAATTCTATGCATGTTTAGACAGGGGGGAAAAAATCCTACAACTTCCAGCATTCCCCAGTTAGCCATGCTAGCTAGGGAATGCTGGGAGCTGTAGGTCTTTTTTTTCCTGTTGAAACGTGCTTAGGATTGGGCCTTAAGTGCATTTCTTTGTCTTTTAATAAGCTTGGAGAGGAGAGAAGTATAGCTAGTCTCCAGGATTTGGGGGGGGGGGGGGCTGGGGAGAGAGGTTGAAGAATTGATTAGCTACAGATGCCAATGCAAAAAAATGCATTGGTTGACTGAGTAACCGTCTTGACAGCCAGCAAGGCATGTACATCATCTTCGAATAGAGAAGGAAGCACGGAATAAAGACACAGACACCAGAGCTTGGGATAAAACTAGGGCCTCTTTATTTAAATAAGGGAACTTCACCCCTCCTTGGATCTGCATGTGAAAGTGCGAGAATCTATTATACCCTTTCTTCAGGCACCTAGCCTGCCAATAAGGGCAAGCCTTCAGTGTATGGGGGGAACGGCCTGCATCATCCCCACTCAGGGCTGCAGAGCTCCAAGTAGATGAGACAGGAGGGTCCCCAAAGGCACACCATATCCTGACACGAGAGCTGCACAGCCCCTGAGGAGCAGGACCTCCGGATATGCCAATCACCACACGGTGCCAGAGGGCTCACTGTCCCTACTGTAATATCGTGCAAATTCTCGCACACCCCTGTCAACCAAACTAATTCACCTATTTATTCACCCTCCGGTAATCGTTTTCCAGTACGGAGTAGGCAAAAACCTAGCAGGTAAAAAATCCTACTCAGCAACTGGCTAATTCCATACTAGTTAAAAGTGAGGGAAGGTGGGAGCCGAGAAGCGAAAGAGGCCGAGCTTTGGCAAGGCAGGCCTCTATAGGAGCTGCCCAGCCCACACCTTAAGCTGCCCACATGTCATTGCATGTGCAGCCTCTTTCTTCCTCCTCCTCCCCATTTGGGGATGATGCAGGCTGTTCCCCCGTTCCGGCTGGGCAGGGAGCAGGCATTTGTTAACACTTCGCCATGGGAAAAGCCTACTTTTATCTGGGCCATCCTATTTCCAGGAAGCGTACTAGGGTGACCATATTTTGGAAACCAAAAAGGAGGACAACATGGCCGCCCCAAGGGGGCGTGTCCAGTACCAAGGGGGCGTACCCACCTGAACATAGCCTTGGTCACATGTCTGATTTTACAGCACATATTTAAGACAAATCTGTTCTACATAACATCTTAATGTTAAAATCACTGAGATAAAGAACAAGTGAGAGATTCAATGTATCTGAAATTAACTTCACTCACTCCTACTTTTGTAGGTTTTGCTGTACTTTGAAGCTTTTGCTATACTCTGTGTGTTACATTCTCCCCTCCCCTCAAATATCTTTTCTGACTGTATCTTCACTCATTGCAAGCTGATGTTGTTGTTAACAGGGTTTGCTACTGCCCCCAGATCTGTTTCAAATTTGGTATGGCTAAAGCGCTACCTAAAAGCTATCATGGTGCCAACTTTCAGCTCTTTATCTTTAAAAATGACAGCTTAAAAAATAATAATTTTAAAACCTCATTTTTTAAAAAAATCCTAAATAACCAATGGATGAACAGATCTGTTTCAAATTTGGTGTGGCTAAAGCGCTACCTAATTCCTATCATGGTACAAAGTTTCATCTCTTTAACTTTAAAAATGACGATTTTAAAAATAATAATTTTAAAACCTCAATTTTTAAAAAATTCTTAAAATATCAATGGATGAACGGACCTCTTTCAAATCTGGTATGACTAAAGCCTTTCCTAAGAGCTACCATTGTGCCAAGTTTCATGTCTTTAGCTTAAAAAATGACGGAGTTATAAGCATTTTTGTTAATCCTCATTAGAACTGCTCTTTGGAAAAAAAAATCCGGATTTCCCCTCCCCCACCCGGATTTGCCATCAAAAACCCGGACATATGGTCACCCTACGTAAACATTCTTCAAACTTTTCTGTTTCGTTTTGGCAAGCACCTTTCCACTGAAAAGTGAACCCTTTCTGCTCACTTTCCCTGTTGCTGGTGGTCCTGCTCTCTGGGAGGGCGTTTCTCAAAAACTCCTTTGCCTTCCAGCGCTTTGGGTACAAAAGCATGATCTGTTTATTTCCTCCAAGGTCTCCCCCAGGCCCTGTTTTTTTTTGGATCAGATACGTTGCAAATTGCTCACTACTGCCATTCCGCTGCAAGAGTTATGAGTCAGTCTTGCTTCCCTACTTGCAGATGTCATGAGGATGTGTTTACTGTCGGAGTAGTGATTCCATGTTACTTGGACCACTTTGCCTGTTGCTCCTTAGGGATACACACAACTGCACCTGAAATAATTGTTCTTCTCTGGAAGATGAATATCTTTCATTTGGCAGAGGGGTGGCTTGGGGAGGTGATATGAATGGGGGGAAATATATCTCACAAACCTTAGGCTGATTTCAGTGATTTAGACATGAGATTGGGTGGCCTTAACAGTAGCATTCCTTCTAATAGCAAACACAGGTTTTGCGTGCCAACAGAGATGAAGCCAAAGTAGGATTGCTGAGAAACCAGAGGGAGGTTTCAGCACGATCGTGGTGGGGGGTGGACAGCGAGATTTGCAGAAGTACCAGGAAAAACAAATCTTAATTGCAAATTTGGGGGCAATAAATAAATAAACAGCCAATGAGAATGGAGCAGGCACTGTAGCTATGGGATGCTGTATATCAGTTGGAAGAGAACAATTGAAAACCTGAAAGGAGGGAAGTGGAATGACATGCTTAAAGAGGGATACTCCAGTTAGAACATCAGGAGGCACCGCAACATTTTGTTGTAGGTCCCCCACTTGTTGGAGAGAACCTTGAGCATGCTTCAGAGACAGTGCGGCATAGTGGTTAGAGTGTTGGACTTAGGGTCAAATCCCCCAGTTTCCCAAGGAGCTCACTGGGTAACTGTGGGTCAATCATTGAGCCTTTTCAAATGACACTTCAGGCTCTGTGTTTAGTCAAACTGTGGTTCTCTGGGGTTAGAACTAACCACAAGCCCTGCTGTCACACACAACGCTCTAAGCCACAGTTAAACACTTTAAACCACACTTTAAACGACATAGAGAGACGCAGTGCACTGCAGACGGTCTGACTGGGCTTAGTGAGTGAGCAGGGTTTAACAAAACACATCACACAAGACACAACAACAACAATAACTCTTACCCACCTCTCCCTCTGGATTGAGGTGGGGAACAACATTGGATACAAAAATACTATAAAATAAATAAAAGTGATTAAAAACATATAAAGCTAATACATTATTAAAATAACAGCCAGACATCTTAACATTCATCTGGGCAGGCCATTCGAAAAGACTATTAGGTTGACGAATCTCTCCCGGCAGGCCATTCCACAGTCTGGGAGTGGCAGCAGTATGCCGTAGGGTGGATTCTTGCATTGAGCAGGGGGTTGGACTTGATGGCCTTTTAGACCCCTTCCAACTCTACTATTCTATCATTCTATATGACAAGGTCCTCTGGGTAATGGTTGTCAACCTAGTTTTGGCTGACTGAAGCAAGTTGTCCCAAGAGGACCTGAGTGTGCAGGGCGGATTGTACAGGGAAAGGCAATCCCACAGGTAGCCTGGCATAGCATTCAAACTTAAGAAGAGCAATGCCTGAGCAGACCAAGGGTCCATCTAGTCCAGCATTCTGTCCATGCAGTGGCCAACCAGCTGTCCACAGGAAGCCCACACGCAGGACACAAGTGCAACAGCACCCTCCTGTCCATGTTCCCCAGCAATGGGTGGACATAGGCAAATTGCCTCCAATACTGGAGGTAGCACAGAGCCATCAGGACTAGCAGCCATTGATACTCTTCTCCATGAATTTTAAATCCAACGAATGTGGTGGCCATCACTACATCTTTTGGAAGTGAATTCCACAGTGTGTGCTTCCTTGTGCAAAGCGGATGTGGTACTCTGTGAAAGGACTGGGCTACGTATTTCTTCTGAGTGCACAAATTGGCTCCAGAGGAGCATCCAAACAGTTGTGATTTAGGAATTTCGTAATAACGAATCAAGAAAACTTCCCCTATTTATTAAGAAACAGCTTTTAAGCTGCAGAACCCTACAAGTCTGCTCGGCCAGTTGCTGGCAAAACCTATTTTTATCCTTGGCTCGGGCTCTTCTGAGGTGGCCAATTCTGCATTTAACTTCCTCTCTAGCACAGGGTACTGAGCACTGTTGAACCAGGGCTGCTTGCCTCATTGAACTTAAGTAACGGCAGTGCGAGATCTTCCACCCAACTCAGTCAACGAGTGCGTCAAAACCACATAGAGACGCAGTGGGCTGCACATATAATATTGTGGGCAGCACTCTCTCACAGCACCCTTTCTAAAATAGGTTGGCCACCACTGAGCTGGTTCAAAACAAGCCGCCCTACATTACAAGGCACATACCGCCATGTGTCTGGAGTTCCGTCTTACACTCTGCTGCTAAGCACATTTACATGGAAGCAAGTCCTATAACCATCCCTGGAACGCAACCACGATCCTGCAGCACCTTAAAGGTAAAACAGCAGCTTATGCCACAAAAAATGCTAAAATCCTTAGGATGTCACAGGAGCCTCCCCTTCCCCAGGCAAATGTATGATTTGCAGGGATCTGTTATATGTAGGCGTGATTCGAGGGCTCATGTCATGTGTCTACTTCTCCATCACAGACTTGCGAGTTGCCCTTGCTGCTGCGCCTTCTCACCCTTGTACCTGAAGTTGTCAAGAGTAGAGTGTGGCTCTACTTAACCTCACCGCCCCCCAGCAAGAGTGAGGCTAGAAGGAGGAAGGAGAACCTAACCAAACTTGCACTTGGCTCAACACTGCCATATGTAAGCAGGCATTAGATTGTGCCTTCAGAAGCATTTTGGGGTTCAGGCCAACGACATAGTGCTCTCATACTCTCCATGGCTGGCTGTGTTGCAAAGATGGGTTTTTATTTATTTATTTATTTATTACATTTCTATACCGCCCAATAGCCGGAGCTCTCTGGGCAGTTCACAAAAAATAAAAACATTCAAAGTATAAAACAACAGTATAAAACCATAATATAAAATACAATATAAAAGCTCAACCAGATAAAAACAGCAGCAATGCAAAATTACAAATTTAAAACACCAAGTTAAAATTTATTGATAGACTGTTAAAATGCTGGGAGGATAAAAAGGTCTTCACCTGGCGTCTAAAAGCATGTCATGTAGGTGCCAAGCGAACCTCCTTAGGGAGCTCATTCCACAGCCGGTGTGCCACAGCAGAGAAGGCCCTCCTCCTGGTAGCCACCTGCCTCACTTCCTTTGGCAGGGGCTCGCGGAGAAGGACCCCTGAGGATGACCTTAGGGTCCGGGCAGGTACATATGGGAGGAAGCATTCCTTCAGAGAACCTGGCCCCAAGCCGTTTAGGGCTTTAAATGTTAATACCAGCACTTTGAATCGGGCCCGGACCTGGACTGGCAGCCAATAAAGCTGGAAAAGGACTGGCGTAATGTGGTCTCATCGGCCAGTCCCTGTTAGTAAACGTGCTGCCCTGTTTTGTACCAGTTGAAGTTTCCGGACCATTTTCAAAGGCAGCCCCACGTATAACGCATTGCAGTAATCCAAATGAGAGGTTATCAGAACATGGATAACTGTAGCTAGGCTATCTCTGTCCAGATAAGGGTGCAATTGGTATATCAGCCTAAGCTGATATTTGTTGCAAATGAGGAATGCAGTATTATATAAAAATAAAACCTTTATTTTTAACAAACAAACAAACAAACATATACTCTCCTAACGAGCTTCTCTCCAGCCCTGACTGACTCCTGAGAGTGCTGAGTCACTGACTGCTGTGTCACCTCCTGATTGGGCGAGTATTCCTTCAATCAAAGTCTCAGTGTCCCTGACTTCCTCTTCCATCTGACTTCTGGTGTGTCTCACTTAGTTCTACCTATTGATACAGGCTGGGGCAGGCTGGGAGTTGTAGGACTTTTTTCTGGCTGAACACGCATCAGATTGCGCCTCCAGAAGCATTTCGGGGTTCAATGCAACAACATAGTGCTCTCATACTCCTCACTGCGCAAGCTGCAAGATTTTCTACCAGCAGTGGTACAGGTTCAAGTCAAGGTGTCTTGTTGTCAGTGTTTGCTTTATTTACAGCAGGGTTGTGGAGCTTCCTTTGGTTCCTCCAGGGATCCGAACCCCTCTGGAGGAACCCCCCCCTTTGTTATCTCCAATCTGGGATACCTGCAGACGAACAAGACGAGACTCTTGGAAGCCAGCAGATTCCCAAAAGCAAACAGCAAATCTGCAAAACATGTGCAGTCTTCCTTTCCCACCTGTCTGCATCTTCAGTTTCAACTCATTCCAGTTCGAAACGTTCGTATCTGCTCTCACCACTTCAAACTACAAAACGGCCTTGTTTTGTCTCCTCCCTTCACCTCGTAGCCCACAAGAACACTAGTCTCAGACCCCGCCCCCTGCAGGTAGATTGCACATTCAGAAGGAAATCCTAGTGTTCTCTTTTAAATAAATAAATAAATGTCACTCTTCCTCTAAAGAGTGCAGAGTGGCATATATTTCATGTATTTCTCACAACAACCCTATGACGTGGGTTCAGTTGAAAGTGAGTCACTGGTCCCAGGTAACCCAATGAGCTTGTTGGCTGAGTAGAGAATTGAACCTGGGTCTCTCAGGTCCTAGGCCAACATGATAATACACTAGGCCTGTTCAGACAACACGCTAAGCAATGGTTAGGTCTCAAATACTTTTGCAGCAAGTGGTTGGTGAGCCACCATGTTTATGTTAAACCGTGGTTATGTAGCCACCGTGGTTAGGCATGGATCACACAACACGCTGAGGCCTCAGCTAGAGGAGGGGCGGTAGAAGGGTGACGATCTCACGATTTTATGATCACGAGATCGTCGCTCTGGTCTACGGCCGCCATTTTGAATTTATTTTTTAAACGAGAAGGAGTGCACAAGCGCTTGTGTGAAAACCGTGAGTATTTTTTTAAAAAACAACAACTTCGCCCTCCCCCCACCCCACCCCACCCCACCCCCGTTGGGCGCAGAGCTCCTGTGCCCGGCTCCTTGTGGTTACACATGAGGAGCCGGGACAACCCGTGATGTATAGCCACACATTCCGTGGTCTCGAGATTAGCCAGGGACCATGGAAAAACCGGGCTAGAAGGGTAGGGCAAAATCCCAGGGAAATGGAGAGATCATCCCTCCCTGCTCCCGGGATGCCTTGTGCGTCATGTGGACGCACAGGGACGATCCCAGGGTGATCCCCGGGATATTGCCCCATCTAGCTATGGTCTACGTCATGGTTCGCACAGCATGCTAAGCCATAATGTTTCGCTCAAAAGGCACAACCATCATGGTTTAGCATGTAGCACTGTCTCTTTTGCCTAGTCTCTGACTTTTGGCAAAAACATAGTGACAGACTCGTTCACAGCCATTAGAATGTCAAAATCCATGACAATATGAACAGGTCATCAACCCACTTTTACCCCCTTTAATGTGTTGAAAGTGTGTGTGTGTGTGTGTGTGTGTGTGTGTGTGTATGTATCACAGTAATATACCTGTTTCTTAGGGCCTTGCTAGACCTACCGGGTGTTACGTGGTTGAGGAGGAGTGAATCCGGATTTTCCTGTTTAGGTGTGACGCCTCATGTTCCACACGTTGTGAGGATTATCCCGGTGTTGGAGGGGGGTGGTTGCGGGAGTTTGCTCCGGTTGTGGTGCTGTCGGGTCGAGCACGGGTTGTGCAGCCACACCAGCCTGATTTCCGGGTGGGGTTTTTTTTTCCGCCCGCCGCACGATTTGCGCAAGTGCAAAAGAGCACAATTTGCGTAGATCGGCCGCGGCCGTGGCCGCAGCAGCTAAAATGGCTTCTGCTGTTGTTCCATGCTGCCCCCCTCCCTCAGGCTGGGCACAGGGGAGCCAGTTGGGATTGGGGGATGACCCACAGGGGGCTTGGCCAGCGGTGGCAGGAGGATGGGAACGAGTGGCATTGTTGAGCGGCAACATTGACAAGGCAGGGATGCTGCCATTTCCTTTCGGGGGTGATGACAGGCGTACTGTGATCCGAGGACAGTCGTCTGCATGGGCACTCTGTGCCTACACATCCCATCACGCCTCTGAGTTTTGCCGGCAATGCCCTGTGCCGTTCCCCCCACATCCCAACATCCTTCGCACCACATGTATTCAATAAAATGCATTCAAACTGCACGACGTCTAGTCTTCCTGAGTCTACCCAGAAGGGCAAACCCTGCTCATTGGCATCGTTAGCAGAAAGAAGGGGGGGCTCGTCAGTTTCCGCACCAGCGGAAGTCCGAAACCTGCGTCAGCAGCCTGCTGCTGTCACTCCCCCCCCCCACAGCAAATGCAGTCGGTAGGATAGGGGAGTGTATTGACGCAGTGCACAGGGGCCCCAGGGCACGTGCCAACCCCTGGGCTGACGGTTCCCTGACCTTCCGCCTGCCGCCACATGGCCGATGGAAGATGGCCGCCCACCCTCGCTTGTTGCCCCCTTACAGCCAGCTGCTGTGTACCCACACCAATAGGCACACAGCCCTGCGTGCCTCTACCGTGCCCATCATTCCCCGCTCGCCTTTACATCTTCCGTGCAGCCTAAACCACCGGCATGAGGACGGTACCTGTGGCTGCCCACCGTGACGGGTCACCAACTTCCCATTACAGTTGGATGCCCGACTTCCCAAAAATTGACCCGCACAGAGGTACTAAGCTGCACATAACCCACACATCCACCACACACCCCCAAGCACTCAGCAGACACTATTTCAGTCTTCCGTTCGTGCGCAAAGCGGACCCGTTTGGTTAAAAAAAAAAAAGCAGCCAGGCCACGGTGTGGCCACAGTTGTGCACAGGGTGCAAACGGCGGAGGAGGTTTGGCCGAAGCCGCTGACCACTCCCCTTAGCACGCCTTTTCCTGACCAGTGCTGATCTTGCCGGAAACTGCGCTGACCTCATTTCGTCCCACACCTCCGCCTCCCGTATCCAAATTAGCGCGCGCCGACAGAAAAAGCCGCGCTTAAAGCCGTTTCATAAAACGCGGGAAAACAGAGGTTTCACCACAGGATGAACACGGATCCAGGTGAACGTCATCTGGATCTGTCGAGACGACGACGGTATGTAAAGCCCGCTGCAGCCCCGTCTAGCAACGGCCTCAGTCTTGTGTTTTATGATCAGTTCCAAAAACTTCACAAACCTCATGGGTTTTTTTTCATCCCTTTTACCTCTACAAATCTTAATAACTATATATTTGGCAAAAATGGTACAGCCTACCTGTTACGTTAAGAGATCAACTGAAGAACGTTACATACATTCCATGCAGAAGAGGTGGTTTGATGTGTGTGGCTTTAAAATAAAATAAAATAAAATATAGTGCTGCTTTGTATTTCTTATCAGTTTTCTTCAGGGACATTTCCAGCTAAGGTGACATAAAGAAAACATCCTCTATGTTACTAGCTGGGATGCACACGCGCACACACGCCCTCTGGATAGCTCAGCATGCCTTTGTTTAGCCTGGTTTTTGTTTCTTTTCCTGCTAGTAATTGGCATGAATCATCAACTCTTGCAAGTCTTAACTTTGTGTCTGTAACACAGACACTCCTTTAAAGCTGAGGCAATGCGGTGCAAGGCTATCTTAAAACGTTGCAAGATGTTATGATTCAAAGCCCCATGACTGTCTTTGGGATCACAAAAGGTGGGTGAACTGGAGTGGCCTCCAGTTCACAAGAATCAAAACCACCTCTGTGCATCCCACATTGCCTTCAGCTACGTGTACCTGGGATCACATAGAAGAGGCGTTGGCAGAAGGTAGATCTAGGATCTATGGTAACCACTGTATGGTTTGACCCAGCTTTCCCAGCACCAGACAGTTGTAAGGTTCTTCTAAACGAACGATTTATTGTATGCTCATGATTGGCCGCTCATGAAAGTTTGTGGGCCTTTTAAAAGACACCGTGAATGGTCTCTCCCACAGCATCCATTGGAAATTCAGTCAAGAAAAGAATCATAGAATCATAGAATAGCAGAGTTGGAAGGGGCCTACAAGGCTATCAAGTCCAACCCCCTGCTCAATGCAGGAATCCACCCTAAAGCATCCCTGACAGATGGTTGGCCAGCTGCCTCTTGACCTGCCACTTTAGAATCACTTCTAAAGTGGTAACACCTGAGAAAACAGGATCATCCGCAACTAGATGGCACTGTGTCAATGGAACCGAACAGAGGAAATTCAAACCACGTAGTCACCCCTCTCTGTCCATGAAATTAAGCCCATAACAATCGCGCCAAAAAGCAAGCAGCACAAATGCCCCGGGTGAGCGATGTGATTTCTCCTTAATATAAAGATGCCCATCGTCTAAAAACATCTGGATGGCACTGGATTAGAGAAGGCCAGCTTGTCCTAATTCAGTCTTCCCCAACCTGGTACTCTTCAACTGTTTGGGGCCACAACTCCCAGGATTCCTGACCCTTAGCCATGATGACTGAGGCTGAAGTCCCAAACATCTGGAGGAGCACCAGGTTGGGGGAGGGGAGCTGTTGTAATTATTTAATAATATCAACAACAAGAAGTACACACACACCCCATACACACACACACACATTCACACCCAGTAAATTAGGCTGTTAGTTAGATTGGATGGAGGGTACTGTCAATACATGTACGTATGACCGTCTGAACACCACACCCCTCCTGAATGCTGGCAATCCAAGGGGTTTTATTCACCTTGGCCTAATCTACACCAAGCAGGATATTTGCACTATGAAAGCAATTTGAAAGTGGTATATAAAAGGCAGGAGCCACATCAAGCAGGATATAGTGGTAAGAAAGCGGTATGAAAGCAGTATATGGTCTGGGTCAATGGGCCCCAACAGCTGTCAGTGCACTTCAATACCACTATAAAGCAATAGTGTGGCTCCTGCCTTTTATATACCACTTTCATAGTGCAATATCCTGCTTGGTGTAGATTAGGCCTTTGAGAAATATGGGGAAATGAGTTTAGTGTTATTCTAATAATTTGTCTTGGTTGTCTGGGAGAGCATTGCCTCCAGGTGAGCACAAGACCCAAACTGACACGCACGGCCCCACATTGTGTGTGGAGATAGCATAAATGGAACAAGAAAATGTTTGCTTATTAACGATTTTAGTTGCCTAGTTTTAGGCCTGCTATTCTTCCCCTCTTTCTATCAATAAGGACGGCCTTCCTTTCGAGCCTTCCAAGGTATTGCTCGACCCCTGCTTTTCCTTTATATAGATAGGCCTGGTCTACAGGCACCCTAGTGAACTTGAAACCTTCTATTGAGATGTAACTAATGTAATAAGAAACAAAGAGAGGTGTAGGTAAACAGGAGCCTGAATGTAACATGATGTACTGGTGTTTTCAAAACATTTAGGTGTCAAAGGATAACATCACTGGAGGAGGAAGGAAGCAAAGACGAGAACGTATTGTGAAATGCCCTGGCTCTGGTGGGGGAGAGGTGCGAAAGAATGTTAACAGCTTTGAGATTCTAGGAAGGACAGATGGAAGGAGGGTATTCAGGTATGGGCCAGGAACCCCAAGTTCTCTGATGCAGCAAGGTGGAGATGGGTCTGAAAAGGGGGGTGACAGCACCAGCTGTTTTAATAATGAGAGAACAAAGGCTCATCTACACCAAGCAGGATATTCCGCTATGAAAGTGGTATGAAAGCGGTATAGAAAAGGCAGGAGACCTGTGCCGTCTTAACACATGGGCATGCTGGGCAGTTGCCCGGGGCCCCCACGAGCATAGGAGGCCCATGCTTAAGGTGACCAAATGAAAAGGAGGACCGGGCTCCTGTATCTTTAACAGTTGTATTGAAAAGGGGATTTCAGCAGGTGTCATTTGTATATATGGAGAACCTGGTGAAATTCCCCCTTCATCACCACAGTTAAAGGTGCAGGAGCCCTGCCCTCTTTGGTATCTGGTCAATCTAGGTGGGGCTCCTGCAGCTTTAACTGTGGTGATGAAGAGGGGATTTCACCAGGTGCAACACACATGCAAATGACACCTGCTGAAATTCCCTTTTCTATGCAACTGTTAAAGACACAGGAGCCCTGTCCTCCTTTCCATATGGTCGCCCAACCCATGCTAATCTATGCACAGACCAGAATTTAACACTAATTTTAACATTTGCAGAAATGAAACATAATGTTTTGAGTAGAGCACAGAACAGGAAAAGAGCAGTATTGTATTGATTAATCTTTGCTGTACAGCACGGTTTTTTTTTAATGTCAAAACACTGATTTTGTTGGAGGTACCAATAAATATAAGTTTATTTTATCGATAATTTACATTTTTATTCCTGTGAGTGGTTGTGTAGGCAGGGCCCAGTGCACTGCTTTGCCTGGGGGCCTATAATGCTGTTAAGACAGCCCTGCAGGAGACACACTACTGCTTTATAGCAGTATTGAAGTGCACTGCAGGATCTACACTACTGCTTTATATTGGTACTGAAGTGCACTGACAACTGTTGGGGCCCATGACACATCTACACCAAGCAGGATATAACACTGGGCCTTCCTAGACGAGGGTTTAGCCCGGTGCGAGGCCCGGGCTCCCTGCTGTGCGTGCAGACGACGCACAGGGGATCCCGGGGTCAGGCCGGGCTAAACCCTCCCTTGACCTGGGATAACTGGATCCGCTTGTGGCCCGTTTTTTCCGCAGCCCCGAGCTGAGCCCGGGGCTGCGGAAGGTCTAGCTAGTTCCGTGGCTTTTCCCGGCTGCTCGCTTACTCACGAGTAGCCGGGAGAAGCCGTGCACTGGGCTCAGCGCTCCATAGGAGCGTTGTGCCCATTGGGCTGGTGGGGGAGATCACGGACGGGGGGGGGGGGCGGAGGGGGCATCGGACATGGCGAGCGAGCAAGTGGGGGGGTGGACAGGTGAGCGGGGGGTGGACATGGCAAGCGGGGGAGTGGACACGGCAAGCAGGGGGGTGGACACGGCAAGTAGGGGGGTGGATGGGCAAGCGAGGGGGCGAGCGAGGGGGTGAGCGAGGTGGGCGAGCGGGGGGCATCATACATTGTGGGGGGGAAATTGGGGGCAGGGGGAGCAGAGAACCCTTTAAAAAAAAGACTTACCTTCTCGTTGGTGCGCTCCTGCGCACATGGCCCCTTTAAGGTTTTTTTTAAATGGAGGACGCAACGGGGCTTTCCCTTATCCCGTCGCGTCTCACGTGTAGAAAAGGACGACGGCCCACACTAGCTGCAGCGCGGCCTCGCTCCTTCTTCTCTCCAGATTAACTGGTTGGTCTAGCAAGGCCCACTATGAAAGTGGTATGAAAGCAGTATATGGTCTGTGCCAATGGGCCCCAACAGTTGTCAGTGCACTTCAATACTGCTATAAAGCAATAGTGTAGCGCCTGACTCTTATATACCACTTTCATACTGCTTTCATAGTGGAATATCCTGCTTGGTGTAGATGAGGTCCAAGTCAGTTACTGGAGTCTTAAGGGGAGTCTCTACACCTGGCATTTATTGCAGGATTGTATTGTAGTCATCACTTACGGGCCACGTGGCGCTCACCTGCTCTCATTATAACTTAGCTTCAGTTGTCCATACTCTGGTAACCTCCAAATTAGACTACTGCAATGCCCTCTACATGGGGCAGCCTTTGAAGACGGTTCGGAAGCTGCAGCTTGTGCAAAATGCGGCAGCCAGATTGATAGCTGGAACAGGGAGGTTTGAGCATATAACACCGATTCTGGCCCGCTTGCATTGGCTGCCTATACGTTTCCAAGCCCAATTCAAGGTGCTGGTTTTAATCTATAAAGCCCTACATAGGCTGGGACCGCAATACCTGATGCAACGCCTCTCCCGACATGAACCTACCCATACACTGCGCTCCACATCTAAGGTCCTCCTCCGAGTGCCTACTCTGAAGGAAGCTCAGAGAGCGGCAACAAGGGAGAGGGCCTTTTCAGTGGTGGCCCCCTAACTGTGGAATGATCTCCCCGATGAGGCTCGCCTGGCGCCAATGTTGTTATCTTTCAGGCGCCAGGTCAAGACTTTCCTCTTCTCCCAGGCATTTAAAGGCATTGAACGTTAAGTTTGTTTTTTAATGGACCCCAGAATTGTTGTTTTAAATGGATCCCCCTGTTTTTATACTGTTGTTTTCATGTCTCTGATGGTTTTTAAATTTTGTCTATTTTTAATGTTTACTGTTTTTAGCTTTTGTGAACCACACAGAGAGCTTCAGCTGTGGGGCGGTATATAAATGTAAATAAATAAATAAATAAATAAATAAATAAATAGGCTCCACCAATTACTTTTACCGGAATATCCCTGACTGCTTTTGTCATGGTTTTTCTGGCTCTCGCTTCCATTGCGAAGAACATTTGCGGTGTGCCCCCACCACCACCTTTGCGAGGTTGCTACTGTTGGAGGTTACCAGAGTATGGACAACTGAAACTGTGAGTTTCGGGCTCAGTGAACAGCCAATTAGTTGTGAGGGGTGTGTGCATGGTTTTTGGCGTGTTTTACCGCTGAGTGGTGTTTTTTTTAATACAACCATATCTCTGCGCAGGAGTGCATATTTGATGGAGTTCCTATCCTGCCATGTGTTGTTGTGTGTCTGCGCTCCTACGCATCCCTCATGAGTAATTTTTTAAAAATCCTGTGCCCCTTATCCATCTGCGTAGCCCTGCCCACTTCTACCAATACACACATGGAACAGATATAATGCGGCACATATGCTCCCGCAACGGCACTCCTTTAATTGCGGTACAGATCGGTCGCGTGTGCCCTGTGAGGGGCGATCGCATAGCGGAGAACCTTCGGGAGCATGCCTCTTCCATTGCGAAAGGTCTGCAGGTAGTGAAGTTTCTATGATTTCATTTTTAATCCCTTGTAAGAGTTGCCCTCCATTTGTACATTCCATAGATGTCTTAACCTCATATTCATTTCAGCAGCAGCTAATGCTGCATATGCAAGATCGCACACATACTCCGTTTTAGTTAATCTTCAAGAACTTCCACAACTTCATTATAGGGACATAAAAAGAGCCATGCTGCTTCAGACCAAGGGTCCATCTAGCCCAGCATTCTGTTCAACAGTGGCCAACCAGCTGTCCACAGGAAACTCACAAGCAGGAAATGAGGAGGAGGGCAACCAGGATGATCAAGGGTCTGGAAACAAAGCCCTATGAAGAGAGACTGAAAGAACTGGGTGGGCATGTTTAGCCTGGAGAAGAGAAGATTGAAGGGAGACATGATAGCCCTCTTCAAATACTTAAAAGGTTGTCACACAGAGGAGGGCCAGGATCTCTTCTCGATCCTCCCAGAGTGCAGGACATGGAATAACGGGCTCAAGTTACAGGAAGCCAGATTCCGGCTGGACATCAGGAAAAACTTCCTGACTGTTAGAGCAGTACGACAATGGAATCCGTTACCTAGGGAGGTTGTGGGCTCTCCCACACTAGAGGCATTCAAGAGGCAGCTGGACAACCATCTGTCAGGGATGCTTTAGGGTGGATCCCTGCATTGAGCAGGGGGTTGGACTTGATGGCCTTGTAGGCCCTTCCATGATTCTATGATTCTATGAGTGCAACAGTACCCTCCCATCCATGTTCCCCAGCCACTGGGGTATATATAGGGATACTGCCTCTGACACTGGAGGTAGCGTATAGCCAGTAGGACTAGTAGCCATCAATCTCCTCCATGAATTTGTCCAATCCCCTTTTAAAGTTGGTGGCCATTTCGACATCTTGTGGAAGTGAATTCCATCATTCCATCCGCTTGCATTGGCTGCCTATATGTTTCCGAGCCCAATTCAAGGTGCTGGTCTTAACCTATAAAGCCCTACATGGCTTGGGACCACAATACCTGATGGAACGCCTCTCCCGACATGAACCTACCCGTACACTGCGCTCAACATCTAAGGTCCTCCTCCGAGTGCCTACTCCAAGGGAAGCTCGGAGGATGGCAACAAGGGAGAGGGCCTTTTCAGTGGTGGCCCCCCGACTGTGGAATGATCTCCCCGATGAGGCTCGCCTGGCGCCAACATTGTTATCTTTTCGGCGCCAGGTCAAGACTTTTCTCTTCTCCCAGGCATTTTTAACAGCATTTTAACAGCATTTAACAACGTTAAGTTTGTTTTTAATGGACCCCACAATTGTTGTTTTTAAATGGATACTGTTGTTTTTATACTGTTTTTATGTGTGTGTGTGTGTGTGTGTGTGTGTGTTTGTGTGTGTTTAAATTGTATACTTTTAATGTTTACTATTTTTAAATGTTGTAAACCGCCCAGAGAGCTTCGGCTGTGGGGCGGTATATAAATGTAATTAAATAAATAAATAAAATAAATTTAACTATGGACTGTGTGATGAAGCCCTTCCTTTTGTCTGTCCTGAATCTCCCACCAATCAATTTCATGGTATGACCCCATTGAGAGGGGGGGAGACAGTTCCCCCATCCACTTTCTCCACACCATGCATAAGTATGTACACCACTATCATGTCTCTTCTTACTCACCTTATTTGTTCTATATTTACAATCAACGAGTGGGTTAGGATTCCCATTTTCAGCACTTGTAGCTGAAAAGGCCGTGAGCAATTAAAGGGTGATGGAAGGTTATTAGGTCGTAATTAAACTACATTAAATGACCTTTAGTATCCATACTTATTCATCCCCCCCCCCCATCCATTCATTCAAATGCAGTGTTCAAAATAAAAGATTCCAGTCAGTTCTGGGCCCAAAGCAGTACCTGCCGGACTTGTTATTGAGTGGCAAAACATATAAACAACCCCCTGATCCCTTGTTCCACTTAAATGTGAAGAGAAGTCTCCATTCATCCTGCAACAAATGGCTCTTCCTAAATAAAGAGCATATAAACACATTAATTAAATTAACCTTAAAAGTGGTGTTCTCATTGCTATGTATGGGGTGATGATATTTTGACTGCAGAAAAAGGGCACAGGTTCTGGATGAAGGGCACGTGATTGCATCCTTTGTTGATGAGGATCCAGGGGGTGTGTGTGTGATATAGCTAGTTTCTTTGTGTTCATACATATGTATGTCGCCAGTGAAACGGTGAGCTCAGCATTGATAGAATGCAACCTGGTAATCAAACAGACTAAAGGAGGGGTGGGAAAACTTTGGGCTTGTGGGATCTATGTTGTGTTTTGTTACGTTTTTACTAGAATCCCAAAGTCCACTAAACAAAGCCAGGGACAAATGGCTGTGTGTGTGTGTGTGTGTGTGTGTACAGGTGGAGTCAATTATCTCCTGTGGCTCGTCCACACGGGTGCTTTGCCCCTGGATTGCTTCGGAGTGGCGGCAGGTGATCCACATGACGCAGCCGCCACTCTGATGCAATCCAGGGCCAAAGCCCCGAAGCTCCACACTAAAGAAGTCGGGGACTTAACCCAACTTTTTTGGCTTGGAGGAAGGCTCCGTGCCTCTGCGGAGCCTTGTTAAGAAGAGAAAGAAAAGAAATAAAGGCAGGGGTGGAAATCCCAGTAGGGAGGGAGCACCCTATTTAGGGTCACTATATGAAAAGGAGGACAGGGCTCCTGTATCTTTAACAGTTGCATAGAAAAGGGAATTTCAGCAGGTGTCCTTTGTTTATATGGGGAACCTGGTGAAATTCCCTCTTCATCACAGCAGTTAAAGCTGCAAGAGCTATACTAGAGTGACCAGATTTAAAAGAGGGCAGGGCACCTGCAGCTTTAACTGTTGGGATGAAGAGGAAATTTCACCAGGTTCCTCATATATACAAATGACACCTGCTGAAATTCCTTTTTCAAGACAACTGTTAAAGATACAGGAACCCTGTCCTCTTTTTCATATGGTCACCCTACTCTAGTATAGCTCCTGCAGCTTTAACTGTGGTGATGGAGGGAATTTCACCAGGTTCTCCACATATACAAATGGAGGGTGACCATATTTGGGAAACCAAAAAAGAGGACACCTAGTGTGTGTGTGTGGGGAAGCAGTTTTCTGAGTCCTGCAGAAAGTACGTTATTCCCCCTCCACCTTAAAGAACCCGATTGGAGTGGAGGAGGGGAAAATATTTTATTCTGCACCACCACCATCCACTCCAATTGGGGCCTTTTCTATAATGTCCACGAATGACCCACTTTCCCCTTTAAGACCTCAATTGGAGCTCGGGGTGGGGGAATGATGTGCCTCAAGAAAGCATGTCATTCCCTCCTGCCATGCTAATGGCAGCCTTAAAGGGGAAGGTGTGTCATTCCAGGACATTATTGAAAATTATAGAAAATCCCCCCTGACACCATGGAAAGAACAAAAACCAGGACAAATCCGGGGAAATCCTGACAGTTGGTCACCCTAACAAATGACACCTGCTGAAATTCCCTTTTCTATGCAACTATTAAAGATACAGGAGTCCTGTCCTCCTTTTCATATGGTCACCCAAACCCTGTTCCTACCTCCTTGTTTCTCCCCCCACCTATAAATGTGATCCTTCACATTTACAGCTTTTTAAGAACAACAACAACACACATACACACACACACACAAAACACCCAGTCCCACTTTTTTTTAAAAAAACAAATCTACCATTCGAAGAGGGGGCACCAATGCTCTTAGGCATCCCTGGACTGGCATTGTTAGCGCTCACATCTGTGGGCACAGCGGCAATGGGCAGGGCTGGGCAGAGGGGGGGGCAGTGGGGCCAGTTGGCATGGGCCTATGATTTTGAGGGGGGGCTACTCTGAGCCCCCCTGGGCAAAGTTGCTTGGTTTTTCTGTTGTTGATGATGAATTTGCTCAAAGAAAAGCACGTAAAGCAATTCTGAATGTGAAGAAGCGATGTCTTATATACATCTTGAATAAAAGAGCTTGCCATTTCCTTTTTTTATAAATCATTCTAGTTCATATGTATTTAGAACTGATTAAAAATACTTAATGAGCAGTTTGAAATGGGGCCTACATTTCCCATCTGACCCAGGCCTATTACCAGCTTTGCCCGGCCCTAACTGCATTCCTTCCGATGTAGAAGGTTGGAAGGAGCATCAATGCAGCTGTGCCCCGGTTCGTGCCACCGGGCACAGCGTAAGCAACGTCATGAAAATGAGGACCTGCACTCCACATACAAATCTACCTTTGAGTTACCTTTGAGTTACTGTAGATCAGGGAATTTTCAGACAAAATTCCCAGTGTGACACATAGATCCACAAAAATCTGGTCAAACGCATCCAACTGCCATTCAGGGGCGGTCTTAGACTAGCTGCCAACAACTGGTGTGCCAGACGAACCATGCAATTGGCCCACCCAGTTCCAAACCTGGTCGATCTAGGCTGTGGTTTTCAGTAAACTGTGAAACATTTTCCCCCCTACTTTCCATTTAATGAAGAGGCAACCCTCCCCCTGGTCCCATCTTTCGAAACAGAAATATTATCATGCATAATAAAACACACCCAAAATATTTTAAAACAAAAAAACTAAGCTCCGTATCAGCAAAGTGTGTCTGATAAAAACAATGAAAGAGAAAAACACAGCCGTCCGCTCTGTGAAGGAACAGAAAGTCCCATCCACAACACCCAAGGGAGCCCTGGAAGAAGGGTTGTGGTTGTCTCCTCGGGGTGACATGGCCAACTCTACTCCTACCTCCAACTGGGAGCAGCAGCAGAGCAGGAGGTTATACTGCAACACCTGAAGGAGGACCAGGTCCCAAAGATGGGCGGCTTGACTTAGCCCCACTATCCCCAGTCACTCCCTGGCTCACCTCCACAGCCTTGGTCACATTTCATCTGTACACGCACGAGAATTGAAATAATGACATCTTAGTTATTTTATTTGTGTTTTTCCTCCTAGAATTTGTCACCCCACTTAACTTGGCACCCTAGGCGACCGCCTAAGTTTGCCTACATGGACTGCTCCCATTTTACAGGTGAGGAACACTGAGTCGAAGGGATGAGCAATTAGCGCAAGGGCAGCCACTGCAGAGGTTTTTGACGTTGTTGTCATTTCACTTTCAGCTTGACTTGCTATTGTGGAAGTCAGAAGTCCTTGCTGATCTGCTGCAAATCACCCAGACATCTACCACTAGTTCCTGATATACCTTCCTGATATACCAGAGTGCAGGACACGGAATAATGGGCTCAAGTAAAAGGAAGCCAGATTCCAGCTGGACATCAGGAAAAACTTCCTGACTGTTAGAGCAGTACAACAATGGAATCCGTTACCTAGGGAGGTTGTGGGCTCTCCCACACTAGAGGCCTTCAAGAGGCAGCTGGACAACCGTCTGTCAGGGATGCTTTAGGGTGGATTCCTGCATTGAGCAGGGGGTTGGACTCGATGGCCTTGTAGGCCCCTTCCAACTCTGCTATTCTATGATTCTGCCCATCCCTGAACTAAAAGTCTGCATTTGGTTTTTGGTATGTGTGCCTCTGACTCATGCATCTAAAGAACTAGTCAAGCTGACAAACAGGTAGAGTTAGCTGGTCAGAAAGTCCCGTAAAAGACTTGAAGCGTCATCCCACGTACCTGCTTGCCTCGGATTATCCCCTTAGCGCTAAGCTTTCGTGGTTGTTGTTGGTTTTGCTACTGGGCGACAGCGATCCTTTGCAAACCAGGAAGTGAGTTTAAGGGGGGAAATATAAAAAAATCATTAAAAAATCAACAGATGACCCAATTCAATTCAAATTTGGTATGCTTAAAGATCTCCCTAATATCTATTACTGTGCCAATTTTGATGTCTATCTTTAAAGCTTACGCAGATGTAAGCATTTGTTTAAAATCCTGCTCCTGTGCCCCAGCGGCGGCTCGGAAGATACGCTCAAAATGTAGGGGCTAAATACGGCGAATCTTTTGGGTTTATAGCACAATTAAGGCAGGATGCATGGGAGTACTTCACAATCAAAGCAGATTATAAGGTGGAAAACTTCTGAGTCCTTTGCATGCAATTCGCAGTGATTGCACAGTATAACGCTGGTGTGATAAAGCTCTTAAAGTCCTTCTCCTCCCTCCTGCACCTCAGAAGGAAGCGAGTGACACCTTTGTCTCCCGTAAATTCTTTCTTCACTAGTCAGGAAGACCTGCCAGGAGCGGTTTGGTTTCCAAACTATAGGGAGGAAATTCTGCAGGGACGTGAGCAGCAGCAGGTGAGCCTCTGACTCAACAGCAAAAATCAAGGGCTCAGAACGCAGCCACAGCCAGTAGGTCGTGTTTTGCCTGGCTATTTTGATTAAATAATGACATTATTTCGATTCTGGTAATTGAGGTCAGCTTCCCCATGGCAAATCTGCAATGGATGTTTGCTAGAAGGACAA
Organism: Elgaria multicarinata webbii; assembly: GCF_023053635.1. Taxonomy (NCBI): domain Eukaryota; kingdom Metazoa; phylum Chordata; class Lepidosauria; order Squamata; family Anguidae; genus Elgaria; species Elgaria multicarinata. The sequence continues at coordinate 103,770,078 of NC_086177.1, read as the reverse complement.
TTGATCCAATGACTGTGTGTCGGATTGCCCAAAGGGGAAAACAACTATGGTGATGAGAAGAATAACCTATAATAAAACATAAGCAGTGCAGGCTGGTGGCTCTGACATCAGTGGGGCGGTGAATCTGGGTTTCAGTAAAAAAAACAGACAGAACTCTAAAGGAGCTGTCCACAGTGTGGATCTGTCTGTTTCACTTCCTTCTGCATTCAAACATTTTAAATTGCAAGTTCTTTCTTTCCTGAAGATGAAGATCTTTGCACATTTTGGCAAACCCTTATCAAAAATAAACTGAAATGAAATTCTCACCCATCCAAACCAACCAAATTCAATAAGTAAATCTGTCACAAGCCTGCCACATGAGTGTTAAATCCCCCTGATGGAGGCTGTTTCAGGGGTTCCCAATTGGCCCCAATTCGATTCGGGGCGTCTCGGTCCTAGGCTGCCCCGCCCCGCTTCAGATTCGGTTCCAAATCCGAGGCAGGGTTGGCTGTTGCGGTATCCTGGGTGCTCATGAAAGCCAGGCATGAGTCCGAATGGGAGTCCGTTGGACTCCCCCTTCCTAGCTGCTCTCCGCTGATCCCCCTCCCCTCCCCTCCACCCCCACCACCGCTCCAGCGCTCATCCCAGATCCAGCACTCATCCCAAGTTTCTCTTGCATTCATAGGGCTGCTGATCAAGAGGAGGCTGGCACACTGAACCCACTAAAACTGGCTTCCGTAAAGTGGCAACCTAATCGTGAAAAGCAACACTGGTCCATAAATGGTGGTGTTTTCTGTAAGCATGAACTCAGGTCACCACAAAAGGCTCATGTTTGGTTCTGACATGGCTGAGCAAACATTTCTTTCAGTCTTTAACAAACCATGTCGTAAAAACACACCAACTGCAGCACTGAGAAGGAATGGAAAAAAACCAGAATTGCTAGTGAAGAGGCTAATCACCTTACTCGTGTTTGGATGTCAACAGGGAATAATAGTTGTTGTTTATTCGTTCAGTCGCTTCCGACTCTTCGTGGCTTCATGGACCTGCAACTTTAACTGTTGTGATGAAGAGGGAATTTCACCAGGTTCTCCATATATACAAATGACATCTGCTGAAATTTCCTTTTCTATGCAACGGTTAAAGATATGGGAGCCCTGTCCTCCTTTTCATATGGTCACCCTACCTAGGATCATCCCTGTGCATCCAAATGACACACATGGGATTCTGGGAGCATGCAGGGACGATCCCTCCATTTTCCTGGGATAATCCTTAGGTGTAGAAAGGGCCTAGGTGTGTCCTATTTTTATAGCCTTAAGGGCAAAAAGCCAGCTTTTAGAAACAGGAAAAGAAAGGTGAAATGCTCAGGCTCGGACCGTACTGTCAGGTAAATGTGTGTAGGACAAAGCCTTAAGTTTTCAACAACTAATACTAAATGCATGCAGAACTGCAGAATAGTCACAGAAAAAATGCCATCTCTATTACTAAAAGCACTTCCCCCTTTATTGTGTTTGAGGGTGGTAGTATTGCCAGCAACCGGCTGGGAACGTTTGACTTCGAGGAACTCTGCGTGGCAACTTTGGCATAATTTTGACTCACAACATCATTTAAAAGCAAAGTAAACACTTGGTTCGCCTGCTTTGCTTGCCCTTCCATCCTCAAACACTCAGCCGGCCAATCACAGGACATATACACAATTTACATAGTACTCAAGACAAAATGTCAACATCTTGAGGTTTAAACTGATTTTTTTTTTTGCTTCTTCAGCACTCCCAAGCTGTTATTCAGTATTTTTGCAGCACTGACACTACGTCAGAATTGTGAGAATCAAATGGTCTCTCCTCAAAAGAAGCTTAACTCATAAATGTGCAGTGACCCATAAACATCTCTATCCAGGGAAATCTTAAACCAGCCTTCCCCAACCTAGATCCCTCCAGATGTTTTAGACTACAAGTCTCATAATCCACAATTATGACTGTACTGGGCTGAGGCTGGTCGCTCTTTCAGCGTGTCGGCTAACAGCAGCTTGTCCTCCTCCTTTCCCCTTTCAGTAGGGGTTCCGCAAGGCTCGGTGCTTGGCCCGCTGCTATTTTCTCTATACATGCTGCCCTTGGGTAAACTTATTCAATCTCATGGCCTCCAATATCACCTGTATGCCGATGACACACAACTATATCTCTCATCTCCGGAACTTTCTCCTGATGTCCACGATCGTATCTCAGCATGTCTTTCAGATATCTCAGCCTGGCTGCTTCATCGCCGTTTGAAACTCAATATGGCAAAAACTGAACTGCTTGTTTTTCCTCCTAAACCTTCTCCTCATCTCTCATTCTCTCTTACTGTCAACGATGTCACGCTTACTCCGGTCAAGGAAACTGATTCCTCGCTCTCCTTTATTCCTCATATCGAGGCAGTAGCTAAATCTTGTCGTTTCTTCCTGTATAATATTGCCAGGATTCGACCATTTTTGTCTGTCTCTTCTGCCAAGACTCTCGTTCACGCACTGGTTATCTCTCGGTTGGACTACTGCAACCTCCTTCTCTCTGGCCTTCCTTTGTCTCACATCAGTCCGCTGGTCTCTGTCCACCACTCTGCCGCTAAGATCATCTTCCTGGCCCGTGGCTCTGACCATGTCACTCCGCTTCTGAAATCTCTTCATTGGCTCCCAATTCACTCCAGAATCCAATATAAACTTCTCCTGTTGACCTTCAAAGCTTTTCACGGTCTAGCTCCTGCCTATCTCTCCTCTCTCATCTCACACTATCGCCCCGCTCGTGCTCTTCGCTCCTCCGATGCCATGCTTCTTGCCCGCCCAAGGGTCTCTACTTCCCTTGCTCGGCTTCGTCCATTTTCCTCTGCTGCCCCTCATGCCTGGAATGCTCTTCCAGAACACTTGAGAACTACCAACTCAATCACAGCTTTTAAAACACAGCTAAAAACTTTTCTTTTCCCTATAGCTTTTAAACTTTGAGTTTGTTTGACTCTATACTGTTAGCTTCACCCTTCCCGGTGCCTGTTTACACTTCCCTGTGCCTGTTTGCATTCTCTTTCCCTCCTTATTGTTTACTACAACTTTATTAGATTGTAAGCCTATGCGGCAGGGTCTTGCTATTTACTGTGTTATCTGTACAGCACCATGTACATCGATGGTGCTATATAAATAAACAATAATAATAACAATAATAAGGAGTTGTAATCTTAAATATTTGGTGGGCACGAGATTGGGGAAAGCTGTCCTAGCCATGGGTCAACATGGCAACACCAGAAAAAACCCTAAATTGTGCCCATTTCCCAGATGTTTAACACACCAGTGAGTTCATATTCATTGCCACAATACCAGTCAGGAATATGGTTATGATCAAATTCCCCCCAAAACAGAATCTTGGCCAAAGGTTTAGGACTCTGTCAATATGGAGCTATGTTCCGAAACTGCAGGAGACTTAGGCCTTAGCTTGACCTAAGGTTTATCCCGGGATCATCCCAGGGTCATCCCTGCCTGCTCCCAGGATATCCTGTGTGTCATTTATATGAACAGGGATGACCCCGGGACGATCCCAGGATAAGCCTAAGGTCTAGCTAAGGCCCTAATCCCAAATCCTGTTGCTTTTCTCAGATCCCCCGCCTGCTCATTCTGGAATTTCTCTTGGGGCGCAATCTTGCGCATGTTTAAACAAACAACAAAAAATCTTTCAGCTCCCAGCGTTCCCCAGCCAGCCATGATGGGTGGGGAAAGCTGGGAGTTGTCGGACATTTTTCTTGTTTGACTGAACATACATAGGATTGTTCTCTTAGCGCTTTTTTTTAGTAGAGCTGTGTGCAAACGGCCAGTCAAAATTCTCCACCCTATTTGTGGGTAGAAAAATTGGTGTGTGTGTGTGTGTGGGGCAATTTCACTGAATTTCTCCAGTTGGAGGAAAAATCCTCCCATAATTTCTCACAGGTAGGCATCAACATGGGAAAGGGTTGTAGAACAGCTTCTGTCTTTCTTCTCTGAAGGGTTTTCGTTTTTTCTGTACTGCTATTGCAAGTGGCAACAGCATCTACTGTGTTGGCAGCCTGGCCCCCATTTTGCATCCTCCACGAAACTCCATCTACCTGGCATCACTCCAGGACAATGAGGGGAGGGAATGCAGCCACCACAAAAATCATGGTGAATAAAATGTGGGGACCATTCTGAAAACTGTCCTTTTATTTCTAGGAGGTAAGGAAAGAAAAATCTCAGAAATTTCCTGAAAGTTTTCTTTCCCCACAAAAGGGGCTTCCATTTTTCTGCCTCATTCTTAGGGCAGTTTATAATTTATTTTGAATGTGGGTGGGTGGTGGTTTTGACCTCAATGAATCCCTGTGAGGTGGTTGAAAGTACTGTCTATATTCTTTCCATTACACCTCTCACCATTGCTCTACAGTCTCCCAGGCTGCCTGCACTTCCTGATCTGAACAGACCCTATGGGAGGAATAAAATTCCATGATCTCTTCCCCTGGGCAGGAAGTGCAGGAAACCAAGGAGGTGACAGGCTGTCAGAGAGATGAACGTGCATTGAAAGACAGGACACTCACACACACTTCTCAATCCTCTTATAAGTAAGGCAAGCACAAGAACCCTGAACCAAACCCATGAGAATTTCTCCAAAATGTCTCATCCTTTGAATTTCTCTTGGGAAGCAATTTCTTTTCTATCAAATTGAATGAGAATGGTCTGAACTATTTGTAGGAGAAATTTTTGGCACAGCACTAGCTTTTAGCACCGGAGCAAATAGCAATAGTATGTTCTGAGAACAACTATTTTGCCGGCTCCCCACAGGATAGTTGGGTAGTACTGGGGGAGATAGATTCATCTGAACAGATATGCGTGGTACACCATGCATCTGTCAGATGCACAATGCCACTTGTCATGGTGGGGGGAGAGATGGAAAACTGAGAGTGTTGGCTATCTGGCAAGTTTTAAAAGGGTCTCTTGTGGCTGCGTGTCAATCTCAAATGTGTATATTGTTAAATTAATGCATGCAAGATTGATTATTGGTAAATGAATGGAGGCTAACCACCAACATGAGCAACATGCTCTTTCTCTCACACATGTGTATATTTTGTCATGCTTACTAAGTATCTTTGAATCATACTGAACAAGCCAACCATTTGGTTGTCAGCTAGGTGGAATCTTCAGCTGGTGGGGAAGAGTTTGGGCAGTATTGGTGGAAGGCACACAGATCTGGGATACATAAATCAGGGTTGGAGAAGTGGACTTCCAGGGGTTGTTGGACTTCAACTCCCATCAGCCCCAATCAGCATGGCTGGGAGAGAAAGTGAATAGGGATACATTTTTCTCCTTCTCTCACAATACTAGAACGCAGTGGGGTCATCCCATGAAGCTGATTGGTGGGCCGTTCAGGACAGATAAATGGAAGGACTTCTTCACAGAGCGCATAGTCAAGCTATGGAACTCACTACCACAAGATGCAGTGATGGCCACCAATTTGGATGGCTTTTAAAGGGGATTAGAGAAATTCCTGGAGGAGAAGGCTGTCAACAGCTACTGGTCCTGATAGCTATATACTCCCTCCAGTATCAGAGGCAGAACTTAATGGCAGAAGTTGCTGCCATGCACACCAGTTGCTGGGGAACATGGGTGGGAGGGTGCTGTTGCACTCATGTCCTGCTTGTGGGTTCCTGGTCAGCAGCTGGATGGCCACTATGTGAACAGAATGCTGGACTAGATGGACCCTTGGTCTGATCCAGCAGGGCTCTTCTGATATTCTTATGTCCAACAACCTCAGGTTACCTGTCCCTGATATAAATAACAGGCATGCGACAGGTGACTTTTACTCTTCTGACTGCATCTTCCTGCCTGGGCTGGGGAAAAGCTGCACCTGTTGCATTTCTGCCTGCTGTGCTGCTGTTCAAAAGTACAGGAGCTCTGTGCTCAGAAATGAGGCAGGGATGCTAAAATTCACTCTCCCCCAGGCACTTGGGATGAAAAAAAGCAGAGACCCAGCTCGATGTGGATTTAAAATGTGAATTCCCCCCCCCCCACACCCCCCTTTCCCCTTCCTGCCAAATCTTTTACAGGAGAAGCACTTCTTTTTTCTTCAGCAACCTGATCCTTGGACTGAGTGTCATGGCGGGGGTGGGGTGGGGGTGTAGCAGCCCCCCCCCCAGTAGGTCAATCTGAATCCTTCAAAATGCACCCCCGATCCTTTGCCACGTTTTCTGCTTTGCTCGAAAGGAGGGGGGCGGGGGAAATACACCCCCCACCCCCAGCGATTAATTTAAAACTGCTGCTTGCTCCTAAATAAGCAGCGCACAAGGGTTGACCTTTTAGGATGGGATCCTCCACTGCGTGTTTACCTGGGAGCAAGCAGCAGCAGCCCCGTTTAAACTCCGCAGTGGGAGTAGTAACTTGAGTCAATCAGGCCTTGAAAGAAAGAAAAAAGAAAGAAAGAGAGAGAGAGAGAGAACGAGAGCGAAAGAAAGAAAGAAAGAAAGAAAGAAAGAAAGAAAGAAAGAAAGAAAGAAAGAAAGAAAAGGCAGTTTGTTGGTTTTTTGGCCAATATGCAACGTGCAACCAGTGGAGGCTGGTGGCTCCGATTGTCAGTGGTGCAGTGAATCGGGTCTGGGTTTCATTCAGAACCCGTCAGAACTCTAAAGGAGCTATCCAAGGTGCTGAACCTATTTTGGGCACGGGGTTCAGCACTTTGGATAGCCCCTTTAGAGTTTTGTACGGGGATTACGGAAACCAGGAGCGGATCCTCAGCCCCACCGACATCGCAGCCACCAGCCGCCACTGCCTCCAGCCAAGCTGATGCTCCAACGCGCTGCGCAACAGACTGTTGCTCAAAGAGGACAGGGTGGAGGGAGGTGGCCGGGGGCGGGGCCGGGGCGGGGTGGGGAGAATGGGCGGGGCCCAAAGAAAGACGCTCGCCCGGAGCTGCGAGGAAGACGTGCGTGTGTGCGGTCGAGCCTTCTCCCGGATGGGGGGAGGGGGCGGAGCCAGCAGGCGGAGAGGGGCGGGCCAGAAGCAGGTCCCGCTACAGCGGGCGTGGCCAGGGGCGTGGCCCGAGGCGGCAGCGTATAAAAGCAGCTCCGACGTCGCCGCGCGCTCGGACATCAACAAAGCTCGAGGAGCGACGTGGTCGGTTAGTGTGGTTTGCCGCGCGCTCTCTCTCTCTCTCTCTCGCGGTGACCGTTGGAAGGCAGGCAGACGCCGGGGGCGCGCTTCAGAGGAGGAGGAGGAGGAGGAGAAGGGCTCCTGCGAGGCTCTCGCCATCTCCCCAAACCCCCTCACCTGTGTGGGGTCCAGTCCTTGGGTTGACAGCTTAGCGGCTCCTCGCCCAGGTAAGAAGCTGGAGACACCCACCCTCTCTCTCTCGCAGGCAGCCAGCAGCCTTCCTCCCCCAGACCTGGACTACAATGCCCATTGTCCCCAGCTTGGGAGGGTGGTGGTGCCTAGTTTGTGCTTAGAACTGGGTGAGACCCACTTCAGCGATCAAGGGGGGATGTTGGTCCAATTGGTCCATCTCTCTAGCCTACCTCACAGGGTTGTTGTGAGGCTCTTACGTAGTTGTTTATTTACATCTCTGTACTGTCCAGTAGCCGATGCTGTCTGGGCAGTTCACAAAATAAAGCCCCCCAAAAGCCTGTGAATTGTGATAGCGTAATGTGGTGGCGGTGATGGGGAGAATGGTGTCTTGAGTCCTTTGGAGGAAAGGTAAGTGGGGTATGCATGCAGTAATTAGATTGGCAACACCCACCGACCCACCCAAGGGTGCCAGCCTCTTCTTCTCTCAGGGGTGGACGAGGTCCTGGTTTAGCTCCCATTTAGAGAGTGTCTCGTTACAGCTATCTCTGTCCTCGTGGACTTAACTTGCTGATAAACTTGGTCAAATCTTTGCTGTCATGGATCATCTCTCATTTCCTCTTCTTTTTCCTTCCTCCACCCCATCCCAGCCCAGCATGTGAAGCTGGCAGGCTTGATACCTTGTCTTGCTATCCCTACAGAGCTGCATTTCTCAACCTGGTGCCTTCCATATGTTTTTGACTTCAACTCCCATCAGCCCCAGCTGACATAGCAAATGGACAGGAATTGTGGGAGCTGTCACCCAAAACATCCAGAGGGCATCAGATTGGAGAAGTCTGCCTCAGATAATAGATCCTTCCGTTGTCGTTTTAAGCCATAGGGTAGGAAGCTTCTCGTAGAGTATTAAATCGAGGCTGACAATACAGCTTTAAAACACACATGAACACTAAATGAACTTTATATTGGATCATCACATGCCTAAAGTTTTCTAGGGAGGGTACAAAGATTAGAAAATCAACAAGCAATAAAGAATAGCTCACTGTTGATCCAGATCTGTTTTTAGGGCGAGTCTCTGCAACGGGAATCTGAACTCAACAGGAACCTGATTTCAACTTAACCCCATTCTGGCTGCAAATAATATATTTTCTTTCTTTTTCGTTAGTCAGGGAGGATGATCTTTCCCTGTACTCAAGTATTTTCGGTTGGAGAGAAAATAGGATTGATTAGTCTATCAACCTATTTTAAACGTTTTTATAAAGAAGAAAAAGCACTGCTGGATCTGGCTAAAGTAAATTCCAATTTGTCTAGCATCCTGTTTTGAAATAATGACCAGCAAGATGTCCTGGGAAGCACATGTGCAAGGCATGTAGGCAGCGATAGGCTGTTTTGTTGTTTGACAATTGTCTTTGAGGTATATTGCTTTGGAACATGGAGGCTCTACTTAGTTTTGATGGTTAATTGCTGTTATTTTGAGAAGACCATAACTTAGATTTGAGTAATATCACTCAAATAATAATAGATTTGAGGGATGGGAAACCCTTCACCCATCTTTACGTGGATTACGTTTTTGGGAGGGGAGGAGGAGAAGAGAGAAGGTGTTCATACATCTCTTGTGTTAAATGGCAGTCTAGACTTTAGTCCAAGATAATGGAGGACAAATGGCTTCTAGCTTTTTGTGAGGTGTATTCAATTGGCAGAATTCCTGGACTAGGATGAGTGATCTGATTCAGGAAAGGAATTTGTATGGCCTGTGTAGGATTAAATGCTAGAATTTATCCCATGGAAAGTTGAGGTGAGAGATGGATTTCAACATAGTTCATCCTTGTTCTAAAATTTCCCCAACTTGGTGCCCTCCAGGTGTGGTGACTTCCCCAACTTGGTGCCCTCCAGGTGTGGTGAATTATATCTCCCATAATCCTGAACCAGCTGGTTGGGCAGTGATGGGAGTTGGAATCCAACACACCTAAAGGGGCACCAGGTTGAAAAGGCTGTTCTAAAATGAAGAGGGGAACTGTAGTTAATCTCTACATTCCGTATGCTCTGGAGTGAGTAGAAATGAATATGGTTGTATTATGTGTACCATGAAGCAATGGTACACATAGTACCATTTCTGTACTACTGATTGGAATGACTTCATAGTATGTCTTATTTTAAAGTGTACAGGCTCTGCCCCATGCTCTTCTAGCCTCAAAAGTGAAGGAGGGGGTACTGCATATTATTTTTCCACTAATAGTTATTCCTCCAGGTGAGTGGGGTTAACAGCTTTGAAATGTAAGATGTCTCTCAGGTCAGGTGAAGGGAATTAATACATACTCCAGATGTCAAAATTCCAGATGTGTAGCTGTTAATTTCCTAGAACAATACAGAAAACAAAGCAGTGGCTTCTTTAAAACTATCAGCTTTATTGGGCTTTCGTCGACTTGAGCCCCCTGTATCAGTAGAAGAAGGCGCCAGTCTACGGAAGGGTGTGTCACAACACGTCACTAAAAGTGCCATAGGACCCTTTATGGCTAGATTTTTAAATAGGTCCAACTGCATTCCCTCGACTTCTCTTAGATTCTTAATGTTTATTATTAAGCAAGTGCTTCGCTTTCGTTGCAGCAGGCTAACACGGCTACCCTTCTGGGAATTGGCTAGTGGGTGTGATTTGATTTTTCATATTGGCGAGGTGAAGGGCGTGGCTACCTGAAGTAGTGGGACAATCTTGCTGGCGAAAGCATACGTAGGAGGCTAGGTGCCAGAAATGGCTGTCTGCTTGATGAATAGTGGCAAGGTATGGTAAAATGGGATGTTTAGGTGACCGTGGCTATGATGCACAGTGTACTCAACGGAAGTTAACTTGGGTTGTAATCAGCAGGACTTTTCAAGCCTAAACATATTATTTTCAAGGGATGAGCATGCAGCGCCTTGGGAAAAGGTAATGCATGCTCATATGTCTGGGATTGCAAGCATAGACAGATGTGCTTAGTTGTGGTTTTAGAATGGGGTCCTATCAGTTAATGGTGGGGGGGCAGGAAAAGAGGAATCGTAGGCCTTTAGCACAAGGGTGGGGAGCCTCAGGCTTGGAGGTCCAGATCTGCCCCTCTGCTGTTTCCCCAATGGCCATTCCCATAGCCCCACCTTATGGGAGGGGCCATAGCTCAGTGGTAGAGCACATGCTTTACATGCCAAAGGTCTTTGACTCAAGATATCTCCAGGCAGGGCTAAGAGAAAAATCCTGAATGAAGCCCTGGGGAGCTGTGGCCAGTCAGTGTTGATAGTACTGGACAAGATGGACCAGTGGTTTATTACAGTATAAGCCAATATCTCTTTCTCCCAAGCACTCATCATTCTGCACTTTCCTGACTTTTGTGGCGATTTCCCCCCATTCTAAATGGTTGAAATGCCTCCTGTAATGCTTAGTTATTGGCAGTAAGAACTTGAAGCTATATTATGCTGGTATTTTATGGTGTGTGTTTTTTTACTCCATCCCACTTCCCTTTGGCCCTGCAAACCTTTGATTTCACCTCCACCCACCACTTGAATTCGGTCCCTTAAAGCTTCTCCAAAATTGAGTTTGGTCCTCAGACTGAAACCCTTAGCAAGTAGCTCAATATCCCCCCCCCCCAAGAAATCTCTTGAAATCCTGAAGACACGTGACAAGGGCCCTCGGATTTATGAACAGCTCCTTGGTGCAAGACGTCTCACATTTACATGTAAAACGGAGAGCAAAAATAGCCACAAAGAGCAAAGTTGGAGAAGGTCATTGTAGGAGAGGAAATCCTAGCGGTTCCCGTTTGGGCAGCAAAGACTCGAGATCTCTTCCTTCACCCTTCTTGGAAAAACGGTAGAAACAGCTGGAAACCTCTAGACATCGGCCAAACTGGGCTGGGCTTGGAATGGGGAAACGGGTTCTGTCTCCGTAGGGAGGTGGCGGCAGACACTGAAATTACTGCTGGCAAGTTGTGAACTCTTTTAAGCACGACAGCTTCCTGTGTCTACAACAAATTGCAGCAGGCTGTGGTTTCATGGGCCCCTTTGCTGCTGTCCTAGTTTAAGAGTCATTGCCTGCTGCTGGAATTGCACCCAGATGTTTAAGTCAAAGGAGAACCCTTGAAATTAGTGCAGACTTACTGCATTCCTTGAATCGGTGTATCGAACGCTTACCATTTGTTACCTTGTCTTCTTTTCTTCTATAAAAAGCTGAATGTGGTGTGTGGTTAAAGTACTGACGAAAACCAGTTCAAACCGATACCTTTAAAGCAATGTTTTTGTAACTTTGAAAGCTTAGTATGAGTTTTTATAATCCCGAACTTCTCAAAACTGTGATAATAGTTAATTTGAAATGTGTCGATTTGTTTCATAACCACCACTCACTTGGGGGATAACTTGCTCCAGAGAGACAGTCAACTCATACATAAACTCTTCCATATATTAAGATATTTTGCCAAAGCCCAGCTTCACGTGACTCACCATCTTGAAAGGTAAAGTGGGTGGCCATGTAGAACAGGATCTTTTCTGTGACAGCACCGAGAGTTTGGGATATCTCCCTGGCTTCATTCTTGGGAGTCAGTGCTATTACATTTTTGTGTCATTTAAAAACCTTCATTTTTTCAAAGTCTTCTGGTGCAACTTGATTTGATTGGCTGCTCCATTCTCCCTTTTACCTGTTAATAATTTAATAAAGTTGGAAGGGCATTTTTAAAACTATGTAGTCCAATCCACAATGCAGAATGCTATGCATTTTTTTTTTAATTTAGTGAGTTGTTTGGGATCAAGATGGAATCTAAATATTTCATATATTAATACAGAATTACAAGAACGTATGGGATGCTTTGCTATGATAGTTCAATGAAACCTCTATATCGAAGCAGTATAGCTCTGAATATCAATGCTGGGGACAAACGGGGGAAGGTATTTGTTTTCATGCTTCGGCTGTGAACTTTCAGAGACATCTCGCCAGCCGCTGCTGGACACAGAATGCTGGGCTCAATGGGGCTTTGTCTAGTCTAGCAAGGCGTTTCTTATATTATGTTTTTGTTAGAACAAGCAAAACCCAAACTGAGTGGGAGGCACTCTTATTTTGTATTTCTTGTGCAGAGTGTTCATTTCTAATAGTTCCTGGGAATAGTAGTGAACTCTGCAGGGACTGACTATGACCAGGATGTGCACTTTGATGTTTTGCACAATATTGATAGTTCTACATGAAACATCAATTTTTAAAACTTAATATTTGATTACAAATGCAGAGGCTGATTAAGTGAGCAAGTAATAAGCTTTAGAGCAAGGGTGGGCAACTCCTGGCCCTCCGTATGTTTTGGCCTACAATTCCCATCATACCACAGCGTTGTCTGTGCTGGCTAGAGCTGATAGGAGTTGTAGGTCAAAATATCTGGAGGCCCACAAATTGCCCAGCCCTGCTTTAGTGGAACACTGTTAATGGATTCAAGAGGAAGCTTTGTAGAAGCTCACCTAACCCAGGTAGCCTGATGAGATCCGCTGTCTGTTAGAGTTGTCGAAATCCCGCATTTCTAAACGCTGCTTCTGCTTCCTTTGCTTGGACAATTGATACAGTGGTTTTATGCATCTCTGAAAATGAAATCATTAAATTGGATGTTGGACGCAGGGCACAGAGACGAGCATGAGTGAAATCAGATGAGCTGCCATGTGGCGAAGTAGTAAACAACCAGAGCGGAGTGGTGGATCTCTGCCAAGCCTGTGGTAAGCCCTGCTTGGCTGGCTTAGTTTCTGCCAAAATTAGTCATGACAAGTTGACTTTAGCAGTTTGATCATATAATGGACAGTTCTTGCACAAAAAATAAGCGGAGATCAAAACAACGCATTAGATCAGTTCACCTATGTGGGGGGTTTCCCCATCGGTGAATCCGTAACTCAACAGATAACAAGGGCACAATGAAGTAGCGACTAGCAAGTGATCAAGGATTACTGTTTCTGTTGAATTGTAAAATAATAAAGCACCTTTGCATGTCTGAAAAACTCTGATATGCTTTGTCAAATAGACCAGAGAACTGATGCACCATCGTGGCTGAGAGAGAGCTTAACTAGCAGTTGAGAAGTCCCAGATTCATATCACAGACTAGTTGTAAACGTGTTGGACTGTCTTAGGCAAGCCTTGACTTCTTGACCACAGCTCCTCCTCATCTACACACAGAGATAATACTGGCTTAGCTGCCCTGCTGTGGTGTTGTACTGTGGGGCTTTTGCTGATGTAGATGCCAAAAGGATATTGTAAGTTAGAGCCATTGTTAGCAAAGTGTGATGCAGGCAGTCCTGAGTGCTAGAAAAGGTAAGGTGCTTCTCTGACTGACTCGGGAAATGTGGGAGCGCTGCTCTTCCTATTCCTTACCTTTCTCGACAGAGTAGCCTTGGTTCCTGTATTCTGTGCCGACAGTGAATTGACCAATGTGGCAGTTTCGTTTACATAATATTTGGTAAGACTGTACCAGTACTGATGTCTGTGCAAGCTAGTCAGTGTCCTCTGTGGTGTTTGAATTGGGGTCTTATCATTTGCTGCTCAGGCTTACTACTTTGTGGATTCAGTGCTGAACTCTGAAAAAGGGCTTCCAGTTCCAATTGGTATGGATCAAACTGTCCTTTATATTGCCCATGCCCCACTTAATTTTAAAACCTCCATCTCCTATCTTGTAATTTGTTGTTAATGTCGCATTTTTGCGTTACTTTGTAAGCTGCTCTGCAAAACACGGCTGAAGAGCAGCTAATTTTTAAAATTAATAATATCCTCTGCCCTGCAGACCTGATCACAGGGCCAGGCTATTTTACATTTGCAATTCCAGATTTGCTGGACATGTTTTGAGTTTCATCAGCAAAAGACTGCGCCTTGCAGATAGCTTAGACACACATAGATACCAACCCATGCTAATGATTTTTGTGGTGGGTGGGTGGGTGGGTGGGGGGAGAGGCATCTGTGCAGCTACCGATAGCGTTCATATGAGCTTTTGAAGCCCCAACATGACTTCCCAGATCTTACAGGAGATACCTGTTGTTCAGTTGTGGGCTTTCTTTTAAATTTTGGTTTCTGTATAGGGGCCATACATCCCTGCTGCTACGCCTTTGTGGATTCATGAAGTGTGATGAGTCTTTCCAGCAATTGAACTTTCCTGATATCTCTTGCGATTAAGCTCCATGTCGTAACCATATATCAGGACAAATGTATAAAGGAAAGGGACCTCTCATGCAAGCGCTTGAGTCATTGCTGACTCCTAGAGGGATGGCTGCTTTTGCTGATGTTTTCTTGGCAGACTTTGTCGCGGGGTGGTTTGCCATTGCCTTCCCCGGCCATGATTACCTTTCCCCCAGCTAGCTGGGTACTCATTTTACTGACCTCGGAAGGATGGAAGGCTGAGTCGACCTGAGCCTGCTGCCTGAGAACCAGCTTCCGCTGGGATCGAACTCAGGCCGTGGGGAGAGTTTCGGCTGCAGTAACTGCCGCTTACCACTCTGAGCCACACGAGGCTGTATAAAGAAGAGCCCTCAAAAACATAAGATGTTGAACTTTGGCTTTCCTTCTGGATTCTGAGGCTTTGGTTGCATAAGAATGTTATGTCCTAATTATTCCCAATATGGCAATGCTAATGGTAACTTTCAAGATTACTGCAGCCGTAAAGATCGAAATAGAAGCCTAGTTTAAAGCCTAAACAGCTGGGCACAGCACCAAGCAACCACAGCAGTCCCTGCTGTTTCATGTAAAGAAGAATGTGGCATTATTTGGCTTTGCCAGATTGTCATGTTACAGTCATTGCTTTATAGGAAGATGGAACTAAAATCTGTATAATGCATACAGCAAGAGAGGATGCTCTTCTTAAACAGTGTGTTGTGTGCCAACACTGCTGAAGTAAAATCTGGGTTAATCTGCTATGGGGATCAATGGCTAGCAATGCCATTCAGTACAAAATTCATAGCAGAAGCATCTCTGCTGGGGGAGGGCTGAAATATACTGTAAAAGCCTCTTGACTGTTGCGCAACATACTGTGGGTTAGATCAGTGGCATGTGGGTAGTAGATTGGGATCTACTGGAAGATCTTTGGGTGATTTGCAGTAGATTAGCAGGGTTTCAGACTCCCAGTATTTTAACACTGGCGGCCAAAAGCCTTTTCCTGCTGCTACAATCAAGGAAACTCGGGGTGGAAACAAGAATAGATTTTTTTTGCAGAAGGATATCTTTGTGTTCTCCAATTTTGGTTTTGGAAACAAATTCCTAGGCTGAGCATGTGCTCAGAGGCATTCTGTTCCACAGTTCTTCCTGAGGTACGATTCTGCACCTTGGGTTTCTGGTGAAAACGTATATCCTGGGCAGGATGTACACTACTGCACTGTTTATAAAGTATTCGCAACTGTTGGGGCCCTTGACACATTCCATGTACCGTTTTCAATCCACTTTCAAAGGGCCCGTTCAGAAGTCACCTCAAACCATGGCTTTAACCACAGTGGTTAAGCCAGAAAGCCAGGCGGTGTTCAGAAGACACCTTAAACCATGACCTTAACCTCGGTGAATAAAGCAAAAAGCCTTATTCGTTGTGGTTAAAGCCATGGTTTAAGGTGTCTTCTGAACACGGCCTAGCTTTCTGGCTTAACCACAGTGCACACTTAAGTAGCTGTAAAACTGTAATGGCAAGAAAAGGAGAAAAAAAAAGATGAAATATAAAGAGATGGAGGCTATTTTTCTTTTGAAGTTTCTATTGCCCCTGGTTGGACTGCTGAAGCAATCCTCTTTAGCAATGCAAGCAATGGCAGTGGGCACTTTAAACAAATTCTGCTCTATGTACAGCCCCCATTTCTGCAAGGTGGTGTATCTTTCAACATGGTTGCCATAATGTGCAAAAAAATCCCTGCATTCAACATGGCATGCCAGTATATTTTAGTGCCTAGCTGTTCCGTGGGTATCATCAGAGATGGTCACATTTGAATCATAGAATAGTAGAGTTGGAAGGGGTCTACAAGGCCATCGAGTCCAACCCCCTGCTCAATGCAGGAATCCACCTTAAAGTATTCCTGTCCAGCTGCCTCTTGAATGCCTCCAGTGTGGGAGAGCCCACGACCTCCTGAGGTAACTGGTTCCATTGTTGTACTGCTTTAACAGTCAGGAAGTTTTACCTGATGTCCGGCCGGAATCTGGCTTCCTGGATTTCAGGAAAAACTTCCTGACTGTACTGTTGCTTTAGCTTTATTAAAGTTTGGAAGGCCAACATAACTTGCCTCCATTTAGCCGAATGTGACTGGCCAAAGTCCTTAATCTTGGCATGTTTATGTACTTTGTTCAGAAAACCAAACCTGCTGATAAACTTATTCAATAGCTGGAAGAGCTTGGCATGCTGGGTATATTCAAGCATATTAAATATTGCAGCATAGATCTAGGTCATGTTTACAAGGAGGGGGTGGGATATTAGAACGTGTTCATATAGAAAAGGGCTTGCCGTAGATAAATGTGAACTCCTGATGTCATACAGTTGTTAAGAGGATTTTCATATTTCAACAGGGAAATGCAAATCTTCTAAAACGGTTGAGTTGGACAGTAAACATTCAGACTAGATTGTTTCATAGTGTTGTTTCTCATACAAGATGACTTCTAAATGTCATTAACTTGGCCAACTGGAATATGCAGAAGCAGTTGTCAAATAGATCCCAGTGGTGGCCAGGATCGGCTGAATATTTAATAAGCAGGTATTATAATTCTGAATTTTTCAACATACCTGGAAATTTATTTATTTAAAATATTTTTCAGCTGGCTTGACAAATGCGATTACAAAGTAGAAAACCGAAAACAACAAATATAAATACAATTATTTTAAATAGCTTAAATCTATACCTTATGAAAGAACTTCCAGGTCTTTATACTTATTTTTTAATTTTATTTATTATTGCATTTATATCCCGCCTTTTTTCCTCCAAGGAACCCAAGGCGGCGTACATCCTCCTCCTCCTCTCCATTTTATAATCACAACAACAACCTTGTGAGGTGGGTTGGGCTGAGAGTCTGTGACTGGCCCAAAGTCACCCAGTGAACTTCCATGGCCAAGTGGGGACGAGAACCTGGACCTCCCAACTCTCAGTCTGACACTTTCGCCACTACACCACACTAGCTCTCGTACTTGTATACAGAAAGAGAAGGAACCAAGTCTACCTTGCACAGAATGGTATTATTTTGGCCCATCACAGAAAATGCTCTGGGCCTATTCACACAATCGTGGGGGTGAGTAGGGAAACTAAGCTACAGGGAGAGATAAGAAAACCACGACTTGTGTGCCGCTCACATGACCACAGAACCATGCAGAGCAGCATGGTTCCTTCATCCATCTCCGTAGTGTGATTCCCTCATTGTCATCCTGCTGCAGTGACCATGTTGTCCCAGTGGCCGCCATGGCAGGAATCAGGTCACACTTGCTGCACCAGCCATCGCCATGGGATCACAACCACAGAGTTCTACTGTGCACACTACAGTGTCGCCGGAATCAGGTCACACTTGCTGCACCAGCCATCGCCATGGGATCACAACCACAGAGTTCTACTGTGCACACTACAGTGTCGCCAAAAGTTCTGGAAGCTCTAGGCCGCCGTCTCACTAGTCGCTGGGATTTTTCCATGCATGGGCGGATTTATATCTGGAACCCCACACAGATGATACATTAAAACTCGCTGGGACCCTTTACTGCCACTGCAGAGGGTGTGTACCCAGGGTGGCTACTTTACCAATTGTGAGGGGGGAGGGATGTACCCCCACAGAACATGCTAACCCTATATGGGTCGCTCCCAAGTGCGACCCACAGTGAGTTAGCATTTCATGTAAACCCAATTTCTGTATCTTGTACCTGGTAGGCGCATGGGGTGACATGTGCTCTAAGAAAGACAGAGCTGGTGCTGGAAAGAGCCACTCTTCTCAGTGCCTGCTGAGTCCTCCACCACCCACATCCCTACTGTTACCTCTGATCTCAGATTGAAGTTAACAGTGGAGATTCCTTTAAATGCTGCTCCTCCCCCCCCCCGCCCCACAACTGGGAATTCTCACTTTCTGATCTCAGATGTTTTTGCAGTGATCCCTGAAGGGATATTTTACAAAGCAAAGCCAAACTTAGCGAAAGCAATTTAGTTTTTGGATATTTTAAGGATATTAAGTCTTGTAAGTCAAAATTGTTGCTGAACTAACTAACTGTTGGTTACAGCAAAATGTTCTGGCTAGATATTGGAGGGCAGGTGATTAGCTTATAATGATGGAATGGTTGACACATGTCTTAGATGAGACAGAAATGTATAGAGGAACAGATGTGATTTGATGGGGAAATGGACAAAGAAACATGATTGTTGGCCAAAATGGTGTGCATATATTTATTTTGAAAATTCATCTAGTTAGCGAGGCTTTGGATTTAGCTATCATATGTTATTCCACAGTTTTACTTTGTTTTTAACTGTGTAAAACTTGTTTCCAGACTTTATGGATGCCTGTTGTGTTATTGGTTTTGTGTTTCTTAACAAGTAAATGTAATAAAAATGCAAGGTAGGACCTAGAAATAGCAAATCTACTGCTTAGAAAGTTGTGCTTAGAGCAGACCCATTGAAATCAATGCAAAAACTTACTTATACCTAATAAGTCTCATTGATTTAAAGGGTTTGCTCTATGAATGACTATGTTTGAATCCAATCCCATTTTCAAACCATATTCTACTTCCCCCTCCCTCCTAAAAACCACAAAAAAACCACCCCTCTTCTGTACAAGTTCCTTCCTTAAGTCTATTATTATTATTATTATTATTATTATTATTATTATTATTATTACCTGCCTCTCCCTCTGGATCGAGGTGGGAACAACACCAAACGCAATATAATACATAAAATTAGTTAAAAGAGCATATAAAACCAATACAATATTAAAATAACTATCACAGCAGCTTAAAAATTCTTAGGTTTAAAATTCATCTGGGTAGGCCTGCCGGAAGAGACTAGTCTTTACAGCTGTCAAACTCTGAGAGAGCTTTAAGCTGACGAATCTCCTCCGGACTCCTAATAAAACACTCAAAATATTTTTTAAAAACAATCTGTCTTAAGTGTTAAGCATTGTGCGACGATTGATGTCTTGCTAGCAAGATGAAAGACACATAAAGAAATCAGACATTTTTGCAATGAGCCTTGAAGGACAGCTCACAACATTTTAGACAGCAAAGGCAAACTGAGTTAACACACAGTAAAATGAAACAAGATGTTCCGTGTAACAAAGTCCCAAAGAACATAGCTGGACAATAAGTGGACACAGAAAGGGTGGGTTAGAAGGGCAGCAACGAAGTTCCAAATTCTTAAGGTCTATAAAAGTATTTTGTTCAGACCGACTAAAGATAGCAATCTGGTATGTGAGTTTTCATGTTAGAGGATCTCTTAGGCTGGGTTTTACAAAGCAAAAGAAATTAAAGGGAGAAAATGTTTCTGGCCAGTGAGCTGAAAAGATTTGCTGCTGGAGGATACTTCCCTGACCAGAAGCATGTCAATATAATAGTTATGACTCTTACGGTACTGGTCTCAATGACCACATACACTTTTTAGCTAAACCAGTCTGTTCACGAAGATGGCTGTTCACATCTTAAAAGTTTTGTTTTGGTGGAGAAAACCAGTACAAAAACCTAATGAATCATCCAGATAACCATAGATGTATAAGAATTCAAGAACTACATACGTATTTCAGAAAGGTGTATGAGATATCAGTAGTACCCATATAATTTGCATAAAGATGAATTTCAAAAAATTGCTGACTTGATTGGTGCTCAGGATGACCATTGTGTATATATGCTTCCAAAGGAACTTCTAATATGTAATTATTAGAATGTTTAGTTAAAGGTTAATGTTCTTAACAAAGAAATTACCATCAGAAAATTAAGTGAAGGTAATGGAACAAAGCCAACTATCCACCTCTATTCCTATAAAGTATATCCTTGGGAATAAGGTTCATTGAATTCAGTGGGGCTTATCTTCCACATAAAGTAGGGATAGGATTGGACTGGTGTTGGGGTTCTTCCATTCCCATTATTATTTTTAATACTGTTTTTATTGATTTTCAAGTAAGGACAAATACAATAAACACAGAGAGTAAAAGAAAACACTCAACAATACAAATGTTCCCACAGCACCACTATAAAAAAACCATGGGTGTTCATACCTTCAATAAGCACTTAGTAAATATAGAAATCTTAAACAAATCTATACTTTCTGGTACAGAAAAAGATGCAGGTTAAGTTAGAACCTCTGACCAAAAGGATTCCTGAGTCATTTGAGGTCTAGGTTTGCCAGGATTCATATTATTAAATGAGAAAAAGTCCAACCAGTTTTCCAAAAATGTGTCTGACGTTATTTCCCCTCTTGCTAACCTGCTATGTTGAGTCAACTTACCATTTAAAGCTAGTTTCCAAATCTTATCAAACCAGCATTGATGGTCAAAAGATCTGTTGCTTTTCCAGAAGTGGGCAATTTCCCACCTGGCTGCACTTGGATTCCCATTTTTAACTTCTTCAGGCCCCCTGGTAGAACAGTGATCAATGCCGTTTAAGTTTTTTTTACTGGTTGGTTTAATGGTTTCACTGATCTTTACCAGTGGAAATGGATAGCAGTTTCAGGTCTGATTCAAGACTTCTCAATATCGCCCTGTGAATCCTTAAAAGTAAGGAAACTTCAAATTTGAATGTTTTATATAAAATGCCATTAAAAAAAAACCTAGCTCTCTTGGTAGTGTCTGGAATTCAAAGAATGTTAAATTCTTTAAATGGAAAGTGCTTGACTTCACAGAGTTCAGGTCCACTAAATTCATCTCTGAGATGGATTGAAGAAAATGACTTCTCTTAAAGTTCTTTTAAAAGAATACCTTCAAGAGCAACTTAGGCACATGTTAAATGACTGTGTGTGTGTAACAAATTGTGTGGCGGTGTTGCATATTCCATTTCAATGCGTAAATAGTGTGCAGTTAAGGATGAGCCTGTTTTTACCTATTTTGTCAATGGCTTGTTTTTTTAATGCCTGCATTGGTTTACAGCTTCTGTTGCAGGCATAGAATGAAAATTACATTTCATCTACTTTGAGCCGATCAGGTGACTTTGCTAGGAAATGTCAACAGTAAAGTTATGTATCCATATACACTGTCCTCCCTCCCTCCCTCGGATCTTATCTGGAAGGAGGGTGTTATAGGTGGACTTTGAAACTGGACTGCTAAGATAGGAATAGTGAATTTGAATCAGGAGGTTCAAATTGGTTGGTTTTGGGCTAGAACAGTTTGATACAGGTGGCTGCCTCTATCAAATTTGTAGATTGTGGCTGTAATGAAGATACAGTTGAGAGGCTAGAATAAATGCTATACTTAATTTTTGTGAACCGCTCAGCGCTACGGCTATTGGGCGGTCTAGAAATGTAATAAATGAAATAAGTAGACTGCACATGGATTGCTTATTATCCCTTATAGCTGCTAGGATATGAAGAGCCATGTGCCAAAAGCCTTTTCCAAAACATTAGATTCCTTCCAGAAAGAAGGTTGAAGTGGCTATTAATCAAGAAGTGGGCTTGGCTTGTGAGATTATGGGTCCTAATTCCTCTTCATATACCTTGTACCAACAGTGCAACAAACAGCATTTTGGAGATCACTTGCATAATCAGACACAAATAACTTCAAAAGGTTGCCTCTTGATTCCTAATGGGTCACTTTCAGCTAAGTAAAACTGACATTAAGTCGTGTTTAATTGCAAAATGAACTCCGCTAATAAGACCACTTCAGTTGAGTTACCCAGCTTCATAATAAAGGGGTAAAAATGACTTCACAATTGGCGCTTACAGCTTGGTTATAATGAAACAGCAAAACCTATATTTAGAAGAAAAAACTGAATGGCAAAATTACACCTTTGACCGTCTAGGTTTTAATTGTAACATATTCGTTGGTGATCAGGAGTTTAGTTGACAAGAAAACTGTATAGGATCTTTTGTGTCTAAACTTAAGAGCAAGAAACTTTGAGAGGGTTTTGTAAATGAAAGTGTACCATGATTGTGATACTAGAGGCTGTAGAAGACTTAAGATATGCATGTACAAACACAGCTTCCCCTCTTTGTCTTTGTGCTCCATGCAATAAGGCAGTGAGGGATGGGACACTCTATAGATGTGGACATCTATCAGCTTGGGGTCCCCATCCATATGACCTAGTGCAGAGATGTACCCATGAGGAAAATGGTAAACTACACCAATGGTATAGTACTGGCTTCTCCAGTGTGTTGTCCTATAATTCCTTATCATTGACCATGCTGTTTGGGGCTGATGGGCATTGCAATCTCATACATCTGTAGGGCACCATATTAGGGAAGGCTGGTACAGTATGACTTTGTAACACCAAAAGGGTGTCGTCACAACACGCTAAGCCATGGTTAGGGTAATACCCTTTTGGAGCAAGTGGTTATTGAGCATGTTTAATCCGTGGTCATGTAGCCACCTTGGTTAGGAATGGTTCACACGACACACTAAGTCATGGTTTACACAACACACTAAGGGCGTTACTAGACGAGGCTCTAGCGCGCGTTACCTTCCGCAGTCACGTCGAGGCTTCCAGATGACGTTCACGAGGATCCGCCGTTATCCCGCGGTGAAGCCTCTTTCTCCCGACTTTAAAAAAGTGAGTTTTAGGACGCCTTTTCCTGCTGTCCCGCGGTAATTCGGAGTACGTGTGGGAGGATGTGAGGTCACTGCGGTCCGCACTGGGCAGGAAAAGGCGTGCTAAGGGGGAGTGGTCAGCGGCTTCGGTCAAGCCGCCTCCGCCATTTGCGCGCAGTCCGGCAGCTGGGGCAGCGCGGCGGAGCGGCTTTTTTTTTTTATTTCCCCAGTGACAGTTTGCGCAGGAACGGAGGACCGGAAAAGTGGCTGGTGACTCCTTGCGGTGGGCAGCTACCGTGGCCGCATAATGGCGGTGCTGTACGCTGCCTGTTAGTGTGGGTACCAGGCTGGCAGAGGGCAGAGCTGTTTGTGGGCTGCTGCCATGGCTACGGCCAGATGTGGGTTGGCTCCTTGGGATGGGGCACAGGGCACAGAGGCGATCATCGCCGCCGACACCTCAGAGGCATGATGGGAGATGTAGGCACAGAGTGGCC